>NW_020897725.1:10250875-10789433 GCF_003984885.1 Neopelma chrysocephalum | reverse complement strand
CACAATGACAAATTTTTTCACTAGGAGAGTAGTGAAGCCCAGGCACAGGTTTCCCACAGAGGCTGTGGTTTTGCTGTTTTGGGGGGGGTTCATGGCTTCATAGGTTCAAAGCTATGGCTTATCCCCCCAAGTGCTAGTTCAATCCCTGCTGTGAACAAGTGATTGTACCAGAGACCCCAAGAAGTCTCTTCTGACCAGCACTTCAATGACTGTGATTATAGCAGCTACAAAACAAAAAAGTGTGGACTAGTTTTGAAAGGTAAGAAAAGTAATATAAATCAGGAAGAATATTTGCAGTCACTGCAAAAAAACCTCCATGCCTGGAATATGGAGTTTGAAGGTTAAGTGAAAACTGCAATAAAGATAAAGGTGGTATAAAGAAAGTTAGTGAGATCATGAAGATAGATGACTTGGGAGATAACACCTTCTTTATTTTCAACATTTATTTTGTTTTGTTCTGATTTTCAGGAAAAAATCAGAAAAAAATATGCCTGTTGCTGTCTTTTCAAGGGAAGCACCCCTGCAGGAATGCTCCTTGCAGGAAAGATACAGCTGGGCAACTGCTGGTATGTTCCTGCAATTGCTGCAGGGCTGTTGGCCCTGTGATGCCTCACAGAGCCCCGACAATGCTGCTCAGCTGTGTGGCAGCCTCTTTTCCCTGCGTATTCCAAGCTTTCAGGCCTTGGACACTGGTGGTGGATCCAAAACTAGAGCAGGATCTGAGAGCTGTCATCTTATGCACAGGTTTGAATCCAACTTGCCTTATGCAAAGGGTTTCCGCACTTCTGGAAGTGAGGAGAACTGGGAATCACAGCCTCCCTGGAGGCAAGTTACCACCAGCCAGAGGATCTGCAGAGTCCTACCTCTGTTGAGGGGAATGGCTGAGTCTGAAAATCCATGTCCCCTCAAGTACTCCATTGGGAGGATCAGCAATGGGATGTAGGGACCATGACTGACAGATGCTATGGATGCTGTACCTGCGTGATGGCTGGGAAGGATGCAAGAGGGACTTGGAGACCTGTGGTGGGCAGCTATGGACCCAAGCAAACGCTGCTGTCCCTCCAGCCCCTCTGAACAGCTCTGTTTGCATCTGCCTGATGAAGTTAAAAAAAGACAAATTCAGTGTGGACTAGGTGAAAGGAAGGGCTTTTCAAAGGACTATGGGATTGGAGTGCCTATTTTATAATGTCCCATTTCATAAGAAGTCTTGTTTAGTCTGGCAGAAGAGTGGCTGCAAGGGAACATGACTGCTTTCTATAAATACAGCAGGGAGGGAAACACAGGGGAGAACTATTTAAGTGAAAAGCCAATTCTGGTGCAAAAACAGGAGGTATAAATTGGCTCAGAAAAAAATTAGTGCAGAAGATTTGTAACCAGCCGAATGGGGATGTCTAATAGCTGCAGTGTATTGTGGGGGAGGCATCCAAACTATTTTTGTCACAAAATTTGACAGGTTTGAAACAGCTCATGTGGCTGTTTGTAACAGCAGACAGTGGGACTCAGTCACTCAGGAGCTGCTGTGCCTCCAGCCCTGCAGGGCCGGTGTGTCGGAGTGCAGAGATGCTGTGTCTCCCATGCTGTTCTGCCATCAGGGCAGAAATACACTACTCTTTAAATTGCCTAAATGTTTTCCTTTGCTTTCACAGATTTCTTGTTAATCTCAACACATTGTTCCACTGGTGTCCTGGGGAGATACTGTAGTCCAGCCAGAGGACCAACGCCTTCTTCAGTGCTTTATCTTCTATTTTTTCCAGCATCATCTGAAACTGCCTCTCAAGCAGCATACCTGTCATTCCCTCTTCTCTTTTATCTCCATGTTCTCCAATCTATCTGATTCTTCCTCCTTATTTCTTTTCTTCTGTCCTTTGCTACACCTGCTTGACCTTCTCTATCATCCTGGATCTCTGATTTCAATTCCCAGCTCTTCTTCCACCACTGTCACCACTTGTCTCCCACGTCTTCCTGAAGCGGGGTCAATATTACTCACAAATTGATATTACATGGGAATCATGGGAATCTACACCTAACAGATTCCATGTGGAGTGTGTGCCTAACAGGTGTATCATATGATGTAAAACATAAATTAAATGAGAGCAGATGTACATTGACATAAAGTCTGGCTTGAGGGAGTACAACTGCTCCTTTCTACAAATGGACCATCCACAACTCCATGAGATTGCAAGGTTTGTGTTGGGGGACAGAGAAGCACCACAGTTGCATTAAGGAGGTTTTTTTGCTTGGGAATTTGCCTGCCTTTTTGAGGTGTCATCCTTCTAGCTGGAAAGAAAGTCCTGGATCCCCAGTCCCTTGCTACATAGCTCCTTCTATGTGTGGCTGCTGTCTGGTGTGCAGAGAGTGTTTAATTCAGTTTGCTGGTGTGGACACTAAGGAGCAAAACACGTCCTGCTTGGAAAACGTGTCGTTTGAATATTAAGCAGAAAAGTATTATGATCACATATCCTAAAGTGGACACTTAACTTCTGGTCAACTGGGTGCTCTCTAGTCCCTGTTGACTGGATCACTGTTGACTCCAGTGGGAATGTAGATACCCTGCTCAGAGGGAGATGCCTGCATGTGCACGCTTGCATTTAACCAATTGATACGCGAGTGCCCAAGTATCAGTGGAGATACCTCAAGGTATCGCAGATGCATTTACAGGACTGGCAGAAATTACACAGGATCTATAGTAGACTTGTGACCTTCTGAAGCAGGAGCTGGAGTCCAGGCAGAGTCCTATAGGACATCTTAAACGGCCCTGAAGTTTTACATGTGGGCAACTGAATCAAGCTGTGTATGCCTTAATCTGGAGCTGCATCACTGCTGAGAAGCTAAAATAAAAATTTTCTTGTGTGGTTGAGAAAACCAAAGAGCTGGTTTTGCAAGCTCCAGAGCTTCAGAGCAACACTTACAACTCGATATTGATTATCCACTAAAACCAACACAGACCTAGATCAAAATAAATCACTCACGTCTCCAAAGAGGAGCAAAAGTAAAGTCTGAGCAAAAGGCAGGTGACTGTAATTGAGTTATATCACAGGATACTGTGGCTAAAGACTTTGTTACTGTAAATAAGAGAGCTGCGTTAGAAATGGCCTAAACTGAACTAAAACCAACTTTGAACAAAAACAAAGTATTTGCTGGCTCAGAGATGTGAGATTAACTTGGCTGCTGATTCAATGGATCAAAAATTGCATTGATCTAATGCCTCTGACTTTCTACATTATGTCCAAAAAATGTAACCTAAGTGCAGCTCAACTGGAAGACTGCTGCCTGAACAATGCTTTTTTTTTTCTTTTAATGGAAAATTTCAGCTCCATTTTTCCGACAGTCCAAAATATCCCCTGCTTCCCACATTGTGAGATGACAACAATGCTCAGCTGTCTTTGGCTTGAGTTGTGGCGCTGGGCCAGAAAGTATCTCAAGTTGTGAAAAGTCTTAAATCAACACGTTTTACCACTGAAGAGTGAGGAAAAACAGTTTCTAAACCATATGAAATATTCATGTCTAGCATCTTGTGAGATACCATCTGGTTAGATCAAACCAGAGCAGAGCTGATAGTGACACAGAAACACATGGGGTAGAAAGTGGGGTGCTGTGACTCAAAGACTCATTGTTTCATGCTCTACAAATGAGCACAACAAAAGCAGTATTACTTCAGGAACAATTAACTTTTCCAACAAAAAAAACTTCTGAAAGAGAAATGTTGATCCCTTGGGTCTGTTATTAGGAAAATCATAATGTACTTCAGATAAAATCACGCCTCTCATAAAGGCATTGACAATTTAATTGCAATTTAATATTTGCCTAAATATTAAATTGCCTAAAAGAAAATAAAAAGCCAAACCCCAAAATGACCAAACAAGCACTTCTACAGCCAGAAAAATAAACAAAGAGCAATTCTACTGCCGACATTGTGATCTCCCAGCCTTTTATATTTATATTCCTAGAAGCAAATATGTCCTTTTTTCCCCTATAAGCCATTGTTCACAGGACATAGGACTTGGGAGACCTGACTTTTTCCCCTGCCAGAGCTACTCTTCTGATATATGACCTTGAGACAAACATTTTGCTTCTGTTACTGCTTCCCCTCCCACTTCCAGTTTCTTCCAGACAGAGACAGGTTTTCTGTGCCTTATACAATAGGGCCTTTAGGTGCTATTGCAATGTAAATAGTGGCAGCACAGGTGCGATTGCCAGTGGAATATGGCTTTTATTATCCGGTTACAAGGTCACTGTTGGGTGAAAGGATTGCTGCATAAAACATTGGTGAGCCATCAGCCTATGGCTGCCTCCTAGTTATATAATAACGTTATTTCGAATGCAGGGAAAGTGTTTAAGGCTTTCCCAAACTTGCCAAGTTTGTGGTGCTGTGGAACATCAGTGGTAAAATGGTCCCACACAGGTGACTACAAACATGGAGATGCTTAAAGTGCTGGGGCCTTCCCCACTCTCTCCCTGTTGTTTGCAATTTACCCATTCCTTTTCTCAAGGTTAATTAAGCTTTGTGCTACCCTGGAGAACAGGGAACTATTGTACTCAGTTCCCTGAAGGGGAAAGATGAAGGAGGCAGAAATTAAATGGCTACCTTGGAGTGCAGAGCTGGAACCAGGACCAGGGTAATCTCCATTCCCTCGCTGCGTACCTTGTGATAAAACTAAAATGCTACCCCTTTAACAGCAGTGTCAGTCACACAGTATGGGCTCTGCACAGGCTTTAAAAAGCAGGGAAGAGAGCATCAAATGTTCCAGCCCACTTAATTTGAAAGCTGCCTATAATAAACCCTTGGGAACATGTAAAACAGACAGGTCAAATTACATAGTTACACAAATATCACTGGATTTCTGACATTTAGGAATAAAAGGCTTTGATCTGTTCAATTTAAAAGTGCCTAAAACATCCATACACTATGTTAAAATCTAACATTAAGTGCTTTTCTTTTTGTACTTTCCAAAAGCTTAGCTAGAGACAATTTGGACACAGCGTGACAAAACTTTGCCTTTATAACATAAATATCTATGCACAAGTAATTTGACACAGTGTGCCATTGCAAAATATTTTATATTCAGCAAAATGACAGTTCTTATCTAGTTCTTGTCCACAGAAACCCTTAAAGAAACAATCCATTGCCCTTTAAAAGCCCCTCTCAATTCCTCACTTTCCCATCTGTCTTATTTATAGCTCTCTCTTTGTGAAGCGCTCTGAGATCTTCGAATGAGAAGTGCTCATAAAACCTCCGTGTGAGCCAGGATTTGAAATCAGCAGCACTTATGGATGTTATGCATATGAAGGGAGGACTTGAGTGCAATGCTCCACCATTCAAAATCAACCCCACATCAGTGTCCCCGTCAACAATTTTGCTTTAAACCAGCGCTCACTCGACATCTGTATAAATGCATCAAAATGCCTCTTAGCCCTTCTCCCACTTATTTTCGATAGGCAGCTCACTGTGTCCATGAGCAGGGATCCTCCCTCCCTGTTTTCCCTCATTGCACAATTGGCTTTCCACGGGCCTCTTTGGCAGCTCCAGCCCTTTCGGAAAGCAGAGTTTATTCCTCCCCTCCTCTTTCAGCCCCTCGTTGAGGAGGAGTTCTGTGGCAGCAGAATGTCAATGCCAGAAGTGGCCTTTCTCATGGAAATCAGGCGCGGGAGTCTGGCATTGTCCGTGCAAGAAGGAGAGACATTGCTTCCCCCCTCCCTTCCTGGAAGATTATATTTGAACGGATGAGCTCTGGCTCTCTCATGCCTTGTGAGTGCCAGATCTTTCCTCAGGACTGATTTCTCCATCTCCTCCCTCACCTACATTGTTGTGCCATCTCCTCTTCGTCATATACAATTAGTCATTATGGGTTTATCTTGGCTTTTTTAATATTTCATGGATAAAAATGCCAAATAAGTGTATTTGACTTGAATTTACTCATGCTGAGAACTGTATTTATTTCCTCCACAAGCACTGATTACATTGCTCGATCCCTGGGGAGAAAAGGAAGGGCTCTCCTCGCTGAACTGGGGAGCAACAGGAGATATGCAGGAAGGAAACTACTTCCCTGGGGACCCACCAAAGTCATACCGATATATCCCTGCTGGCACATTTATTTATGCCCTTCCCAAGAGTTTGCTGTTCAAACTCTTTGCTTCCTTCTACTTTGACTCAAGAGGGTTTTTGTAAGGGTTGTTGATATGGACACTGCACTTTTTCAGCATTACAAATATGAAGGTCCAAGTCACGGTGTCTCAATACACAGCCCATCATGGCTCATGGTCACACCTGCCCCAGATGGTTGTCTGCTTTGTTAGAATAAGGTCACTCCTGGTTGCTGCTGACTGGCCAAACTCATCCCCTTCACAGCCCTGGGAGCTGGCCACAGTCAGGCTCGTGGCTTGGAGACTGGAATTAAAGAGACCCATCAAAATGCAAGTTCCAGCAGAGCTGGGACCTACCAGAACCTCTGTGCAAAGCCAGCAGATCTGCACATGGCCTCCATGGGATGGGATGGCATTACCCTCACCAGGCAGGTCAGCACCTAACCCTGTGCTGACAAGAGCCACCTTCCACTTGGATGCTCCTTCTCTGAATATCATCCAGGTGCAGTGTTTTGCTGGTAGTCACTAATACAACACTAAATCTACCTGGGCTGATACGAAATAAGCCATGTCACAAATTCAGTGATAGTTTAAAAGCTCTCTTTAAAATAATTTCCTTATTAAATCTCTGTCTTCAAACGATCAAGACAGTCTATGCACGAATTCACATTGCAGATCCTGGTCTTGCCGTGATAGGATTTAAACTTGTTTGTTAATACTCTGGGAGAAAGGTATCATACATTTCAAAGGCAGAGAAACTGTATCTGCTCCCTTTTATCCACCTTCAGGAAGGGTTTGTTGAACACATCTCAGTCTGTATCTCTGATGAATATTGGATTGTATTTCTGAATGAATATTCTGATTAAAAAATCGTTTGAAATCTGTCATAGCTCCAAAAATGACAGTAAGTGGTACATATAAAGTACGCAGCGTGTTCTGCATGTCGGGCAGATGAAAGACACGGTGTAATTGCTAATTGATAGCATATTTAAATATCATGCTGGTGTACTTATCTCAACTTAAAGCCCGTATTACATAGCACGCTGATAACGCACACACCTTTCATTAAACAAGCTACAAACCCAGAGTCTAATACACCAACCTTACACAAGTCGTAAGCTGCGTGTGCTCACAGCTGACAAGTGTTTGAAGCAAAGCATTTACACATAAAACATTTATGCGCACATTGTGCACTGAGGCATTGAAATATGCAGCCTTCCATATGTTATACATATTACATATATGATATCTATGCCAAGTATTTTGAGGAAAGAAAAAGCAATTACCCATATGCTTTCTAAACAATGGGAACGTGCTATAAGTTATGGGACTGGAGAAGCAGCGTGATCTTTGGGGAATATTTAAGTATCCCGGGAAGTACACTAGACATGGAGAGGAGCAGGCAAACTATGACGGCACTAGCTGGGCTTGTGTAAGTGTGTGCAGAGAAAAGTCAGCTTTTAAAGTCATAGAACATAACAGAATAGAATAGAATATCCTGAGCTGGAAGTGATCCATCAGCATCATCAAGTCCAACTCCTGGCCCTGCACAGGACAGCCCCAAGAATCACACCAGGTGCCTAAGAGCGTTGTCCAAATGCTCTTTTAACTCTGTCAGGCTTGGTGCCTTGACCACTTTCCCTAGGGAGCCTGTTCCATTGCCCAGCCCCCCTCGGGGGGAAGAACCTTTTCTCAATATCCAACCTAAATCTCTGCTGGCACAGCTTCAAGTCATTCCCTCCTGTCACTGATCACCACAGAGAAAAAAAGTACCTGCCCCTCTGCCTCCCCCTGTGAGGAAGCTGTAGACCACAATGAGGTCTTACCTCATTCTCCTCTCCAAGTGACCTCAGCCACTCCTCGTATGGCTTCACTTCTAGGTCCTTCACCATCTTTGTAGCCCTCTTTTGGATCCTCTCTAATAGCCTTCTCTCTTAGACTGTGGCTCCCAAAACTGCATATAGTACTCAGAACCACAGAACCACAGAATCAATTAGGTTGGAAAAGACCTCTGAGATCATCGAGTACAATCTTTGACCAGACACCACCACGTCAACCGGACCACGGCACTGAGTGTCACATCCAGTCTTTCCTTAAACACCTCCAGGGATGATGACTCCAATATCTAATCACCCTTTCTGTGAAGAAATTCTTCCTAATGTGCAACCTAAACCTCCCCTCGTGCAGTTTAAGACTATACGCAGGTGAGGCCGCCTCAGTGCAGAGCAGAGCAGTACAATCCCCTCCCTCGCCGGGTCGGCGATGCTTTGCCTGATGCCCTTCAGGACACGGTTGGCCCTCCTGGCTGCCAGGGCACTGCTGACTCCTATTCAGCTTGCCGTCGGCCAGGACCCCCTTAATCCCTCTGGAGAGGAGGGAAGGACTCGCTCCATGGAGGGCTGTGGGAGCGCGCGCGCGCGTGCCCTGTGAGGACATCGCACAGCCCGTGCCAAAGGTCGCAGCCTCGCTTCAGGGGTTTCTAAAAAAAAATAGTCGCACTCAAGGCCCTTGTTCTGTACTGTCACGGAACTCTGGCCTGCTGTGGGGGGATAGAAAGGAATATTCATATAAATTCATAGATAAATATAGACATTGATTTGTTACCGGGGTCTATACCCCGTCTGTTACTCGTGAGGGGCGGTGTCCGGTCGTCCACCCGCGCGCTCATTGGCCGCCCAGAGCAGGGGCGGCCCCGCCCCCTCCCTCCCTCCCGCCGGCGGCGCGTGCGCGCGCGCGCTCGGAGTGGGGGGGCCGGCGGGAGGGGCCCGGCGAGGGCGGGGATTGGTTGCCATGGCGGTGACGTCAGAGGGTGCCGGGGACGGGCGGCGGAGACACGGGAAAGGTCAAACTAAAGGCGAGGGGAGCGAGCGGCGCGGCCGGAGCGGCCGGGAACCGCCGCGCTGGGAGCCTCCACGGGACCTGCCGGCCGTGCGACGTCCGGGCCAGGCAGCCCCTCGGTCCCCGCCGCCTCCCCGCACAGGTACGGGGGGAGCGGCGCCCCAGGGGCCGCGCTGGGTCGGGGGGGCATCGGGCCGGGATGCGGGGAATGGGGAGCGCCCCTGGAGCCCCTGGGGGCTGTGGAGCTGTGGGGGGGGTTCGCAGCCGGCCACCTCCGGCCGTGGGGGAGCTGAAAAAGGGCTCCTCGTGCCCCGCACCCTCCCCGTCCCCCCCAGTGCCGCGGGCCCTTCCCCCCGCACAGCCCCCCGGGCAGAGACCCCCTCCCCCGCGCTGTGACCCCGGTGACCCGCCAGCAGAAGTTGGGCTTTTATTTATTTATTTATTTTTATTTTGTGGGCCTTAGGGAGCTCTGCCCCCTCCCCGGCCCCCGGCTTTGATAACTTGTCTCCCCGTTGACCGTCCCTTCCTCCTGCACTTTGCCCTTGCCCGGTGGTCTGCGGCAGGAGAGAGTAAAAACTATTCAAGGGCTGGGTTTTGTTTTTCCAGGGAGAGAGCTGGGTCACAAACAAGGAAGGCTACTTCATAATATATATATGTATTTTTCTTTTTCCCCCCACAGCAGCCCAGTGCTGGAGCAGGATTCTGTGACAGCACAGAACAAGGCCCTTGGGTGTGATTTTTTTTTTAAAGAAAAGCCTGGAGCAGAGTTGCTATTAGTATGTAGAGTTTGAATGCCACAGGCAGTCTGTTGTCTCTTCCTGCTCAAAGAATAATTTAGAGGAGCAGCGATGACTCATTAATAGAAAGTATTAGTTGCACGAAGGCAAAACCAGGTGAAGTTTCTTACTTTACCACAGACTTACTCTGTGACCTTGGATCAGCCTTCCTGCACCAGCCCTCTGTTTGCTTAGGAATCGGGAATAGCGGTGCTTTCCAAGTCATACTGTGAATTAACACGCTAATGACTGTGAAATATTTATCTGCTGTAGTAATAATGGGTAGATAGCGATGTTATTTCTTCAATAGAAGCAGGGAGGCTCTAGCCAGGATGCAAGCATTTTGCTTGTAGAATTTTCCTGTAGTAGCCACCCTTTGATGGAAATAGGGGCTTGCTTAAAAAGACATTTAATATACCTGTGGTACTGTGTGATTTGTACTGTGGATATCTTGAACTTCATATTTTTATGTAACGTATGCATTAATATGCTTTCAAAGAGCTGCCATTCCACACTGCAAATAGTTTATGGGTGTTTTTTTCCCTCCTGTTTGCCTAGAACAAAACTGGTTCTAGGTGTCCTCTCCCACTGCTGAGGAAACCGTGTGAATTTCTAATGTGGCAGATTATCTCTCATAGTTGTCCTCTCTGAGCTAAGTGGTATCAGACTTGGTGTTTTGGTAAGGAACTGAAAGAGAGGCATTCTGATTTACTTGATACAGTGAAGAAAGTATTTCTGGCATTGGTTTGTAAGTTACTGTGGCACCTGGTTCTTGCCAGGACTGGAGAGTTGGGTTAACTCGATGCTCTCTCAGGGTGCCTCTGTATTTGCAAGAAAATACTGGAGTGACAGCAGGTTCATTATACATGTAATGAAAGACAAACTGAGTCATTCAAGGACAATATTTTCGTTAGGAACAGTGTTTTCCATCTCACCCTATAGGATGCTCTCTATGGAAAATCAAATACCTTAAGTATTCCATAGGAAAAAACCTAAATACAGGAATCCTGAAACTCCAGGAGTTGCCTCTCGTAGTTCACACACTCCTCTGAAGTGGTGAGCAGCCACTGCAATAACTGATGAAAGCAGCCAAGCACAGAGGTGGAAGTTGCTGCTGCAAATACTGACCTGAGTGAGCTAAGTTTTGTCTCTTTAGATTTTTGCTTTATACTCATTTGTGCAGCTAGATTACTCGTCTTATTTTCTAATTTTTCTTTTAATCTATTGTAGAAGGATACACCAGGAGGAAGCACTGTTTGACTGATATCTTGGGGATTTTTTGAAAGTAATTTGATCTATTGTGTCTCACCTACTCAATTTAATACGAAGCTTCCATAATCAGTTTTAACATTAAATAGGAGAGCTTTTATGTGTTGAGGAGGAGGTAAGCACAACACAGTTGAATTTGATTTTTCTTATTCTTAAACCTGAAAGCTTCTCTGGTAAAATGGCAATTCATTGTTAATTCATAATATGTAGGTGCCCTGGAAAAATCAAATACCCAGTTTCATAGCTACCCTTAGGCATCTTTAATTTATGCAAGCAGGGCTCACTGAGTAACTACTGTAAGTCTCGTTGACCTTAGTAGGTTTGCAGAGGTCATATTTTAAAATGGGTAAGTTGTGCTTGAACTATTTTCTCAGTAAGTATAAGGAGCAAGTGTTTGTGTACACAGTTACATGCTTTTTCCAATTCTCCATTACATTTTCTGTTTTTCTTTAGATTCTTGCTCATCTTAAAGAAAACTCTCACTAGGAAGAAACACAGGTTTTTGAAAACAAGTTCCTTCTCAAGATCTGGGCAGAGCAGAACAGACTGTGAGGTTTTACAAACAGCTAGAAAGGCTAGTTTTAGGTTCAGAGAAACTTGGCCAGCACAACCCAAATGTACATGAGTGACATCAGCATTTTCCTGAGCCATTTATGCTGTTCACTTGTGCTGGTTCCCAGCAGTGCCTTGTGTCTTATGTAAGCTTGCACTGTACATCCTGTCCTGCTGTTCTCATGCATGATAATTCACTGGCATTATCTTACTGGAGGTTTTGAGAGCTTCTTGTTGTCTCAAATGTCTATATGCAAATTTGCTACGAGCACAGGGAAGAGATCTGTGCCAGGAGCACAGCACTGTCCTAGGAGACATCCTAGGAATACCTTGGAGTGAGACACAGCTTGTCCCCCTGCTCCTTTTGGTAATGGAGCTGTAACCATGTGGAGTCATGTGGCTGTGAGAGAGGTTTTAGTGGACTGGAGCCTTGATCTGTGTCGTATGTAGATGGACCACTGATGCAGTTTTGATGGCTTGTGATAAAACAGCCATAAAACCCAAAGAACTAAAGTTCCAATAGGAGCTTCAGTAATATTAAAACTGGAAAATAAAGGCTTTTATTGTCCTGTCACTGCACACTTATTGTAACAAGGTCTTCGGGAGGCATTGTGTCTTCAGATACTGATCCTTTAAACTTGTCCTTGCAGTTAACATTTAGTCATGCATAATGAAAATACTGCCACTTGATGGGTGAAATGGAAACAAACCCTCCATTATAAGCTCTCAAAACCAAACATTCCTTCTGTTTTTCCTGCTTGCTAAATCTAGCTGAAACTTGTTGGCATAATATCCTGCGGTAACACAACATGCATAGTCTAATTCTAAGTAAATGGAGCGCCTTCTTTGGACAATATCAAAAGTTTCATACTTTAGTCTCTTTTGTTAGTGCTGTAGCAGTGTGAAGGAGCCAAATTCCTGGTTACCTGTCTCGATGTCAACGTGGTTGTCCTTGTCTGACTCCATGGCTTGTTTGAAACAGCTGGAAAATTTCTTTATGAACACGGATCTGGCGCAGTCACGTGCAGGCCTGTGAGATGTACAGCTCTGCAGGAGCCATGTACAGAGGGAAGAAGGGTGGACTTGGAGGAGAAGCACACCTGGAAAGGAGTGCTCATGTGCCCTGTGGAAGTAATGAAATCTTTCCTGTGACTTTCCCCAAGTGATCTGTTCCACACTGCACGAAACAATTTCTCGTTGTAGAGGAGAAACAACAGGAGTGCAAGACTTGTCAAGGAGACTGGTTATCTGAAAAGGAACAGGTGCAGTGCTTAGACACTGGAAAGCTAAACAGATTCCTTTAAGTGAGCTGTTCTTGCAAAGTTTAAGGACATTTATTGGCAAAACATCTAAGAGAAACTTGAATTTTTATTTTGAGAAGGAAATTGAATTATCACTGTTAATTTTATTGCCCAAATATAGGAATGCATGGACTTTTTCTAGTGCTTTCATTACTTATGAAGAATATGCAAATCTGTTTTAAAACCATACACTGGGGAACGGGCAGCAATGCAATTGTGTGCATTTTAGAGACTTGTAGAAGCTGTAAGAATAAAACTCATAAAAAGTCCCAAACTTCAAAAGCACCTGCATGTAGCACATTTGAGATTTTGTTACATTATATTTTATTGCATTACAGATAGTTATGTGAATTTAAAAGTCCACATATATGTTGTTGTGATTCAGTAGTTTTTTTCAGTAGATGTAGGCAAATAAAATGTGGTCTGGATGCTTAAATCTGCTAAAATATTTATAAAAAAGTTGGCTCTTGGAAAAAGTTTCCCACAGGATGCAGTGGGTGTCAGGTCTAAAGGTCAGCAGCAGACAAAGTAAAGTGAAGGCTGTTTTGGGTTTATTTTTCCCAATTTTTTCTAAACAAATCTTGTGTAAAGAAGCATAGAATCTTTCTTTGTTACTTCCTAAACTTGCAAATACTAACAGGCATTTGCAGGTTTGTTCATACTTAAGCTGTTTGTTGCAAACTTTTTTTTCTTTAGGAGAGGGGGAGGAAAAAACCTCAGTGCAGTTAATACATCCATGAACTCTTACCACGGAAGTTCCTGGTGTAAATCAAAAAAGCCAGATGGAGTTTTAAGTGACTGTCATGTACAACTTGGGGAATGAACATTCCTGATACTAATAAAAGGGCCAGATTGGAACTACATAATTAATCCCAGCGTCCTTTTCAACACATGATAAGCTTTGGCTACAACAGGCACGGAGTTAATGGAGAAACTGTCAAGTCCTATGAAGCAGTGAATTCTTTGCCTAAAATAAAAATACCTGTGTGCTTACTCTGTTACGTATCTCCTGGTGATTAGTGCTCAAACTGCAGTTTAAATGGGAAAAAAAGAGGCTAACTTGGTCTTGAATCTATTTCCTGTCTTAAATATGTGTATAAATATATACATGTTTAATATGTATAATTTATCTGCGTACATATTTCATGTATGAAAATATTTTTAAAGATGGGAAATAAGTATATTGGGTTTTTATGAGTGTCACATGGCAAAACATCATCTCCACTGGAGTTCATTTGAAATGTAATGCCTAGGGAGCCCCAGGAAACAATCTTGTAATTGAATTTATTCCCTCTATGTATCAGTGACCTGAAGGAAGTGTGCAGAAAGGTGCTAAAAAAAAAGAAAGGCTTATGAGGTGGCACAAAGTCTGTGTCAGAGACAGACAGGAGGAGGAGTGGGCAGATGGCAGTCAGTACAAGACACGTGAAAAATCAGATTGAGAACAAGCTGAAAAGACTGTGAGTGAGTATGCCGGCTGTATGCTGCTGCATTTTTGTTTAGTTAACACAGTGAGGATTTTTTCTGTTGTGATCTATGGAGTATGGAGCAGAGAGGTAAAAATCTTGTAGCTGGAAGCATATATAATGGTGAAGGCATGCCTGCCATTGTCAGAGGGAACTTCTGGGATGAGGAAAAGGTCAGTGCTTTCAGAACTATCTGGACTGAAAAAACTTAGAAAAACCTGTTCAGTTTATTATAGACTTCATCTGCAAGTTTATTCAGATCTACCTTTGGCATGCATGACATGGAATACTATTAAAATTATCTAAAATATTACCACCTGAATCTGTGTAATGATAGATTTATTTTTTCTGAAGTGGTCTAGAAGGTAGCAGGATGTATTCGTGATAATTTGTTTACATAACTTACTTTATCTAGTTTATTGGAAAACTCTTTGGGTGGCTGTCTGGCCTAAGTGTTCATTGCCTGGCTCAGTGGTCTTTTCCAGATTGCTTTTTGAAGGCACTGTAGAGTGTTGAAAGAAGAGCTAAGGGATGGTTGTACTGGTGAATGATAGATCCCATTACACATAGCACAATGGGAAGGATTATGCCAAAAAATAAATCCAGAAATGCAAAAACCTTCTGCCCCACTGATTCTTACTTGAAAGAGTTATACTATCAATTTGTAATAATAGTAAGGTATACACATGGAAGAGAGTGTATTGAGATCCAGTTGATCAGTGGTAACTTGGTCCTGTTTATATTTGTTTCAAAATGTTCCTGCTTTTTTATTTTAGTGAGTTTCATAAGTTAAGGGAGCAATGAACTGGTCTAACTGGAGAATGCTCTACTTCCATATAAAGAGGCATTGCTGTGTCTGAGCTGATATTTAGTGGGAAGAAGCACAACCCACTTTGCAGTTTAAAATTTATTTAGTGCTCGTGACTTATCAGAAGTTACCCTTTAGTAGTACCAGTTTACTCCTTGTATACTGTCTTCTTAGAACGTCTCGGTCTGAACAACAGCAGTAAAGAGTTCTAACAGCACAGGAAGGCTGAGGGAATTGGTCTGTATTTCTGCAGAAGTGAGGGTTAGAAAGAGAAAGGAAAAAGATTAAAATATTCACCAGAAGTACCCTAGATGAGATTGTTTCATGTCTGAGGGCGTGCTGAATCCTGTGGGAATGAGAAAGCTAAAAACCTGTTTAATTCTCATGTTTCACACTGAATCAACATGATGTTAGATATCAAAGTGGTATTAGTGGACATTTTGTGTAAAGAATATAGAAATAAAATAAGTTAGTCCAAACCAAATCTTCTGCTATGTCAGAGCTATGTGGGGAATGAACGTTGGAGGCTTAACATGAGTATAATAAATCAAACTGCCAGCTGAGCCTCAGAGGGCTTTATTCATGCACTTCATTGTTCTCTCTGCAGATACAGCATGGTTCAGCCAAACGCAGGGTTGTCGTTCTGCAGATGTTCAAAGTGTTTCCCAATGTTCTGAAGACTGAGCTCGTGTCTCTGTGTTATCTTACACTGCTCAGTTCATCATTTGGAGTGGCCGTGCGCTGAGTTTTAGTTGTATTTTTACACGCAGAAATCGCAGCGTGAGTTCGCAGTTTTGGGTGAGTGGGGAGCTATGTTATGTACTGTTGATAACTCCCAGAGAGGCTCAAATTTTTACCTTCTGGAAAGTACTATTTCCCAAGGCTGATGCTTGGCAACAGAAGATGCCCTGTTGACCCTCTGCAGCTTGGCAGAAAATGCTCCTCATTGCGTGAGCTTCCAAAGCGTCTCTCCCAGGGTACGGACTGCTTGGGGCTGCTGGCACAGAGCAGGTTTTTTAACCTTCACCAAACTGTCTGCTTTCCCCACATCCTCAGTACCAGGCAAACAGAATAGTAAAACAGAAGGCAGAGTTATTTAGTAAGATAGAAATGGGAAACAAAAGGGTAAAAGCAGAACAGATGGAAAATTGTGTTCTGGTTTAGGCAAATGGTGACGCGTCCGGCTGTTTCGCTGCTGTTACTTAGAGTTCCTAAAGCATGTCTCTGCTGCTGGGCATGGAGAGTCAGTACTCAGAGCAATAGTCCCTCATTAGTGTTAGCTTTAAGTATTTAAAGTTGCTGTGAGTTTTCCATCACATCTTCCTTCCTTTTACATCATCCTTGCTAGCGCTTTGGGTGGGGTCACGAAAGCTGTGTGATGTCCGTGGCTCTTGCTGGAGATGGTCACCTTTGTGCTTAGAGAATGTTGCTTTTTCATTCTATCCATGTTCATTCTGCTGATTGACTGGTCCATATGTGATATGCATCAGTATTTTAATAAACATTCTTGCAATGTGCTCACATGCTTAGTGCAGTGTGTGTTTAACTCAGTGTTTTCTGAGAGTATCTTTAGTGTTTTATATGCGATATATTATTAGCCCTGCTAATAAACTTAAATGAAATGATCTGATTATATACAGTTCATGCTTGTAAATAAATATTCTATCTCATCTTCCCCCCAGTCTACTTCTTTTGGAGTTTTGCTTATCTCAAATTATTGTTCAGTAAAGTTAATCAGTAAAACTTTAACTTAAGAGAAATCAATATTTCACTGAGCTCTAGAAGGATAAGTAAACACACTTTTTCCATTAGGTTAGGTTAAGATAAGAAATACTACAGCAACTAATTTTTAATATTAGTTTGTCAGGTGTGTACTTTATCCCACTAAGACAAAGGCAGTGTTTTCAGGAATGTTTTCCTTGATGGGGTTATGTGAGCATAACCCTCAGATCTCACTGTAGGTCAAGGACATCCTCATTTTCACACAGCCCTTTGCCATGCGATAACTGAGCCGTCTGCTGACAGGATCAGGTACTTTCAGGTCACTGGAACATTGAGAATGTTCTGGTATCAGGGAGGCTAGTTTTTCTGCAGCCTGCCCATCATCTGTTCTGAATATATCAAGGGAGTATTTCAAGGGAACACCAAGGAAAGTTAAGGTGACTTCTAGGGCTTTATGAAGATTGGTGTGCATATCTCTAGCTTAACACTAAACAGAGCTTGCCATATTCAAACTTGACTCAGCTGTGACATAAGACAGATTCTTTAAGGAAATCTGTGATATTTTCTTCAACTACACATCTGCCTACTTTGACTCTTCATCTCTTCTGTTTTGTTTTTGTCTCAATTACTCTGTAACTTGCAAAAGACTTGCCACATCTGATCCGTAGCTTTTAATACTATTAATTACAAAATAAATGTGGTAGTTGATATCCTCAGATGTTATGTGATTATGCATGACTGACTGGTCTTGTGGTTTTCATTTGATTTCAGCTTGTATGACTGCTTTGAGTTCAAAAGCCTAATTAAAATTTTATGATGAATTTTTCACTTTGAATATGGTGACTAAATGACTTGTCTTGATAAACACACTAGTTAGATCAGGATCTGCTAAGCTGATCGTTCAGTTAAAAGTCAGGTTATGCCACATATTAACTAGAGGCAATAAAATCTCCTCAAAGTAAAATGAATCTGTGTACCTAAACATTCCTTGGTCCTAACAAAGCTGATTGAAGCTGTGATTCTGTATCTTAATGTCAAGTTGTGTTCTACAAGATCAGGGAGACATTTGCTGTGTTTGTTGCCCTTTCTTACACAATACAAATTTCAATGTGAAGTTCCTTGTTGTTGTAGTTAATGATATCTGACTTCTTGCTTATATATAAATTAAGAAACAAGATCTTTATTTACATAGCTTAAATTGCTGTTATGTGTAATACTACTTTTAAATTCCTCCTGAGAGTACTAGGCATCCCAATAAAATCAAACCTCTGCTGCAATTCTCAAAGACTGTTAATTCTTTTTTTTTCTTTTTTTTTTGGTGGAAAGGGGAATGTGTTCCTAAGTTGCCTGCTTTAAATGAGAAGGTGATTACTAGTTTTCTGTCATTTTACTGCTAGGCTACAAATCTATTTCTTAATAGTTTAGACCTTTTATAATGTGCTGTTAGCTTGAACTATGTGGCTGTTTGCTTTAGTCATTTCTTCCCCCTCTGTAGAATCAAGTTTTCAGCTCTCTGGTTAGTCTGTGCACAGATGGGACTTGCAGATCATTGGAGTCTGAAGCACTATGATGTGCAGACTATTGATAACTCTGTGACGTTTCCTGTCTTTTAAACTACCACTTTAAATTGTAAAATATAATTAGACTGAGGAGTTCTACTGTTAAATAGTATTGTATTTAAGTTGGAATTTGCAAGGTTAAATATTAGATTGCATTTGCATACAGAGCTTGACAAATATTGCCAACTATGATACTGTTGTTTATGGTGTTTAAGTGGAGCCTAAGGCAGGTGACTGTAGCTTTGTGCAAGGCTTGAGTTTTGGTGCTTGTGTTTATTGTGTACTAGAAGCCTGTATTTGCAGCATTTCCTTAAGTGTGCCTTTGTCCCATTGTACACGTTAACTTTTAGGAATTTTCACGGAACATATTTGTTCTAGAAATGCTATTGCTGATGCTTTTTACTCTTTTTTTACCAGTTAAATTTTAGTTCTTCACATTGAAAGATTACAAACTGCGCATTAAATTGCTTTTTTAAAATTTAATTAATTCCTTAGAGGAATTCCTTGATGTTTTTACATTTCTGTTGAGTTAATATGGCCTCCACTGACCTTTCCTTGATATGCTAGAGTTAGAGAATCATAGATTGTTTGGGTTGGAAGGTACCTTAAAGATCATCCAGTTCTAACCCCCCTGCCATGGGCAGGGAACCTTACACTAGACCAGGTTGTTCAGAGCCCCATCCAACCTGGCCTTGAACCAACTGACTGAGAAATTTGCAGTTGGTCACTCATATAAAGAATAGAAGCAGTGGGTGTCTGTAAAAATTGCTTTAGTCAATGTCCAAACACCTTGGGAGTTTTCTTCAGTTTGTTTGGCTTTTAAAAAAGTAATTGAAACAAGTGGTAGCGGTTGTGGAAAGCTGAGTGGTCTTTTCAGCTTTTCCAGCAGGTGAAGTAAGTCTTTGGGACTGTAGCATCCTTACTCTTCAAACCTCTTTCAGGAACATCTGGTTCATGAACTGAGTATGTCAGGATTCCTATGAAGAACCACATGTTTGCTTATTTTTTATTTTTATAAACACATTATTTTTCATATATAAGTATGGTGAAATTAGGTAGGCAGCTTCTTAAATATTTTTTTAATTACAGTTTTAATTTTTTTTTGCTCACTTGTTTTGTTTGATGCCTGGCTTTAATGAGCTTTTATTTTGGGCTCTTGTAAAGTTCACTTTAAAGTCCTGATAAAATTCTTAACACAGAAACTCCAGACTTACTGATGTTTTTGTGTGATGGCTCCACTCTTGGGCTCGGCTTGCATCTCTCATGCAAATTCTGCAGAGCTGAACCTTTGACCTTATGATGTAACTAATGCTCATGTGTCAGTAGCTCTTTTGTCAGTCCCAGCCACCAGAGGAGGATGGAACCACATCCTTGGGTAGAGGTTTTCACAAATATTCTTTGGGAATATTAGTATTCAGAAAAGTGTTATACTGGCAAGTTCTTCAAGAGAGGTTTTGCCCGAGGTACTTTGGATGTTTCTCACTACTCAGAAACCTTTTTGTTTATTCTCATGTTCTTCTGGTTTGCCGTGGCCTCTCCAAGGTCCAGGTGCTTTCAGGACTAACCTGTACTGTACCACCTCCTGCCAACTGGAGCATGGGTAGCAGAGGAGACTTGGAGCTCCTTCCAGCATTTAGGAAAAGCAATTACTGTGGAAGTCCTGCTCAGCTGATTTCCGTGGAGGTGGAGTCTGCTGACTGTGTTTGGCACAGAGGTCTGTGGGAAGAGCTCCATGTTAACGTGCAGTGTTAACAAAAGAGGCTGAAGGACATTTTCAGACTTGCGGTGGGGGTGAACTTTGAAGCAGGGAGTGAAAGGCAACTTGGTGTTCCTTTGCTCATTTTCTTCAAATGTCAGTTTGCTCTTGCAAGGCTGGGAAGTATTGAAGCTGCATCTAAATGGTTGCAAACATAATACTACCTTTAGGGAAGCATGGTTTTGCCAAATTCATTTTGTTGTTGTTTACTGTGACTTTGAGTTCTGCATCTTGCTCACATTACTGTTCCCCACGCAACATGTTGATACCAGAGGTCTTAAGTATTTGTCTCTTTTTGGGGCGGGAGGAAGGTTCCTGTTGTGGTTAAACAATTCAGCTGTATTGGTTTAACGCTATGTTGCCACCAAAACAGGCAGTCCAGCCCTATACAGTACCTTGCTGTCAGTGCTAAGGATTGTACTGCTCTCCAGTGATTGAGATCAACTGGCTGCTATAGCAGAAAACTCATCTTCTTTTTTCTTCCCTCCCCCCCTCCAGGATTAGTTTGCAGCTAATACAGTGGTTGTCCAAGTAACTTGCATCATGAAGTCCAAAAATTCCTGCAGCAATAGAGAAAGGAGGAAGACAGAACAGGACTACTCTTCTGCCACAGTGCTCTTACCATGTTCATTTAAAACATCGTGAAAGTGCACCCATAGTCAGACTCAGTGGTGTGAGTATTCTTTTCATGTTTCTGTAATAGTCATTGTGCAACATCCTCTCTCATTAAGATAATTGTAAACCAATACCAAATAGCACAAAATGATGTTCTTGTTGCGCAGTTGTTTTCTGTTTGAGGTATGACAAAGAACTTTAGTTGTTGTGCACGTAGTTGTTATGTTCATGCATTACTGTGTATTTTGCAGAGCTAATAAAAATTGCTTCAAGATTAACTTGAGGAGAACTGTGTGTTGTTATCCCCAGAATGCCTGTCACTGTAGGCTGGGTGCTGGTGTTCTTGGCTGCTGATCCTGCTGAACATGCAAGTCATGTTTTGGAAGAAACAGAATTGATACGTGTGCTTCTGGACTTTACTGATGGGTTGGGTTTAAGGATATTTAGACCTTAGGTAGGACTAGAGCATATTCTGAAGTGAGATCCCATGCAGTATGTGTAGTTTAAATATTCTCTTCAGCACAAACTCTTTGGTTTTGCAGATCTCCTCCTCTTGCAGTACACTACCCACTAATGTGGGCAGAGGTTTGGGGCTTTTTTTAGATGAATACTTCAGTTAACCAAAGGGTGTGAAAATCATCAGTCAATGCAAGGCTAAGAGTTCACTTTAGCTACTAATCTTCTTGATTAAATGGAGTACCTCTCATTGTTAGTTTGACAGCATAAGATAATTCCAGGTTTGCTGGACCAGAAGGACTCAAACCTCAGGACTTTATTGTCAAGTAATGATCTAGGTTTCCCCTTCACCAAGCTGTTTCATCTGTTGCATTGAATTGTTGCTTAATCTGTGTTGTCCTAGGAGTCAGTGGTAGGAACCAGTCCTTCTACTTCTAAGTTACTCCCAAACTCTTTGTTTCTTGTAAATGGTTTAATTTTGATTATTACTGAAGCTCTGCATTTGTAGTGTGACAGAAGAACAGCTGAAGTCTTACTGTCCATCATCTGTATTTAGTTCATTGTGATTTGAAAAGCTGTATTCACTACTGGGAGAAAACAAAAATGAGATTTGCTGGGGAAAAATAGAGACTGAAAATCTGTGGTCTGTCCCTAAATGTACGGCATCCTTGTGTATTGCTTCAGAGCAACATTTTAAAGTTTTCATGTTCAAAATTATGTATTGTGGGAACATTCTGCTGCCTCTTTCAAATTTGAGGGAGTTTCTGCAAGCAGGCTAAGTGAAAATATCTTTCATATTGCCTGTTCTTTAATGTACTGGCATAAAATTACAATTTTGAAGAGTAGTTTTTTCGGGAAGAACATTACGTCATTTACAAAGGTGACCATGAGATAGTTGTTTGGCAGCATATTTAAATTCAGTAGGCTTAGGTATGCAACTTCTATTTTCTCTGAAGTTTATTTTTTAAATATTTGGCATCAGCTGATCAAAATAGTTTTAACATTAATTATTTGTGATTTCAGAACTGTTGGAGATGCTGGCACTGTATTCTATTGATAACACCTGGCTATTTATAGGAAAGTGTGTACTGATGTAATCTATGGATAATTCTTTTTCCAAAGACTTGTTGACTCCACCATGTCTGGGGACAATTATATAAACAAGGCTATAGTTACTGGAAGCATGTCACAGGAATTAATGAGATCATGGAGTTGCAAGTGTAATGGTCAGAAGAGACTCTTCCAGGTCTGGTCCAAGCATTTGTTCACAGCAGGGATTGAACTAGCCCTCGGTGGGATAAGCCATGGCTTTGACCTACGAGGCCATGAAAACCCTCAAGAACAGCAAATCCACAGCCTCTGTGGGAAACGTGTGCCTGGGCTTCACTACTCTCCTAGTGAAAAAATTTGTCATTGTGTCCCACCTGAATTTTCCATGCTGCCTTCTGTGATCAGTGCTCTTCCTTATCCTGTCAGACAGTGCTCAGAGTGTTTGTCTTTACAGTTCCTATCTTGGTGTAGCTGTAGAGAGCTCTTAGACGGTCCCAGCCTTCTCAGTGCCAGACAAAACAGGCCCATCTCCCTCAGCCTCTCCCTGTGGGTGATGCCCCTGAGGCCCTTGAGCATCTTGGTAGCCCAGGGCTGGACCCTCCTTGATTCCTCAGCCTCCCACTGCAGTGAGGTCCTCAGCTGAGCCCCAGGTGTGTGCAGAGTGGCCTTGCCAGCGTCAGGCAGGGCAGGGATCACATCCCTCAGGTTGGCTCCTGTTCCAGGCAGTGTCTGCCCCAGCAGCTGGGCCCTTCTTAGCAGGGCTGTTCCTGCACCAGCTCTCCACAGCCTGTGCTGATTAGTGAGGTTCTTGTGCCCTGGGTGCACAGCTTTGCAGTTTTCTGAACCTGCTGAGGTTTCTTTTGGCCCCCTACTCGGGTTTATCCTGGTCTGTGTGTGTTTGTGGAAGCGCTGGCACTGCCTGTGTCAGCGGCCTTTTCTCTGCTCCCCCCTCCAGTTTCCCTGCCGGTTTGCTGAGGGTGCACTTTGCCTGATCTGCCTGGTTGCTGATGAGTGTTTGGAGGCCTGGGTTGGCCCCCAGAGCCAAGTTGCAGCTGGGCACTCAGCCCTTGGTTGCAGTCATGTGAGCCAGAGATCCGGCCAGTTTTCCAGGTCAGCTTCCCTTCTGTTCATTGAGCTTTGAAGCTCCTTGGCTCCCAGGTGAGACTGTGGTGGAAGACTGTCTTGAAAGTTGTCCTAAAATCCAGGTGTGTTCTGTGGGCCATTCGGTTTTCATCAGGGCCCCCCACCTCTTCTCGGGAGGATGGTTGGGTACATTCTGCCTCTGATAAATCTTTGTTAACTCTTTAAGGTAATCAAAATAATTCTATCTGTATTTGTTCCACCTTCCTTCCAGAAGCTGATGGGACTCTCTACTTCTTCTTTTGAGTTTCTCAGATATGAGTATGGTGGGAACCTCCTGTGAATGCCACAACACTTTTAGTAGATGATAGCTCTGTCAGGCACATGGTGATTCATGGGGTGTCCTGCACAGGGCCAGGAGTTGGACTCGGTGATCCTGGTAGGTCTCTTCAGCTCAGCATATTCTATGATTCTAGGAGAAATTCTTTATAGAATACAGCATAAAAAAATTACAAATTTAGTAGTTGTTAAGTAAAATTTGTAAGTCACTATGAAAATTAAATTTTATGATTTATAAAAAGCTTTACTACTAAAAGTCACTTGTGCCTTCTCCAAAAACTTGAATGCCTGTTATTGTAGTTCAGTAACTAAATTTTAACTCTTACACTGCTCCAAGTAGGAAAACTTGACTCAAATTTATCAGTTATACTCCTGGCATATTTGCAGACTAGGAAAGTCTATTTTAATTCTTGTTGTGTTATATATTATTGAAGGAGGTGGCTTGATTCTAGAGGAGATGGTGTTTCAGAGGCTCTGAAAGTAGTAATTTTCCAAGTCTATTTGTCAAATCCGATTTAAGATTGATTCTATAATATGGAGTAATGTTTTCCAAATGAGCTACTTGGCCAGCACAGTGTATCTGGTTCCAATTACTGTCAGTAAATCCTGAAAATTATTTTTTGAAAAGGACTTCGTGAAATCTGCATTTTAAATGGAGATAATCAGTCTGAGAGTAGTTGAAAGGAGTTTTGTGTTAT
Source organism: Neopelma chrysocephalum (assembly GCF_003984885.1). Taxonomy (NCBI): domain Eukaryota; kingdom Metazoa; phylum Chordata; class Aves; order Passeriformes; family Pipridae; genus Neopelma; species Neopelma chrysocephalum. Next base: position 10,765,067 of record NW_020897725.1, on the reverse strand, counting down.
TTTATGCTGTATGGTTTTGGTTTTGTTTTTGAGATTGTTGATTGTGAAGTGGATGCCATGACTGCGTGCTGTTCTTGCAGGGACTGTTTCCTCTGTGGAAGCAGCCTGGATGTGTGTGCTTAAAAGAATGGGTCTCTTGGGGATTATTGCAAAACAAGCAGTTGACTTTTTTTTAAAAAAACTTGTGCATAAAGGACAAAGATGCTTTGTAAAGCCAAGTGCTGTGCGCTTATCTGATGTTTGGGACTTGGATGCTTCCTGGGTTGAGCTTATTTTCTTTGAAGTAATTTTAAAAAGTGTATATGCTCTGGGATTAAGGTCAGGATTGATACTAGTGTACAGATCACTTCTCAGTCTGATATCCTTTGGGATTTAATTGGAATGGAGCAGCTGAGCTCATTTGATACAGCAGGGAAAATTGGTGGTTGTGGCACTGTACTTTCACCAAAGTCTACAGGCTGCAGTAGCAGCCTCCAGACTCTGCTTTCAAAATTCAGTGTGATGATGCCAGGACTTGTCATATTTGCAAATACATTCATTTGGAAGGATTGGAATATGTTCACACAGGATTATCCTTAGAATGGGAACATTGGCTGTGGTTCTCTTGGTGCCCTGGCCCTTACCAGCTTCTGCAGCAATTTAGTAATTGGTGCAGACTTAGTTGTTGGACTCTGCTGTCAGCAGAATATCCAAATGTGTCCTTGTTCAGCAAGGTAAGCAAAGGGACTTTGCAGGGGATGTCTGTTTCCAGTTCTCAACTTGTTCCCTCACAGTGTTACAGAGAACTATTGTTGGCAGCTGATATCATCAGAGAATTATAATTGCAAATGTGAGTGAAAAGTCATTAAGTGAAGGAGTGTGCTAAATGTGTCATTGATTGGAGTCTGCTACACCAGACTCAATTGATATCCACTCAAAACAAAAAACCCAAACAAAACAACCAACAACCTAGCTTAACAAATGACATGTTTATATAGATTTTTTGGTCTCAATCTTTTAGGAAGGTTTTTCCATCCATGCTTGGCTGTATTTGAGTGTAGAGGACTTCAACATTTTAGTAAACTTGTTACAAATAATTCAGTCTTTACTATTTCCAGTATTTAGATTTTTTTTTTATGCGTAGAGAGATCTTCTGATACTACTGCAATGAACATCTATTAAATGTATTTTTTGTTTCTATTTCTTGTCAAGTCTTAAGGTTGGTTTTTGCTCTTTTGTTTCTGTCTTCCACTCTCTTAAAATGGTCTGATCAGTGATTGTATATTCAGTCATACAAACTTTCTTTGTATTTTCAGATTGGAGGATCTTCTGAATCTTTTATTTTAATGATACCTTTAAAAAGAAAGACCTCATTTTCTACAGGCAGCTTTGTCATCTTGGATAAGAGAGATTGGTTACCTTGGAAGAAGAAGAGGCAGACTGTGAGCCCAGATTGGGAGTTGGAAGACTCTTCAGGATAACATGGAGATATGTCATGTAGAGGTAGCTGGAAATAGTTACAGTGATTTGTTTTAGTGGTTTGTAATTAGGTGTCTGCAAGAATCTATCCCATATTAAGCAATCTAGTTTCTCTGTAGCTCTGTACCAGAAATGAGGCAACAATTCCTTTCCTGTAAGAGGGACTAAAAGAGAAGGGTAAATAACTAAAACTATGCCATGGACAGCAATAATGAGTTATAATGTTAAACCTACTGAGGTTGTGCAACCAGAATTTCTTGATAAAACTGAGGAAGGAATACTTTAATAGAAACATAAGGAAAAGGATCAAATCTTTATGTGAAATCTGGCCTAATACATTCATAGTATTCACATTTCTCCTGATTTTTGTAGTTCAAGTTGTTCAGTTTTCTGTTGTAGTCAGTGCACTGTTGTAGCTTTCTTGCTAGAAAAGTTTAAGATCTAAAAAAGTGAAAATAACAGTGCATGTTTGCTGTACATCATATAGCAATATAAACTGCTGAATGTCTGTGTGCTAAGGAAGAGAAATACAAGGGTGGTATTACTCTTTCCTCCTGTTCTTGATTACAGGTTAATCTACTGGTTGGGATGTCGAGGGTAATTCACTATAAGTTTTTAGTTTGTTAGATGGATTTTTGAAGTTATTTTCACTCATTTTTAAAGCAAAATCCTCTTGAATTAGCCACTTCCTATCTCCTGTGGTGACTGTGGAGATTACCAGTTACTGCAGAACTTCCCTGAAATAAAGACTTAATTTGCCTGAATAACATCTTGGGTATGGTACTCCACCCAATGGAGAGCCAAGATGGTATTCCAGAAATAAACATATGGTTTCTTTAGGCTGAGCTGTGTTGCTCAGCCTGAGGAATACAAGACTCTGGTGGGGAAGTGGGGGGATGTAACTGCTACCATCATTCTTAGACAGAGTAGACTAAATTTATGACTTTTTCTAACTTTATTCAGACTTAGATGTGATGTAATTTCGAATCAGGATCTGACCTTTATTTTGGCTCACACCATCATTTTTCAGTATTTTGTCCTCCTTAGAACTTCTTTTGTCAGATAAAAATATTATTTTACCACACAGACTTCTAGTTGCTTGTTTTACTGAAATAATTACATATATGGTATATGTGCCCAGCCCTCACTTCAATTCAGTCTGAGCTATTCTACTTTCAAGCTTTCCCATACATTTTTAAAATATCAAGATTTTTTTTTTCTCTTTACCATTGGTAATGTTAGATTCAGTCCCTAATTATGTATGTGCTTCAAGCTACGGTTCTTAAAATGTGCTGATTCAAGCACACTTTGACCCAGGGTAAATAGCTGAATTTATTCTTTGTGATCCCTGAAAAAGTGGAATAAAAATGCCTGTGCACTGTAAGACTAGTTAGAAATGGTGCAAGTCTAATCTCTTAAGACTTTGGAGTTGGATAAATTTCTTTGAGCATTTAGTTTAGAAATAAACTGTCTAGTGAAAAGTTGTTCTTTCTCCTCTGATTCCTCTCCGTCCACCAAAGCAAGAAAAAATACATAAAAAAAGGACTTCAGTATAAAATCTGTTCTGGTTATTTAACTGTAGTATCAGAGGAATGGATTTATATTTAAATAGTTTGGTATAATTACATTACTATAAGGTAAAAAGGGAAAGTATTAAAAAAAAGGTCTGTATTTTTATTTTTTTTAACCTAGATTTATGCTTCAGAGGATTTTGTGTGGGAGGGAGTAAAGAGCACGTTGAGAGCATATCAGTTCATGTAGCATTGGTCCTTAGACTGTGCTCTGGGATACTATCAAATTTTAAAGTCTGGATTTAATCACTGGAAAATTGCTGGATGCTGGCTGTTGACTTCCGTTGTAAAGTTCTTCCCGCTGTATTCAAATTTGTGTGCAGTTCCAGAATCCATTTAATATTTATGATTTAATGTTTAATTCTCAATTCTGTTGTGGCCAATACATGACTTTAAAACAAACTCACAGCAACAGTGAGCATCTGTCTGCCTCTGTCACTTCCAGTCACCCTTGGCTTGCATCAGGCATCTGAGGCTAAATGGCTTTGACTGACAGATGGACTGATTGACAGGACCCTGACTCCAAAGCATACACAGCCATGAGCATGCAGGATGCTTTGGACTCTATTTACATTTAACTATTTTTATGTGACAACTGAGGCTTCAAATACAATGAGTTCCAGTGCTGATGGTGGTTGTAGAGTGAGAATGTCTTCAAGATGTGGGGGAAGAGAAAGGAATAGCTCTCTTTGGCTGCTTGACTCCTCACCATCTTCCTTTCTTCTTCCTTTCTCCACCCTTCTTCTTTGTTGAACTCTATGTTCAAGTGTTCATGAAAGGTGCAGTAGAAGTTCAGTGTGACTGGTAAGATAATGCTGAAGGCTTAGGAAAATTGCAGTGAATGTTGGTGGCTTGGATGGCTTTGGTTTGGAAATGGTGAATGAACACAAACTTGAGGTACTGTAATGGCATCTCTTTTCTAGTATTAAACCTTTTTTGTTTTGGCAGCTGAAGAACAGTTCCCAGGCAGGTGATCTTACAGTGCTCTTGGAAAATGACAGAGGTAAATTCCAGGTGTCAGAAGGACTTGATGTAGTCTTTAAGATTTGCATCATTCCATGTGTTCTCTAATGTGAAGTTAGGAGGGGACTTCACACTTCAAACAATGATATCTTTGATTGCTGTTCTTAAGAAAAACAGTTAAAGCATGAACGGAAGCCAGCACTCTCAAAAGTTCTTCAGCTTGTGATGACATAAGAATAAATCCTCTTTGATTTCAGAGCTTTTAAACTTTACAAGGACAAGAGGGCAGTGCCTTTAAGGAAAGCTGGAGTATGCTCTCTACTTCTGTGAGAAAAGGGAAGTGGTTGGAAAAGCAGCTGCAGATTGTTCTTAATGAATGTATGGCTTCAGTTTTGACTGAACTCTTCTGAAGTCGGTATCTTTCAAGCATGTAGTTGTACTGTGACCTGTAATGTCTCTGCCTTTCTAACACCTCATTTGGAAATGAACATTTCAGCTCCTTTTATGCAAATACAATCACTTTGTAAGATGTTGTGTAAGTATTTATAGCTGACAGTGAGTTCGATAAAGCAGCAAGAGGTTTCATTGTCATGTATATTGGCAATTTTGTGATGATTTACGTGGTAAAACAAAAGGAGGTTGTGAAGAGTTTGTTCTCTTAGGGCAGGTGACATTGTTGTAACCTTCATTACTCCTTAAGAAGTAAGTGTTAAAGGAAAGCAGTATAAGAAACGGTTCATTGCAACTTAATGCTCAGCAGCCTAATTAGTCAAATACCATGTGCCTACCTCTGCATGAAATAGCCTATTTCTTTTCAATGTAAAATAGGAATTTTCAGTTTTGGAACAGCCTGAAGAGACCTTTGTTGCAAATGACCAGTGGCTTTTAAATTATTTATTCTCAAAAATAATGAAGGTCAGCATGGTATCCATAGTGACTGCATGCAGCTTCCTCCTTAATCTTGGCATGCTGCTGTAATAACGAAATTCACTTACTACTAACAAGTTTTCATTTTGCAGGGGGAAACCTTTATTTGTAAACTGGATGTGATTTGCTTTCTGTAACTTGAGAAATCTTGAATACTGTAGTTTTTCTTGACTTTTGAACTTGTCATAATTTCTGTTTTTATGAGTTGGTTTGGAGGCCTAAACATACTCCCCCAGAACAAACAACCTTACATTGCTGAATTTTACTTATAATCTAGCATTGGAAAACTTTTGACTGGAACAATTCTTTTCTTTCTGAAGTGATAAAGACTGCTAAATGGGGAATTTATCAGTCTACTTTCAGTAAAAGGAAAGCATTCCGCTATAAACTACAACATTAAGGCATCTAAGTAGTACATGAATGTGATCAAGCCAGAATTATATGGTTAAACCAAAGTCTGGTGATAGCAGTTTCAGTGCCTCCATGTCCGTTGCAAAGACAGGGAAACTTTTGCAACAGCAGGAGCATCACAGGAGTCCTTAGAATTTTGACTTCTGGATTATGTGGATGCACAATAGTGTGGGTTTGGAGCATTAGAAGAATATACTACTAACTCTAGTGAAATGCACTTAATAAATTACTTTGGTGTAACTATTTCATCTTTCAGTGTTATGCATTGTAAACACTAAATTATGGTATTATAAAGGTGTTTTTAACTTGGAGGAAATTGCTGCTGAACTGAATGCAGTCTTGTGGGAGTTTTGATAGTAACTTGTTGAAGATGGGGAGTAAAATGGTTCCATCCTGAGGTGGTTGTTGTTTTCCCTCCCACCCCATCCCTCTCCTTTCGTTCTTACCCAAAGATAAGTGGGTTTGGGTTGTTTGGGGGTTTTTTAATTAGTTGTTTGTAATAGAGCTTTAAACTGATCAGGGAGGATTCTGACACTCAGGGTAAATATTTTCAGAGTTCTGTCAAATTTCTGTTTCTGTCTTTTTTTTTTTTTTTTTAATAATGAACATGGCTTGTTTTTGCTTCTGTCTTTGATTTAGCATGAAGCTGTATTTAAAAACATAAATATTTATGAAAGGATAGCCATTTGCAAAATTCATAGGATGTTCAAAGTGGAAATCCATGTATTTTTGAGGGCCTCAGGAATGAGGGTATAGGGAATTAAAGTCAATAGACCTTTAAAAGAATATTTATCTCTATTCTAAATGTATAAATGAAATCTATATAAATAGATATAAAATAATATATTAATAAAAATGAATATATTTGAACCCAAAAAGCTCCTAAAATGCATATTAAAAATGGAGAATATTTATTCTAGATGTTGCATTAGCAACTTTGTTAATGTAACGTAAATTACTAATATAAAACTGTATTTTTGTTACTGAATGTGAAAATAATGTTTTCTTCAGTATTAGCTGCACAGTAGTTGGTTGGAATGCTATAGAAGCATGTCTGAAATATTTATTTATTTGTTTGTTTGTTTTATTTCCCCTCCCCTAAAGGTGACCAGCTGCTCTGCACCGAGGCCCTCCAGTGATGTATCATAGTCTGTTGCTGTAAACATCCCCGACTGGAAGCTGTACCAGTCCCAGCTTTCAGTCAGATGTTTGCTGCACCTGGCTATGCTTGGACAACAGCAGAAGGAAAAGCTGTGATAAATACATATGTGCATATATGTTCTTCAAACACTGTTTCTACAGACACAACTGAATTGCCTTCACCTGCATTAACCTGGTGGCTGGTAGGTGTGATTTCTTGAAGTCTAGTCTGAAATGGACATACAAGGCTGTTGCTTATGTCACTCATAACAGAGTCCTTCACTGCTTTGTGGTATGAACTGCAGGATTAGGCTGCACTGGAATGACAAGTGGTGTTGAACTTCTTGTGCAGTTACCCATAAACCATTCATTGCTTTATGAATTGTGTGTTCTAGCAGCTTCTATTGCTTGCAACTCTAAGGAAATATCATCAATGCTGTCAAATAATTAGCAGGAATCTTATCTGCTGTGTTGTTTTTTCTGATGTTGTACATTCAGAGTCTCCTTGTGAGTGGGTGGTGCTTGTAATTGTTTGTAAGCTGGACGCAACCCAAGGCCAGAGTAAAGGTTTAAAAAATATGACACAGTGTATTTTTACTTTTATCCCCATGCACAGCATGTGCCCTTGTCTGTGCTGTGGTCAGCTGGGTTTGTGCTGCCCTCACTATGGCACTGCAAAGATTTGCTTTCCATGGAAATAACAGCTTGAAAGTATTTGAAAGTATTTCTTCAGAATTAAGTCTTTGCTGATTCAGTTCCTGTTACAACAATCATGTCATCAGGAACAGCTTTCTGCAGAAAAGCTTCAGCACTTGCCACTTTTCTCCAGTGGGATCTGCACGTGCTGTTGCCTGGATCTTGTCTGGGATTTCTTTCCTCCTTTGTTTCTCTCTTCTATTTCTAAAGGGAAGACTTATATGAGTAACTGCGGCTAAGACAGAAAATATTCTTACGATAATTTAGCTCTCCATTCTTTCCCCTCCCAAAATGTTATTTTCTTATTCCCTAACACTTAAATGAAAGGCTTTGGTACTACCACTTAAATTGAACAAACCAAGGTATTATTTGTTCAGCTTCACTGTAGTGGTTCTGTAAAAGATGATTATGTCCAAAGATACAAATAGTTTTAAAAAGTGAAATATTTTCTCTCAGAATTAAAAACTCCGAGAATTTCTTAGTCCTCGGAAAGCTGTACTAATAAGCATTGGAAAGGTGATGATTTTCAAGCCATCAGTGAACGACCAAAGGTGAACTAAGGACAGCCATCGTTCTGTGATGGTCCCATGACCGTAACCATTTTGTTTCTCTGTCTGGGTGTTCTCTTTAGTACCATAGGAACACATGTGGTGATGGAAGGTTGTGAACTTATTTATTGATCTAATTAATTGCTAGCACCTCTACAAAGATTTAGCTCTAAATTAATCTAGTGGACATTTTGGTTAGTGCTGTCTTAGCCATTCCACGTGCCAGATAAGTGCTGCTTTTTTTTTTTCTTTTAATAAGCTTAGTTCATGTGCAGTTTGTTGGTCCAGTCTTTTGGAATTGTACTTGTACCTACATTTATATTGTATTGGTGTCTAATGCATGTACTCCAACACAGGTGTCATATGTCAGCACATGAAAATAATTTGAAGTGGCTTGTAAAGCAGGAAATAAATACATTTAAAAATCCACACTGCATTTTTGTTTGAGGTTTTTTTGCCAAGTAGTTGAAATGCAAGGACCTGCTTTTTCTATTCACAAAATACAGAGTACTGAACCATCTTAATATGTCCTGTGGCTGTGGTTTGCAGATGAAGAAACTGGGTGTCTTAGTGTTGTCCAAATGCATATTTATGCCATAATTCCAGGTGAGCTTGAGGTACTGGGATTGCTGGGAAGGGAGGATGGGAATTTGGCATGGTACCTGTGCAGTTCTGCTGGTGGGGATGAGGAGTTGAAGCAACTATTGCAGAATGAGTCAGCAGAGGGCCACAAACACAGCAGTGAATTTTGGGTACAGAAGAGGCAGATTTGACACCTCAATCACAAGGAAGTGACCTCATCTTGTTCATGTGAAGCCTTTGACCATTGCCTGTGTTAGAATGTCGTGGATCAGTTCCTGATGTTTTGCAGTGCACCATTTGTGAAGCAGAAGAAAATACCTGAATGAAAACCAGGCTGGGAGTCCAGAGCCCAGCAGTGCCACTGTGGACACACAGCTACTAATTTTGGGTGGCTGTCGTGTGCTGTATGTGCAGGTGCAAGATCCTGCTACCTTTGGAGGAGGGAAGGTCATCTCTTGCTTGGCAAGTAGAGTATCTCAAGTCCAGTGTTTGGGGTCTAGATTAGTTGCCTGTAGTGTTCCTCTGAGTGCTTTTTATAACCACTTAAGAGCAACACATCAAAGTCCTTGGTGACTTTAGGCTGGCCTGGTGAAGCCCTGTCTTCCCTTGCTCTGAACTCACAGCTGTGCTCAGCAGAAATGCTTGAGCTCATGTTTTCTCATACAAAGAACAACTGTTAAAACATTTGGAGGACTTCCCCCCCTCCTCTGTGCATGAAATAATCTGCATCTGTGATTCCTTTTCCCCAGTAAAGCTGCAAAACACCTGTTCAGAGAAGAGCGGGGAGAAGGCTGAGGCTTGGCCTCTTGACTGTTCAGATTCATTGAAGTTTTCTTTTCCTGGACTGCTGGGGTCTTGTTTGTTTGAGATTGTTCACATTAAATTAAACACACCTGTAAAATATAAGATAAGATGTTGAAGCTGAAGTTACAATGTTCTGCTCTCTTGCTGTTATAATGACTTGTAAATCTGTGTGGAGGAAATTAAGAATGAAAACAATTGAAATACGAGAAGTGCCTTGAAAAATTTCTGGAGGAGGAATGAGAATTAGTTTAGGAACATACAAATAGGAAGATGAACAAATGTAACAACTGAAGCTGTAAAATTTAGCACACTAAGGAAACTTGAAATATTCTGTATCACAAAGATTTATTTTTGCACAAAATTTGAGATGGGCATCTTTGAGGACTCCCAGTTCGTACCACCCTGTTAATCTCCCATATATATTTTGCTGAGTTTCAGTTTTGAAAATGGTCTGAGATTTCTAGAAGGGGCCTGCTCTGAACATCAAGGACTTTGGCAGGTAAGTACAATAGAATTCTGATATACACAGGCTGTAAGAAGCTTCTTTTTTTCCCTCTTGTATCTCTGCAACATCAGGGATGGTACATGTGTATTACTGTGTTCTGATATTAAATGAGATTAAATGTTAAAATATGTGTTTTGACTTAATAATGTTAGTAAAGAAAGAAAATAAGAGTTGCATGTGCATTTTGAGTTGTGCAGATACATTGAAGTATGTCTGTGCAGATTCATTTTTTGGTATCTTGAAACCCAGTGCTGTATTTGTGTTGTTAAGCTAATTTTTAGTTCCTGTAAACATCCTACACTCAGCTATAACAAGTGGTGGGGCTGGGGGATGGATGTTTACTTCAACTGACTTGGAAAGGCAGCTTTCCTCAATGACCAAGTGACATATTGGCAAGCAGGGAATACTGTTTTTCAGCAGTATTCAAATAAATTTACTGTATTATAAACACTAATTTCTGTAGAAGCAGTATGTATTTCTGGAAACTTCTTAATACTCAAATGATGATGTAAAGTATGCTATATAAAGGCATACATATTTATTGTGAAGCAGCCTTTAACTGATGGAATCTGTATCTTTCTAATTGCAAATAAACTGTGACAATATATCATTGCTTGAAAAGTGACTTCTGATACCCTGATGACAGAGATATAATCTAAAATCTTATATTGAATGTTCAATTCTCAATTGCAGCAGTGATTTATTTCTTGTTATCTACTTGCTCATTGTCAAAAGAGGAATAGATTTATTGGGTACAGCAAAAGTAATCCCCAAACCAAGAGATCATTAAAGTAGTAAAATTACTAAGATTTAACCATTTCTGTTGCCCTTTATGTCTTTAAACAAGAGAAATATCTTTGGCAGAGAAAATCTGGATAGGAAAAGAAGGAGAACAAACATCTCTTGTTTTCCTAGTAACTCTTCTTAGATGAATTCTTGTCTCTTGGAATCACATTCCTCCTGATGATGGATATGTTGTTAAATGAAATATGACTCCAGCATTTGGAGAATATTAAGTACCAAAAGGTAAAAAAAGAACTCAAATACTTTTATTCAAATGGAAGAATGAAGGACGTGGAATTCATCATCACTGGGAAATATAACCTGGCTTCTTGAGAATTGGTATCCCTGTGAATATTTGAGAAGCTCAGACTCTGAGATGTTACACTTTTTTGCTTATAAGACCAAATACATTATAAAAAATATCAGGAGGATTTTTCCTCATTTGAAGTCACACACGAGCCCCTTTTTGCTATAATTAAGAGTTTTGCCATGCTTTTATTTTTGCTTACAAACTGAGGAGATCTTCTTAAATGTAGAAGTCCTTGTGGGCAGATCCTGCGATATATATGGCACTGCAGGCAGTTGCATGCAAGAAAGCACATCAAATTCTGTATCTGAAGATCATCCTGGTGTGTGAACACTGCAGTGCAACCATGTACTTACTCTGTGTGCATGTCTGCACATACAAACACGTTCTCTTAGATTTTTATTCAGTGCATCTGTTTAACTGGTACAAAACGCACTTCTCCAGTGGGGTGAACTAGGGAAGTATGAGGGATGCGAGTTCTCCTTCTCAGGACAGATGATGTAGTTAAAGCACCTCCAGAAAAGAATCTGTCTGTCTGTCTATTCTATTCCACTCCCCAGAGTCAGGTGCCTCATGGCATCTCTGGCTATGTTTGAGAGAACTTCAAGTTCTTAAGTCTCATGGCAAGAAGGGATCCTCAAATCAATATTTACTGCCAACCAAAAGGTGTGAGATTTATCTTTTCAGCCCATGCCTCTGTGTGGAGCTAATTTTGTTGGTAGCACAGACAGTGAGTAAAGAATCTGAGCAGATCGGATGTGGAGGTATTTTTGGTGTTTCAGCAGGTGGGGGCTTTTTCTAAATGCCTTTCAGATCTAGAATTCATATTGCTGAAATTTAAGTATGACCAAACTAGAGTCTTACTGTTGTTTTATTATAGAAAGAACAGTTGTGACCGCTTTTGATGCAGCGCTTGAAAACTAACCAGGAGTAAAATGTAAAAGCTGGTAAAACCAATGGGCCTGTTGAAGCTTTAATTAATGTTTTTGAATAGTTAGGGTTTGCAAGAGATTGAGTTCTTAACCCCCAGGTTTGGGGGTTAAGTTTTGTTTAGCCACTCCTTGGCTAAATGGGCATTAAAGTTAGGTTGTAATGATATTCTATCAAACAATTTCAAATAGTTTGGCTCTTCCTAAGGGAGAAAACACTCACTGAAGAGTGTCAGAACCAGTATCATGAAATGAAGTTTCTAAAGCTAACCAAACTTATGGGGTATTTTTTGGTTTTTTGGGTTTTTTTAAGTGAGGATTTGACAGGAGAAGGACCGTTGTGCCTGTGTGCTCTCTTCCATGTACTTGGCTACACATGTGAGCGCAGTGAAAGTGTAAGCTGCTAACTTAATTTCCTTCCTGTGAAAACCTTCATTTGAGAATTAGACTGATTTTGGTACTGGTCCTCCTCACTGGAGTAATGTTTATCATCCTGGTTTGTGCTAAAGTAAAACTAAACTTCTATTCTAGAATGTGTTCAAGGCTTCCAAGCATAAAATAACCCTGCAGAATTTGAAACTCTGTTTTAAATAGCATAGTTCACTCTTTTCTTCCATTCTGTTGGTGCTTTTTAAACGAATAAACAGTGATAATCCCACGGCGCCAGTGACGGCATAAAACAAAATGGGATAAATAGCTGGGACAAGGAAAGATTGTGCATGATTTATAAGATTGTCTGGAAGTTTTTTATAGTTACAACAGCAATGGTAATTCACATAACAGTCAAAAATTCAATTTCTCTTGAAAAACACAGAGGAACAGTTAATATGTTGTTTTTTTCATGGCAATTTTGGAAATACTCATTTACTCATCTGTTTAATTTTTCCTGGGCTTGTCTTCTGCTAAAGATCCAAGTATTTCAATGAAAGTACATTGATACCCCCTTTACCTGCCCGTTGTGTTCACTAAGATTGTCCTTCCAGAGCTCAGCTCGCTCCCTCTAAATCAGCTACAGCAGTTCTGACCAGCTTAATTCACATTTTATAGGGGTTCTATGTCCATGGTAAGGGCAGAGTTAAAACTACTTAAAACTTCAACATGGTTCTGTTAGCTGAGTATGAGTAGTGAGGGTCATACCTCTGACACTGAAGTCTGTTCGGACAGTTCAGGAACACTCTGCATTCGTGTTTTCTCTGTTAGGGAACAGCAGATCCCTTGTGTCCATCTTTGCAGGTGAGGAAAGCCTGGCCCATGGAACAGTGCATGGCCCTGTAAGCAGAACGAAGGAAATGCAGTTTATGTCAGTCAGTCATTTGTTGTCTGATAACATCGCTGTCTCAGCAGGGAAATCATTTCCTGTAAACAATATGGCTTTATCTGAAAAATCTGCCGTTTTAATAAAGTGAAAAATTATTTTTCCAAACTTCACACAAGCCTTATCTTTGTCTGACAGGAAGAAGGGAAGCAGCAGGGATGGAAGATGCTTTGTGAACTGAGCTCTGTTTACTTAAGGCTATGGAAAACATGCTGGAAACATATACATTAAGTGCATAGCCTAATGCATTTTTTAATAAACATGTTTTCCCAAATATTAATAAATTAGTTGAATTGACTAACTACCATCTAGTGGAAAATGCAATCTATTAACAATCTTTCTCTTTTTTTGGAGATATTCACACCACCAAGTCTCTCTTCCAGTTAGTGTTGACAGTCAACAGGAACATTATAGCTGCTTGTGATTTCATGAAATATGATCTTCGTGGAAGTGTTGTCCATCCTATTAACTGTCTGACATAGTTACTGTAAGCTGCCTCCTGCCTGGAATGGAGACACAATGTACACCCAGGATTTCCACTAGCACAGCCACTCTGGTCCTGCAGGCACAGTCACTTCTTGGATTCATCCCATGCCAAGGGATTTACTGGTCTGGCTCTGTCAGCTGGAGACACAAACTTCATACAGTCACCCTTGGAGAAGTGTTAATGAAATCTGGCTTCTGCTATTAATCAAAGAAACTCCTGACCCCTTCCTGCATAGAATCTTAGAAAAAAAGCTGTGCTTATGGAATAGAGGCAGGAGAGCAAGAAGCAAACTGGATCTTATCAAAAGTTGGAATCTTTGGGGAGTGAAGGGGGAGGGAAGATAATTTAATAGAGTTTTCAAGTCAGAGGCACTAGTGTGGGTATGTTGGTTCTTTCTGTTCTGCAGGAGTTCTGTCAGTAATGTTACATCTCCTGCTAGTAAATATATTTACATCTGTGTTTAACTCTGGCTTCCTTTCATTAGAAAACTTAGTGAAAACTGAGTTCCAAAGTTGTGAGGAAACTCTTCATGTATATTCTTTATGCTATGGGTATATGCTTCTTGATCAACTAAATTGATTGGCCTTCTGTAGGTTTTTGAAGCACAAATTTCCTGGATTTATATAATTTTTGCTCCTTTCTGAACCTTTTTGAGTTTTTGCTACTGCACTTACAAGTTCCTGTTTTTAATCAGCAAATTCAGGAAATGGAAACTTTGGCCATTTCACGTGTTCAGTAGCAGACAATAAATATTTAAATAATCTTGGATGGTCTTTCCTGGTAAGAGTAAAGTTTTGGATATAGCTTTTCTTTTTTAATAGTTGAAAAATGAATTTTATGTTGAACAATCAAATAATTTTCATACAGATCTTCATCTTAAAACTGTTTTTTTCCATTTATTTTGACTGCTTAAAGTACAGATTTAAGGTATTGTGCCATAAAGACTGTATATGTAGTAGAGGTAAGAAAAATCAAGATCTAGTGAAGTTTTTCCTAGGGCTGTGCTGATAAGAATGTTTGCTTATTAATGCTTCAGCTGATGAGGCAGTATTTAGTATTGAGGGATGCACAATGAAGGCTGCAATTCCGTATTAAACCAGTCCTTTTGATGTAGATGCATTTTAATTAAATCTCTTCTTTGTTTGTGATAAATACCTTTTTTTATTGTACAAGCAGGCAAGTACATTCCATGCATGTGGGAACCATTGCATAAAGATAGGAGGAGTTTAATGCTTTTTGGTTTAGGGATAGAGAGGTCTCCTCCCATAAATAATATGTAGGCTAAGACTTAAATCTGTCCAGTGTACAGGCTACATCTGTGCTGGTAAATACACTTGCTCCAGGGAATGATTCCTTCCCCTGGCTCTTTTTCCCACCACCACCCAAAAGGTTGTACCCACAGTGCCCAGAGCTGTCCCCCCTTGAGGGACTGGATCTGCACCACATAACATTTACTTTGGGTCTGCTCTATCCCCTCTCATAAGAAAAATTCACAGTTGTGTTCCCTCCTCTCCTGTTTGGAACGATTTGATTCCAGGGAGCTGTGCTGTAGCTCGTGGGAGCTGTTCTCAGGGCGGGGAGCTGGGGTGGGTGTTTCATGCCTGGGGTGATGGAGGGGGTGGGGTGTATTCTGGTGACCAAGGGGGCAAAGGCAGCATTGCTTGAGTGGTGTTAGGGGACTCTTGAGCAGGAGGAATGCACTTGGTGGACTAGTAGAAGGTGTTCCTGGAGCAAAGTGGTCTTAAAACTCGGGGATGACTGTTTTGTAAGGAATCAATTCTGCATGCTCCAAAAGGAAGCTCAGGGACAGATCCAATCAAAGTTATTTAATGGCATGAACTTATTCATGCAGTTCCTGCTTTGCTCTAGTCTGTTTTTGCCCTTCTTCCACTAACTGTGCCGTTCAGCCCCCTTGTCTGGCCACCAGTATATCCCAGTCAGGTATATCCATGGATGTGGTCATCATCATACCTTGATGGGAAGGACTGGTGTCGACATGTAGCTGTTGCTGCTGCTCTCTGACACACTGTGGTGAGGACAGCACTTTCTGCAGGCTCCACAGCCATGTTACAGTTCTCCTGGACTACTGGTTGCTCTGCTTTCCTCCAGGAGTAGAGGAAGGGGAGAATCTCTAGGGTATTAGGTGTATTTTGTGAGAGGTGACTGAGACAGTTCGTCCAGGGACCTGTGTGGGCTTGCAGGTGACGGAAAGAAAAGTTGATTTTCCACATTTCCAAACTGATTGCTGGGGGAAGGAAGAAAGGAAGGAAGTGTGTGTCAGAGGGGATAAGAATTGGTTGGGAGAGGCAGACAAGTTCAGACAGGAAGGGCTACAGACCTGCACTGCCAGGGTAGTAGGTTTTAGGTAGGCAGCGTTTTTGTGGGGAAGGGGAGAGGGAGATACAGTGATAATTCAAACCTTCCCCAAAGCCATTGATGGCAGACTTGGGTTTTCCCTGATGGAAACAAGATCACTGTCTGGGCTTCCCCAACAATGGGGATGCAAAGCTTTCCTTGCCTCTCAGGAGTCAGGGAAGGATGGACATATGTATTGCTGAGTGACAGGGGGCATGTGGAGGGTTGTGCTGGCACAGGCTCGGACCTTCACTGGCAGCTCCAGTACTGGAGCTCCTGCCGACATGGCCTGCAGGCCTGGGAACCACAAGGCACATGAAGGTTCTCCTGGACCTTGGATAAATGTCCTCCAATATGTCCAGATAGGATATTGGGAAATCCTAGAGTACCGAACTTCTCTGAATTTTTGTTTGAGCTGCAGCATTTCTGCTAGAAAAATGGGTGAGGTTGTAGCGAGTAAATAACTATGGCGATCCCAGCGGAGGCAGAAAACTGGAATGCTTTATTGGACTCACAAGTTCATATTTAAAGGGTTTAGGATCTACATATTCAACAGGGGGTTGTAACTATTACAATTATTACAGACGGGGTTTCAGGGGATGACATAAGGAAAAAACCCACGTTGACAAATTTGGGGTCTTACGCATACATCATAGGGAAAAACTCATTTTATCTTGGGGGAATTACATGGGGGAAAGAGGTATTCAGGTTTGCAGAATGCACAGGATCCAAGGAACACAAAGGGAGAGATAAAACACAATAAGTCTTCTGCACTGGCTTGATGAAATCAGGGCATGGTTTCTCCGGGCTTGGGCAGGACATTCCAAAACTGTGACATCAATGGATCCTTGTCTGGACTCTAGATGGAGGTTTTTCTCCGGTCTCTGTTAGCCCAAGGTTTTGTTTAAACCTAGTAGTTTTCTTTTTCTCATATCCAAATTTTGGAATCCAACATGAGGTCACCCTAAACTAACAACTTGCAAGGGCTTAATCTCAGAGATAGCTCACATCTATTAATTAGATTTGATGGTTGTTTGTATGGCAGAGTAGAGCTGCTGATGTGGGAGAATATAATGTCTGTTGTGACTGAAGGCCAGATTCTGACTCCATTACTTTCCATAACATCTGGGTGACTTCACTGATGTCTAATGTATTTTCTTCTGGTTTTCATTAATATGAATGAGTTTGTAATCAGGCTTCAGTTATGGTTCAGAATATATCAGGAGATAGTAAATATGAGCAAATGTAAACAGTCATAAAGCATGTGAAGTGTCCCCAATACGTACCTGGGTTTAATCATAAACAAGCTTTGCAAAATTGACAGCTGAGCTATGACAGGGATGAGTAATGTATTAGCAGTTTTCCTGTATGAACATGAAAACTGAACTCGTATACTTTTCTTGGATGTTTAAGTAGAGGTGTCTGTGTTACAAAAATAACCAAACCTAAGCTCTTGCCATGATGTGCTAACAAAAGGAGACTGAGCAGATGGTTTTTAGGGACTGCACTTCACGTATTATGCAACTGTGCTGTTCTTTCAGAGAAAGAGAAGTGAGGCAGAAAGAAGTCTATCTAGCTCAACCTTTAATGCTTAATTTTTCACTCATTGTTAAAAGAACACAGCAAATGACCTGAAGAACGCTCCAAAAATAGAAAAAATGTTCAGGTGTGCAAGCTACAAAACTTACTCTCTTTTACTTTCCAATTTGAGCAGTTATCTCATTAGAGCACTGGAGTTACAAATTAAGCACACTCAACATGTTTTTATCAGGGAGGAAGGGAAAAGGAATAATAAATCATTCTTGGATGAGAAAACCCTTGTAGCATGGCCAAGAGAACAGTCCCAGACAGAGCACAGAATTGCTTGGGTTTGAGATATTACACAATGAAACCTGAAGATACAAGCTTAAACTGGAGGAGTAATAAAAAAGGAAATTCAAACATCTTATACTATTTAAGGAGTTAACTGGGGCCTCTGTCAGCCCTAGTAGATGGAGTGTAGAGAAGTGAAGTCACCTCTTACACAGACTGCGTGTAGACTCCAATTCAGTGTTGCTGTCATCACTTTTCAGTAGCTGGAGTATTCAAAAGATGAGCAATATTTGTGATTTTAGGAAAACTGTAAAACAGTAAATTTTCCTTAAAACAATATGTGGTGTAATCTCTATACTACCTTCAAAATTCCTCTGTAAGAGAGATGGGGTATTTTGGTTAAAATACCCACAAACATTGTGCAGTGGATCTGTTTTCCTCCCTGTAAGGAGCAAAGAACCAATAGGTGGTGATTGGTCTTTTTGCCAGTCAAGCCATGTCGTTCTGAAAAAGGATTTATTTACAGCTTTTCCTTTTTAATGGATTTTCTTTCTTCATCACTATTTAGTATGTCGAAGAGGGAAGTATTGGGGTATGATAATTGTGGAAGTTGCAGTGTAGTATGCAAAGACCAATTAGCAAATCAATGATACTGACATTACACGGGTTAGATCATTTACCCTTTTTTTCTTTTTACCTGGTTTCATAAGTAAGCATGTCCTCCTTTAGAGTGTTTTTATGTGTCTATAGTGGTCCCGTCAGTCTCCTTCTGCAGTCAGTGGGGAAGTCTGGGTGCTTCTGAAGCCCTCTGGAAGCTGTAGGCAGACAGGCTGTGAAGAATTCAGCTGCAGATTGTTTTCCATATATTCCCATACGTATTGTTATGGAGTCAGGAGAGGAGAGGATGCCCATGCCTCAGTCACTACTGCATCTGACTTCAGATGCTCATAGAAGTGGGTTGGGAGTTGCCAGTGAGCTGAGGACACTGAAAGGTGCCATCACCAGTCCCCAAGAATGGGAAAGTCTTTACTTAATTACCTTCTTATGTAAAAAATAGAATTAAAAGAGTTGGCAAAATGAATGCTACACTTGCAGAGAGCCTGAGTTCTGTGGTGATTTTGTTCTTTAAAAAGCAGCAGTTTTTAATTTAAAATCATTCAGTTGCATATATTTGCATATATCTGATGTTTCTTGTAATTTTAAAACAGTTTTAATAATGAAGCAACAATTATTGAATAAACTTGTGGTTGCCTTATCCACTGAGCTTGATGGAGAGATGAAGGCATGACATGTTCTAGTTAAGCTTATGAGGGGAAAAAAAAGAACCATCAGTAAATAAAGTATGACAGGCATTTTGTAGCACAAATAGAGTGTATGTGGGAAAAAAAAAAGTGGGTAGTTGGGTTTGCATGTAGAACAGAACAACAACAAATATATATCTAAAATAGAATGATAGAATCACAGAATGGTTTGGATTGGAAGGGACCTTAAAGATCATCTAGTCCAACTCCCCTGCCATGGGCACCTTCGTCTACACCCAGTTGCTATGCATATATATATATATATATATACATATATACACACATATATATGTATTATTTAATTCAAGGAACTACAATTATTTAAGTAGGTAGTGGTGGTGGTTCTCACTTTCCTGGGAGGGAATTTAAGGTATGAAGTATTTAACAACATGCTAATCTTGCAGAAAATTGATGAAGATTAAGAATAGTGCAGCAATCTGATGAAGTCAAACATATGATGCAATGTCTAATCAAATTAAAATCAAGCAAATCATGGAGGAACTGTCAGATTTGTATAATTTGGGCATATCATGGTTGTCAAATTCCTACTGCAGGGTTAATAAATCAAACCCAGCATGATTGGTGCTGCTTTTTCTCTGTGCTCCACTATCCTATAAATAGCTCACTGTTCCATGAGAGCTGTGGCAACTTTCCCAGCAGGAATACGATAACAAAGATGTCTATCTTCTACACCTCTCTTTGTGCCTTTTTCAGTACCACTTAGTAGTGTGGAGAATATGCTATTTGTACTATGAATTTACCTTTCCTATTTGGTGAATATATATTTCCTCTTTCCCTGAATCACAGTAAAGGTGAAGACAATGAAATCAGGGTGCTGTTTGGATATTGTGCTGCACTTTCTATACATCATCATAAATATAAATAATCTTCTATTTTGACAGTGCTACATTTTGAAAAGCTTCAGGCAAAGTTTGCTTTCTCACATGCATTTCTGTCTCAGTCCAGCTGCTCATTTTGTGTTCATTTTGTGTTAGACTGGAGAAACAGCACATAATAACATTTCTTAACTTTCATTTCTTTAATATAATTTCTTTTCTTGTAGGAGCCTGTGTAAGAAAACAACCCCCAATCCAAAAGTACCTAAAAGAACAAGGAAAACCACCATTTAAATCTGCGCAGTGTTCCAGCTGTGCTGCTGTCTCCAGCTAGTCTGACATCACCTACCAAAGGGAAAACATGCTGTACAGTTGTAATAGGATTAAACAGTATAAACCTGCAAGCAGAAATGTGATTAATACAGGGTATTTCTGAGTCCTGCAGTGATTATATTGCCACACTGAGAAAACCAGAATCTGTGTATTAGAAGCATTTCCAGTATGTATATATTTTTCTGAAGTTATTTATAGTTGTTGCCTTTCTCTCAGGCCTGCAGGAGATAATTTTTAAATTAACTGTGCAGTGTAATCAGTATCAGTAGACTATACAATCCTGAGATGTCGAGAATTATGATAAGCCTCATACTAAGCTCTGGAGAGATTTGTAACTGTGTAGTTTGCACTGCCCCATTTTTATTAGCATTTTCATTATAAAGATGTTACTGGAAGCATAAAGTTAATGTTCTGTAACAAGAAAACAGCAATTATGCAGACCTAAACACAGAACTCCACATTAAACATGGCAGATAAAAATAACAAGCAGATACAGTTACTGAAGACAGACACTGTGGAAAAAAAAACAATGTAGCATTTACAGTAAAGCAATGACAACGTGTCTTTCTTAAGCATAAAGCTAGTTGCAAAACAACTTCTTACAACTGCTGAGCATTCATCTCCTTTGCATTTTCAAGTAGAACTTACAGAAGTGCAGACCATCACCTCGAGTTGTTTTCCCTTTGAAATCAATGAGAAAATAAAACTGTGATAAAAAAATATCTACTAACTAACTTAAAAAAATTCCCTTAAATCTGTGTAGCTTTTGAGAATACTCTCCTCTGTGTCCTCCCCCGGAATCTATCTTAAATAGACACTGTTGATTACCTCCACAGATGTAAATATGGCTCAAGTTTTCTCTTAGTGGAAAAACAGTTTACAAAACCCAGGAAGAACTACTTAATTACTTAACAAAGTTTAGTCTTTGCTCTCACTAAACAATGGTGCTTTTATTTTAAAAATAATGAAGCACATCCATGGGGCCGGATGGGATCCACCCAAGGGTAGTGAGAGAAGGGAGGAAGAGCTCGCTGAGCCACTCTCCATCACTTATCAGCAATCCTGGCCAGCTGGGGAGGTCCCAACTGATTGGAGGTCATCAAATGCAACATCCATCTGCAGGAAGGGCTGGAAGGAGGATCCCAGGGAACTACAGGCCTGCCAGCCTAGCCATAGTTCCAGGGAAAGCCATGGAGCAAATCATCTTCAGTGTCCCCACTGAACAGAACAACCAGGTGATCAGGCCCAGCCAGCACGGGTTTAGGAAAGGCAGGTCCTGCTTTACAACCCCAATGTCTTTCTGTGACCAGGTGACACCTTGGTGATGAGGGATAAGCTGTGGATGTTGTCTACCTGGACTTCAGCAAAGCCTTTGACACCTTTTCCCACAGCATTCTCCTGGAAAAGCTGCAGCCCATGGCTTGGACGGGTGCACTCTTGTCTGGGTTAAGAACTGGTTGAATGGCCAAGACCTGAGAGTGGTGGTGAATGGTTGCGAATGGTGCCACATCCAGGTGGCAGAGAGTCACAAGTGGGGTTTCCCAGGTCTTAGTGTTGGGTCCAGTCCTGTTTAATATCTTTACTGATGATCTGGATGAGGGTATCAAGTTCACCCTCAGTAGGTTTGCAGATGACACCAAACAGGGAGGAAGTGTGGATCTGCTGGAGGGTAGGAAGGCTCTGCAGAGGGACCTGGACAGGATGGATCGATGGATGAAGAGCGATTGTATGAGGTTCAACAAGACTGAGTGCCAGGTCCTCCATTTGAGTCACAAGAACCCCGTGTAGCACTACAGGCTGGGGTCAGAGTGGCTGGAGAGTGGCCTGGCAGCAAAGGACCTGGGGGTGCTGGTCAACAGTGACTGAACATGAGCCAGCGTGTGCCCAGGTGGGCAAGAAGGCCAATGGCACCTGGGGTGTATCAGCAATCGTGTGGCCAGCAGGACCAGGGCAGTGACTGTCTCCCTGTACTCAAGGGAGGCACTGGTGAGGCCACACCTCAAGTCCTGTGTTCAGTTCTGAGTCCCTCGCTACAAGAAAGACATTGAGGTGCTGGAGTGTGTCCAGGGAAGGGCAACAGAGCTGGGGAAGGATTTGGAGTCTGATGAGGAGTGGCTGAGGGAGCTGAGGCTGTTTAGCCTGGAGAAAAGGAGGCTGAGAAGGGACCTTCTTACTCTCCACAACTGCCTGAAAGGAGGTTGTAGTCAGATGAGGGTTGGTCTCTTCTCCCAGGCAACAAGTGACAGGACAAGAGGAAATGGCCTCAGGTCATGCAAGGGAAGGTTTCAATTGGGTATTGTTGGACATCCACAGAAAGGATTGTCAAGCACTGGAACAGGCTGCCCAGGGAAGTGGTGCAATCACCACCCTGGAGGTATTGAAAAGATGTGTGGATGTGGCACCTGGGGACATGGCTTAGTGGTGACTTGGCAGTGCTCAGTTAATGGCTTGACTTGATGATCTTAAGGGTCTTTTCCAACATAAACAATTCTAGGATTCTATGAGATGTTACAGATAACAAATGTTGATACAAATCCATTCCCACTCTCCTGTCTGGTCAGTTGTTTCAGTGCAGTTGTCAGTTGTTTCAGTGCAGCTGGTTGAGAGAACTAATCCAGGTAACAAATAATTATTTTTAAACAATTTTTGTGTCTAGATTGTTTTGTTAATTGAATATAGAGCACATGGCTTCACAGAGTTTAACAGGTGCAGTTAGAGAGCAGTTACTGGCCAGGAGAACTGAACAGCTCAGGGAAAAAGAGTGGGCAGAGCACTAAATGGTTTTGTCACCAGGGGACTGTCACCCTGCACTGCTTAAGTTAAGCATAGAATGAAGTGTCCATACCTTGCATGGCCAGACTAAAGCTCTGGCTAAAATTCTGTAATGCCTGTAATGATATTATGTCCTCAAAATGACCCCAAGGGATGTCTAGAAATACTGCAGTGACATGTGGGGAATTTGAAATACTAACATTTATGGTATGGTATTACTTAGATTTTTTTTTTAAATATTTGTATTTTTGGTTCCAAGCGTTCAGTTTTGAGGACAAGGGAACTTTTGCTTTAGTGATTAAAACAAAATAAAAAAAAAAATCTGGAAATTTTTATTTTTAAGTCTCAGTGGTAATAAAGACATCTCAGAGTGGGAACATGCATAAGGGGGTTCATGAAGTAAATACTCTAATTAGGATTAAAAAACCAGTTTGGAACAATAATTCTATTAAAGATCTGTTATGCTAAAATTTTTTAAAGACATGAAATGATAACTTATTTTATCAATGTTTTATTCTTTAGGCAGCACCCAATAAAGTACTTCTTATCCCTAAAGAAAAGAATCATAGTTCCTGATGTGCTAATCACAAGGGGGAAAGCTGTATAAAAATAGTGCTGTTTGTAAGACTTTCTGAATTATATGAGTTAGATCCCACCTGCCCCCATCTGCAATGCTCTTGGTCATGAAATCCTCACATGAGTTTGTAAAGTGATTTTACTTGTCTTAGGATTGTACCTTCCATGGGTGTCTATAACTCCTTTTTGGTCAAATGGCTGTTCTAAAAAGTATGAAACCAGAGAACAACACTGAGTTCAGAGAGAATTTTATATTTCCCAAAAAATTGTTCACAAGCAAGTGCAGGGAACTTACATGCAGTAAAGTGTATGTGTAGTGTGTAATTAATAAAGAACCCAGACAGGTCTTTTGCGTTGGTTTCTTCAATTCTACAGCAAACGTACATAAAGTTGTTTTGTTTTACAATATTTCTTACAATATTTAGTTTGTAATATCTACAAGTTCTGCTCTTCTGCTAGAATGCTTTATGCACTCTACTTCATGAAATACTAAAGGATTTTTGTCTTAAAATATCGGTATTATAATAAAAATCAGTCAGGTTGGAAATTCAAGCACTAGAGGCTCATTAAGGGTCTAAATCCAGACTGTTGGCATATATCTGCTTTTATCCTCTTGCGGATATTTTTTGTTGCAGATCCTTAGGTCATGATCACATAATTTACTGTTTTCTGTCAGAGGACAACTGCTTTATTTAGGCAATTATTGTGTCTCCCCTCTACAGAGCTTTGCATCCTCCCTGTGGCTCAGTTCATTTGGTTCTGGGTGCTTATGGGGCACTTCTATTGATTTGCTGCTTCAACAGAAATGGCTTTATTTTCTCAAAATGCTTGTGGGGAAAAAAAGGGAAAGTGAAACACTGAAATTTAGGGTAAAAAGTTTCCCTAACTGGATCTATTCAAGGTAAGATGTCTAGGATAAGGGGTTTTAAAAGCAATTATCACATTTAAGCACAGATGCTAAAATTTTCAACTATAGAAATGCATGATGTTTTTCAAAGCACATTGCAAATGCTATGGTGAGCAAGTAGAAAAGGAGGAAGATACGAATAGAGAATTTTGTTTCTATATCATAAATGAACTCTGTGAGAAAAACCTGTTCCTTACTTCCCTTCATAAAACCTCATGTTTACTTCTCAATATTTTCCAGCTTCTGTAACAAATGAGGCAGAGTCTTGTTTTACAGACTGTGCTGTGTAGCCCTCATTCATATCTAGGTCAGGTACGTCAGCAATGCTGAATGAGTCAGAGATCCTCCTCAAATGCAGTATATGACTGTGTGATGTTAAAGATTCCCAGAAATAGCTTATGCAAAACCAAATAGAAATGGAAGCTGTACAAGGCAGTACTAATTCTAACTTTTGATTGATTTTACTACCTTAATTCTGTGGGACTGCTCTTCTGGAACAGCCAAGCAAAGTACACTCTGGTTTCACACTTGGGAATACACTTTTTCAGTGAAGTGATTTTCCAATTTGTGAATAAAGCCAAACCACGTAACTGGGAAAAGGTGTAGTCAGCATCTGCTGTGCCCTCAATAAGGGCATCCACACTCCCTTCCTGGATTCCAGCTCCACAAGCAGGCTGAAGCTCTGTGCAACACTGAACTTGCTCTATATGTGAACTTTGCATTCTCTGGCACTTGGTAGACTTTTTTACTACCATTATTATTATACAAGAGTTGGTTCGGGAGAAGTCAACTGATACTGGCCAGACACAGAGTCTACAACAAGGAGCTACTCAGTGGGCTGGAGAGAGGGAATTGGTGGCTGTGTTTGATGAGCACTTGTGTGTGCAGGAGCTTATTGGCAAGTGACTGGACAGACGCTGGGGTGAGAAAGTGCAGAAAGCACCTGGAAAGAGCACTTAAGAAAAACAGGAAAGATATTCCTGAGAGCGAAAACTGGGGCTGGGAAATGAAAGGCAGCAAAAGAGGTCAGACAAGGAGATATGCAGGAGGGACAGGGAAAGCATGGGTAGAGTGGGCCTTGAATTTAGTCAATAAGGAAACTGTGACAGAATGAGATGAAGAAACAGACCAACATCAGGTTCTCCCTTGAGGTGGGAGTTGTTCATAGAATCATAGAATAACCTGAGTTGGAAGGAACCCACAGGGATTACTGAATTCCAGCTCCTGGTCCTGCACAGGACAGCCCCAAGAATCACTGCTGTCTGCTCTGAGAGGACCCTAACAATCCATGCTGGTTATCTCATGGCCTGGATCCATGTTGTGTGTGGTGTAGCTGAACTCTGCTGGTGACGAGTAATGTGGGTTCTGATGACACGTGGGGGAATTTCTGGAAGAACTTGAGGGTATTTTTGTTTATCCTGTGAAATTGGTGATTCAGAGCTGCAAAAATGTTGCTTTATGTGGTTCGGTGACCTGGCCAGGCACCCCAGCAGTAACAGCTTTTCTCCTTCTCTTCTGACCTCCAACAGACATTTGACCTCCCAAGACATTTTGACACCAAAGCTCAGAGACTGCAACTCTGATTTGTTCCCTTTGGTAAAGAATAAGCCTTTTTTAATGTGACCTTTTAAACATGCTTGGGATTGTGCAAAGCAGAACTGTGTGCAATATCTGTATGTAAAAAGTAACAAACCACGTGCCATATTGATGCTCAACCAGTGGTTCTATGTGAAAGATTTGGGACAAGTGCTTTTCTTGGCAGGAAAATCCACCCTACTTCCTGTAGTGAGGCTCCCTGACTCAAGGACCAGAGAATGTTCTTTCAATGCCAATGTAAGGATGAATATTACTCATGTCCAAAAAAGAGCACAGTCCCTTCCTTTCATGGGCAGTGTGTGCCTGAGCATAAGTGTGCTTTCATCTTTATTGCTCCTAATAGAAAACATTCTCCAGAAGATACGTGCACTAGTGACTGTGGATGTGAAGAGGGGCAGAAAAGGGCATTAGGAGTCCAGGAGGTGAAGAGGGCAAGTCAAGGCAGCAGGCTACAGGCAGATTCCTAAATGTTGCTTCTCATGAGGTCAGAACACCCACTAATAAATCTGCTATAATGTTGCTCTGTCATTCGGGTCAGAGGAGGCAAAGAAATTTCACAGAGGAGCGACCACAGCCTCTGGAAAGGTCAGGTCTCTCTGTTCTGCCTTCTATTAGGGTCTCTGACATAAATTCTAAGGAACATGTCCCTGTAAGACTTGTCTCATCTAAGTCATCTTCAGCAAGAGGCGCAGTGATGGGGTGCATACTGGTAGAATGCAGCTGCCCAGTCAGTCTCTGCTGGGGGCTAAGGCTCAGCCTGGCCCTGGCCAAGCTCTCCTGGCACCTGTAGCAAGTGATGTACAAAACTCAGTGTAAGGCTGGTTGGAGCTGTAAAGAAGCAAGACACCAGCTAGGACAGGTGACTCTGTTTTACACACAAATGATTTCACTTCCTTGCACTTGCTTTTTCATGCCCATCAGCACCCAGGATGTTTGTTCAGGTACTCCTGCCACAATTACCTGTGGTGACACGGAGGACAAGGGACACAGGCCCCTGGGTCCCTATGATCATGGCTCCTGGTTGTTCCTTGGTTGGCAAGGTTGTGTTTGGATGTGTCTTTTGTGCTCTTTAGGAGCTGACAGTAATTTTCATCTCGGGCACGTTCATCTCGCCCCACCCCACGAGTCATCAGCAACGCTGCTGATTTACTGTCTCGTGTCTTCTCTTCCCTCTGCATTCCTGATCTGGGTGTCTGGAGGATGTGCCATGGTACTGATGACCTTCTTCAGCTCCTCCTGCTCCCAACAGTCACGCTTCCATTCATAATAATGTTTCTGTTGGAAATCTCTGCACTCCCACCCCTGCTACATCCTTGACTGCAGCTTCCCATAGATCCTGTTGAGTTAAATAACAGGCACCAACCTTCCCTTTGGCTCCAGGGCTGCGTTTTGTTCTCTGTCTTCTTTTATACCTGATCTAAGGGCATTTGCTTCAATGAGCCCATACATAAGCTGGATTTTTCTGTTCAGGCCAAATGACACTTCCAAAGACAAAGAATATGGTAAAACTGTGAGGCTGTCTGTTAGGCTAAACATTGGGATTAGTTCAGCATCCAGCAGAGAAAGCAAGGGAAAAGAAAAAAAACAGCGAGAGGAAAGTTGCAGACACTAGCCCCCATTGTTTTTTGAGATGGGATGGTGGTTGAGAGGCTGCTTCCACCACATGAGGAAGATAACAAGCTTGCACTGTAACGTTGCAGTGAAACACAGCAGGAAGTGATGGCAGAGATCAGTCCCAGGGCTGTGGTGATTCTGTTTTGGGGCTATGTTAGTGATACAAATCATCCTACAGGTGTTTTCTGGATTAAAATCTGTTTTGTTGGACTAAGGCATATATAACATTTGTGGCCTTTTGCCCATGGCTGTATTTTTCTTGTCACAATGAGATATAAGTTGTGACATTTAAAAAATATTTTTATAAGCTGTTTCTTAGTTAATACATATGCACTGTTTCTCTTACAACAGGAAATTATTTAGGTTTATTACTGTAATTAATACCGAGATGAATTGTTGTTTTCACAATTTTTACTCTTTTTATTTAATTGAGTACATCTGCAGTATGACAGAAAAAAATATAATACTGTGAATGCTCTAGGAAGGATAATGAGGTTCCTAGACAGTCATTTGTACTGAAATTAACTACAATAACAGGCATGGAATTTAATGCTAAGTTTATTAATATTGAATACATGCAATAGTTCTGATGATTTAAGAGTGAAAGTGGTAAAACTGATAATCAGTAGTTGTTAAACAGAAAAATGAAACAGAAAAACATAAGGCAGAAGTGGGTGTTTATGCGTATTCCAGTGGCACAAGTGGTGTGCCATGGAAGTGACTTTCAAGTTCCTATTAAGAAAAAGCTGAAGAAACAATTTAATACACAAATTCCTAATATGGGAGCCAGATCAGAGTTATGTGATTCAGCACACTGTTGGTACATGTTGGCCTACTGCTCTCCAACGCAAATGTGAAACTTGTGAAAAATAAACTTATAATATATATAAACAGTCATGGGCTTAGGCATAAGGCTCAGTATTCCCCTGAGCTACAAGTCATCAGTGTTTGTTTACGGACTTATTAATATGGTGGAAATTGTACTTTGCTCCAAGCTTGTCCCATTATTTCTGCAGCCAACCACATCCTAGGCTGCATCAAAAGCAGTGTAGGTAGCAGATCAAGGAAGGGGATTCTGCCCCTCTGCTCTGCTCTGGTGAGATCCCACCTGCAGTCCTGTGTCCAGCTCTGGGGTCCCCAGCACAGGAAGGACATGGACCTGTTGGAACAAGTCCGGAGGAGGCCAACAAGTTGATTAGAGGGATGGAGCACCTCTCCTACAAAGAATGGCTGAGAAAATTGGGATTGTTCATCCTGGAGAAGGCTTTGGGGTGACGCTAATTGTGGCCTTCTAGTACCTGAAGGGAGCCTAAAAGAAAGATGGAGAGGGACTATTTACAAGGGCCTGGAGTGGCAGGACAAGTGGGAATGGCTTCAAACTGAAAGAGAGTAGGTTTAGATTAGGTGTTAGGAATAAATTCTTTACTGTGAAGGTGGTGAGGCACTGGAACAAGTTGCTCGCAGAAGTTGTGGCTGCCCCATCCCTGGAAGTGTTCAAGGCCAGGCTTGGAACAACCTGGTCTAGTGGAGGGTGTCCCTGCCATGGCAGGGGGGTTGGAACTAAACAATCTTTAAGGTCCCTTCCAACCCAAACCAGTCTATGAGTCCATGATTATTTCGTAGTAAATAAGCTGAAGCACCACGTTCATGAAAACACTGTGTTTTTTTGGTTGGTTGGTTGGTTTTTTTACCACAGGTGACAAATTAAAGCGCCTTTGGCATCGCGGGGCTGTGTCAGCCTGAGCTGTGCAGCCGAGGGTCTTGGGGTGGGGTGGGGAAATCACCCCTCAGAGGGGCACGGGGAGATCCCGGAGGGGTGTCCCGGTTATCCCCGTGTCCCTCAGCCCACGGTGGGGTGTCCCAGCTATCCTCGTGTCCCTCACTCCATGGCGGGGTGTCCCGGTTATCCCGGCTATCCCCGTGTCCCTCAGCCCACGAAGGGATGTCCCAGGTATTCCGGTTACCCCCGTGTCCTTCAGCCCACAGAAGAGTATCCCGGTTATCCCCGTGTACCTCAGCCCATAGCGGGGCATCCCGGTTATCCCCTGTCCCTCATCCCGCTCCTGCCTCTCCCTCGGCCCGCGGGCGGTGCCTCAGGGCACGGTGCGGCCCCCACTGCGCATGCACCGCCCCGCCCTGCCCGCGCCGCCACCGCCGTGTCGGCCGCGGCAGATTCGCCATAGCGCGGCGCGCAGAGAGCTTTTTTTTGGTTGTTTTCCCTTTATCCACCACTCTCCTTCCGAGTGGGCCGCGCTCGGCTCCCGTCCCGCCGTGCCGCGGTGCCCCGCGGCGATGGAGGCGGCGGCCGCAGGTGAGCGGGGGCAGGCCGGGCGGGCGGGGGAGCGCGCACGGATCCGCGCGGGGGGGGTGGGCAGGGAGTAGTTCCGGCGGGTGTGGGGTGACGCTCCTTCCGCACGACAAGTAGTTCCCGCTGCGGCGCCGGCCGCTCCCCCCGCCCCAAAACACGTCGCTGCCGGGGGGCACCGGGGCTGTGGGGCGGGGAGGGTGCTCCGGAAAGCTGCCGTAGGGCCGGGGCAGCCCGGGAGCACGGCGGTGTCCCGGCGGCCCGTCCCGAGGCTCCCGCTCACAAGCGAGTCGGAAGTACCAAGGAGTGAGCAGCTGGAGCTGCTGTTGGGACTGAAATGCTGCGTGGAGACCTCATAGCAGCCTTCTAGAGGGGGCCCGCGCGGTTCCGGCGGGGGGGGGGGGGGGCCCCGGGGGGTGGGGGGGGGGGGGGGGGGGGCGCCTCAGGAACTGTAGTGACAGGACGAGGAGCAATGGGTGCAAAGTGAAAGAGGGGAAATTGGGGCTGGATATTGAGAAGAAATTCTGTACTGTGGCGGTGATGAGACACTGGGACAGGCTGCCCAGGGAAGCTGTGGATGTCCCATCCCTGGAACTGTTCAAGGCCAGGCTGGATGAAGCTCTGAGCAACCCTGTCTGGCGTGAGGTGTCCCTGCCAATGGCAGGGGTTGGGACCAGATGAGTTTTAAATGTCCCTCCCAACCCCTTCACGTTCTATTATTCTGTGGTTCTGTTCACATTTGGATTTAAAACACTCGTGCACTCCTCTGGCAGCTCCTGTAGATAGTGTAAACAACTCGAGGGCCTCAGAGTTCAGCTGCAGAAGGCAGATACCGAGTTAGAGATGTTTCCCCTGCATTGTCATCTCAGGCCTTTTCGTGCCATTTATTGCCCGGCTTTCACAGGCGTTACACCTGTGACTAAAGTTGCACAGAGGTGACAGCCTTGGTAGGGCTGTGTATGTGCCTTCTGTGTTTCACAATCCCTGTATGCTGTTGCAGTACAAGTTTGTGAAGTGATGCTGCAATAAGTTAATGCCTGTTAATTACCCTGTAGACTCAAATTTGGCTTTTGGTTGTCATTCACTGAGTTGACATTTTAATTTTTAGAATCTTGGATTATTTTTAGCTGTTTTATGGAGTATTTATGGATACTACTCAAACCACCATTAAGGAGTAAGTGCCATAAAATAAAACTCAAAAAATATAACCACAATATGAGGAAGAACTTACTTACCTTGAGGGTGGCAGAGCACTGGAACAGCTGCCCAGGGAGGTCATGGAGTCTCTCTTTCTGGAGACATTCAAAACCCACCTGGATGTGTTCCTGTGTCACCTGCTCCAGATGATCCTGCCTTGGCATTGGGGTTAGACTGAATGATCTCCAGAGGTCCCTTCCAACCCTGTCTATTCTGTGATTCTGTGAAACAGGATTTTATGCCAAAGAGAATAACATTGTTGGGAGAATAACTTGTATCTGAGTATCAGAATAGTTAACAGGTGCTGTGTTACTCAAGGACTATTGCAAAAGCATTCCAGGACTGCTTTGTATTGTGATCCAACTTTCAGTGAGAAATAAATCTCTTACTACTAGTGCTGCTAATAAATTCGTATTTGTTTGAGCACATTTCTCTTAACAAAGAGTGTTCTGAGGGTAGCTGAGCCCAGAACTATCATGAGAGTTCAATATTTTTGATAATGCAGCTGCTGAACTGTATCTGACCTCAGATGCATTTCCATTACATGTGCTTCCAAAGATCAGGTTTGGAGCATTTAATCCAGGGCATTCTGAAGTTAATAGCTGATCACGTAGTTTGTGCTTATTCTTTGAGAGGTTTTGAGTGGTTTTGGTGTCTGGTAGTGCAGCTCACAGTTCAATATTGTACATTAGTGTATTTCAGTGGTACCTTCAGCAGTGGTGCATTTAGCCACATGAGGGAGATCTTAGAACATGGAAATAAAAAGGTCTTACTTGCTTACAAACTTTGTGTTTGTTTGTTTGTTTTCTGACTTTTTTTCCCTTAATGATGGAAAAGCTACCTTGTTTATATGTTTGATGAAATGATTATGCTAAACTGCTGCAAATAATTTCATTTTCTAATTATTTAAATACCCTTTTAAATCCAGTTCTGAATTTTATATGTATTAACCGACATAAATGTGTGGAGGCAGTTGTCTTCTTTTAAAGAACTTTATTTAACTTTTTTCAGGAGCATTTGTGAAAGTGGAGTGTGTAAAAGACAAAAAATGGCTGTTATTTCAATATCAGTGTGAGCAGCAGGTTGAGGAAGGGGATTCTTCCCCTCTGCTCCTCTCAGGTGAGACCCCATCTGGAGAACTTCTGGGGCCTCACAGTAAGAAGGTTGCTATTTGAATGCTACAATAACTGAGCTGTGTTAGTCTACATTATTTAGTGTTCTTAGTGTTGTGACTTACAAAAACATAATCTAGGAAAGTATTGGATGATTTGGTTCTTAGTTTTGTTTCACTCCTGACATATGTGTCTGACAGTGACTCATGATGGATGTCTAAACAGAGAAGTGTAAGAACAGGGCAAGCACACAGTGATACTTGTCCAGAATACTCTCTTAAACCATCTTACAGGCTTTGCTGAGCCCTGACTAGTGTCTTTCAATTTAGTTCTTCTTGGTCAGCTTCCAAGAATTTTGGATGCCAAGTGGATGTGTACCCATCTTACAGTTTTAGCAGCAAGGAGAGATCAGCTAAAAGATAGGCAGTGGTTTCATAGAGATCATTTGCTCGTCCTCTCCTTCATGACACACCTGATTTATAATTCTTAATTTTACACTTTGCCTTTTCTCCAGTCCTCAGTTCCATCCTTTCCAGGCAGAAAAATTCTGATTTATTTAACTGCTCATGTATGGAAATATGCTGTGTTGTTGATTTTTCTTATTTCTGTACCTTTTAAGAATTCTTCTTATTATTTATTGTTTCATTTCATTAGTTTTTCAATTCAGAGGAACAGTATCCAAAGATGTAAGCCCAGTATTGACCTTTGCAACAGTAATCTTCTTTTCTGTTTTTTATAGGACCATCTGTTTTACAGGACTGTCTCTTGTAACTGTAAGGTTTTGTTTCTGAGCACTGCAGTTCTTAGGCTTGTGTTGAGGCTGCCTTTAAAGTGTTTGACATAACTGAGAGATCTTTCATAGAAAACCTCTCCAAACCCTTATAACGTGACTGCAAATTGGAAAGCTTGTTTTGCTATGGGCTCACCTTCTTTGAAGGGTCTTTTTCCTGCACAGATTACTTTTCACTGCACAGGCTCTTGGGCAGGCCTGTTACTATTGAGATGTTCTCAAACTGTTGCTGCATTCTGCTTTTTATTTTTCAAGTTAGTAAGGCAGGTCAATAAGGGTAATTTTATTGTGTTTTTACATTAAATTTGATGCAATTTACAATCTTCTTTTGTTTTTCTCCTTTGACAAAACTTCTACTAAAGCTTTCTTTCACTCCTGTTTAGTTGTGCTGGGTTTTTCCTTCCCCTTTCTAAAATCTTCTTTGATGATTAGCATCAATTATGATGCTTTTAAATAGCCCT
Organism: Neopelma chrysocephalum; assembly: GCF_003984885.1. Lineage (NCBI taxonomy): Eukaryota > Metazoa > Chordata > Aves > Passeriformes > Pipridae > Neopelma > Neopelma chrysocephalum. The sequence goes on along the minus strand of NW_020897725.1, from coordinate 10,731,674 downwards.
CATGCTGCTTTCAAGGATTTAGCTCATCTTGGAACCTTTTTAGTCTTTTTGTGGTTTGTTTTGTTAAAGATGCTTTTTATCTTTTTATAGTTCACATTGTTGAAGTGAAACACAAACATTTGGCTCTTTATCACTCTTAAGAGGATTTTTGAGTACTACTTTAATCAGGGCTACAGAGTAACTCTCAAGTAGTGTCACTTTGAAAGGGGTCTTGTGTTTTACTTCTGATAAAGTCAAAAACTGTCTCCTCATGTGGTTTCCCTGGCTGCATGCTGGGCAAAACAGTCATTAATAGTGTCTAAATATTTAATCTTGGCGTCCTGGCCCTGGCCTGACATTTAACCACTCTGCATAAGACTAATTAAAGCCTACATTATATGGTTTTTCTGCCTTTGTAACCTTTTATCCCCTGCAGTGTCACGGTCATTGGTACCCTCATGGTCAGATCGTTGCTCATGTGTAGTCCTGACACTGTGCTTTTCTGTGCATTGCATTTAAATTCCTCAGGAATTCTGTTACTTGTTAAAGTCGCCTGTTAATCAGATTTGACCCTAAGCTGCTTCGAACAGACGGTGTTGCTTCACAAACAATACATCTGACTTTGTCGTCAGTATTTTGAGGTGGTAGTGACCCACAGGCATTACAACAGGGTTTGTCAGAAGCTTGTTTGAATGTGTGTCTGTCAGTAATCCTTGTCTACAGCCAGGCATTCCCATTTTGACACCTTATTAGGCTTATTGCATTATTGCAGTAGTATGTAGATTTGTCTTTTAAAAGCAGCTATAAAACCAAATGAAAGAAATTGTTTTGCTCATCCCTGTTAAAATTATAATAACTTCTATGTCATCCTTCATTTGAAAACAGTCTTCATGATTTTTACTTCTGCACTTTCATCTTTGTGGTCTTTTGCACCTGTCACCTACTTAAAAGACTTATTAAAGACTTGTCACTCTTTAATTTAAAAACATTTTCATACTCCCTTAGATTTCCTGCTGGTAAAGCCTGTGCTCCTCTGTTTTGATTTCTCAGCTTGTAATTTTCTCTTGGGTATGTACAGAAGTGACAGCTTAGTTCTGCTCACAACAGCACTGTCGTGAATTCATGTCCTAAGCATCTTAACTAGTGCTTTATTCTCTCTGTCCTACTATATTTGTATTCTATAGATCGTAGAATCTATAGGGTTTAGGTTGGAGGGGACCTTAAAAATCATCTAGTTCCAACCTCACTGTCAAGGACAGGGACACCTTCCACCAGACAAGGCTGCTCACAGTCCCATCCAGCCTGGCCTTGGAACACTTCCAGGGATGGGGCAGCCACAGCTTCTCTGGGCAACCTTTGCCAGTGAAGTGACTCACCACCCTCACAGGAAAGATATAGATTTTAAACTGTATTATTTCTTGATCAGAAGCATTCTAGTTTTTGCAGGAATGCATCCTGTATCAACATTGCTGTAACTTTCTTCCTTCGTGTTGAAGTAAAAAATGTTTGTGCCATTTAACTAATGATAATTAAATTACTCTGCGTTTAGTCAGCATCTAAAACTAGAACAGCCATGGTCAGGGGCTCCTTTTCTTTGATTGAATGTGTTCTGTATTGCAGGTTTTGCCTCAGTAATTGTCTTATACTGGTGAATTAAAATGCGGTGCTTACTCTTTAGAATAGTCCAAATTCAGATGAAAGAAGACCTAAAATAGCTTAACATGTGATTGAAAATTTTGTATGTTTGAAATGGCATTGAAAATGAAAAATAACTAACATTCAGAGAAGAGTAAGGTCTGATGTCTAAGTAATTACTTTTATTATATTTCACACTTATATAGGATATCCTAATTAATTGTACTGTATGAGCCCATTCTTTTATGTTCTTCTTTTATGTTCAGGTCAAACCATTTCCTTACTAAGAAATAATGTTTCTTGTATTAAACACAAATTATTGGCTTTTTACATGCTGCTTTCATATTAACTGTTATCTCACAATTTCAATGCTTCTACCTAAAAAAGCTACCAAGGAAAGTCTTATTGTTCTTAAACTTTAGTATTTTACATACTCAACTTTTGTGTGTGAAGAGTTCTTTAACAAAACCAACAATTTTATTGGAAGAGTTGTGCCCACTTTTTATTGCACTTGACAATTGAACAGAAACTGCAAAAAGAAAGAGAAAAACCTAACAAGACCCAGTTGTAGTCTGATGAATAAGATTTTTAATTGCAGAAAATTCTTGTATATAAGGATTTGATGCTGATGAGACAACAAAGTTTGTTTCAGCTCTATGGAAGGAAATATGAGATTATTCATGTTCTGAACTTCGTTACTGTGTATTTTAGGAATGCATAAGTATGTGTGCTATCAAATTTGTTATTCCAAAGGCCAACAGATATCCAGTGAATTTTTTTTTTTATATTTAACTACGGAGTTCTAGTTCCTTTAACAGCTCTAGAACTTCAAAGGCATTTACAGAAGTTTTTAACTGTTGCCTACATTTCAAGGAGAGCAGAAAAGTTTTGGATACATTAGAACGATTTAGGGCATGTAAATACAAATTCATTTCCTTGCTCTGTGTTTCTTGTGAAAATAGGTATTAAAAATAAAACAATACCCAACCTCGATCCTTCATTTTATGCAAAATGAAAGGTTTTAATTAGTTAAAATTCATTCTGGATTAAGTTTTGTCATAAAGTGATTAAAAGTTTATATGACAGTAACATATAACCTGATTCCCTTAAATACTGTTATTTTCAGTGATTTTTCTAGGATAAGTGCTTCTTTCTTCCCTCTTCTGTCTTCCACACTCCAACTTTAAAGCAGAACAGGACAGATACTGTTTTATTCTTTGTGAAGGAGTTTGGGAATCAGGGAATCTGCTTCCTAGTCTGAAACTTGCTGTTTGTTTTTAGTAATCCATTTATTGAACTTCCTTTGCTGCAGACATGACTAGTGTAAAGGAAAAAGAATACTAATTAAGAAATATTCTGAGGTTTTGGGAAGAATTAAAAAAAAATGGCTTCACTTATGTTATAGCTTCATTTTTCACATTTCCATTTAAGAAGAAAATTACTATGTTTAGCATAGTTTATATGGACAAACTGAAGATAATGAATTACCACAAAGCATGTTTAGTGAATGGAATGTTCCAAATTGGTTTTGGCTGAAATTCCTGATGTTTGTGTACCTGCATACTTGATTACTGTTTCTTTCTTTCTCTGCATACTTAATAGCTTCCTAATTAATTGCTCTGTTGATTTCCTACATAATAAATTATTCACTAATTAGCCATTGATTCCCTGCATAGCTAATTAACTTACTCCTTATTTGATTTTTACACTTAATTGACTATAATTCATTGCTTTATTGCTACACCACCTAATTAGCAACTGGTTAATCAATTATTGTTTCCTTATTCCATACTTGTTTAATCTGGTGATCAGCACAGTTTATCCTCTGCTCTCTGACCTCCTTTTCCAGTCATTCTTGCTAAAATAGTTTCTTTGCTCAGTTTGGTTTCCATCTCTCTTCTGAGCAAAGCACACACATCTTCTGTGTGATCTGCTGGTGCTCCCTGCACCTTCACTAACACACCATCCTCTGCCTCCTGTTCTCTTCTGGGGTTGGTCCAGCTTTACTTCTGTTTGATGGTTTTGATAATCAGATACTTTAAACAACCACGGAGACCCTTGGGGATTCTTCTTGCCCTTCTGCCCGTCTCCAAGTCCTCTCTGGGAGGAGTGAGAGATAAGGTGGTGTGCAAGTACCGATCACAGCTGCTGAAGGAGGAGCAGTGAGCCTGAGCTTCTAGGGAAAACAACCAGCATGTCAGGAAGCAGAAACAAGTGACAAATTAAACCTCAAAACAGAAGTGGCAGCTAAACGTGGAATTTCAGTAATTTTCAGTCATTTCAGTTAAACCTTTAGGTAAATGCTCATAGGTTTTATTGTGTGCATTTGCATGTAAAGAAAATAGTTGTCATCCACTGTATCACAAACAGGCTTCATTCACTTAAAAAAGAAAAAAAAAAAAGAATGGTGCTAACTAGAGCAGAACTAGTTCAAAGGAACATTTCCATTAAAAACATGCTGCAATCAAAATAGAAATATCTGTGTGCCCGAGACAGCAGAAAGGCTGAGAAGGAACCCCACCGAGCTCCTGAGAACACGCCCGCTGTACCGTACATTTACATGGCTGCCTATGTGTAACACAGAGGGTATGTCAAACAATAGGAGCAGCATTGGAGTTGTTTTTCAGAGATGTTTTGAAAGAGATGAAGGCATAGTCTGCCTTTGAGTTTTGAGGTGTGCTTTTTGTGTATTTCAAGTGCAAGTAACTGTAAAAGAGAGACATCTCCGCTGCTCTTAAATTTCAGGAGACTTTAAAGTAGGATTTTTCTTGACTGGGTGGGACTGTATAATTAATGTGTCATGATGGAATTGGAATAATGCTGTATAGGGTAGTGATCTTTGCTTAGGATTGTTTTGAAAATAGATCCCAAAAAACAGCTCCCCTGTTCTCTTACCCCTGGATTCATCCCAAAGTTCACAAAATATCACTTTTATTTCTGTACTTATTCATCTGATCTGTGATTTGATTTGTACCTCAAATAGTGTTGCTTGTTCCAGGTTGGTTTCAGTGGGTGTATGGCCCTAATTTTCTGTAGGTAGTGTAGGAATTGACACCAGTCTTTGGGGCAGGACTTTATACATGTCCTGGGAGAACAAGCATGTTGTTAAAACTGGCTCCTCATTATTGGTAGGTTTCATTGGACACTGAAGGGAGCAGGGCAGGGACTGTTGAAAAATCAAATCATTAAACGAAATAACAGCGGTTTTAGAAAGAACAAAGTCCTCTTAATTTCTCTGCCAAAAATTTTTGAGCTTTTTTTTTAGCTGAGATTATATTAATCCTCCTTTATTGTTGCTTGCATTCCCAAGGCTTTGCTTTCATATCACGCCTCAAGTACCTGTGAATTTTAAAAAAAAACGAAAAACCAAAGTTTTGCCTAAAAAGTTGTGTCAAATTTCTGTTTAAAGCATTGTCCAAGGAGAGTTTTAATGAAATTTGTTGTTTGCTGCTACTTTGAAGGTTTTTAGTTTGTTGAGTATTTTTCTTTTTGAATCAATAGGAACTTTTCATGGAATTTGTATGTCGAAGTGTATGAAATACCAGATGGTTTTGTTATTGTTGAATGTTAATATTGCCTCAGAGGCTGATATTTGCTCTGATAAGAGCACAATTTTTGTCCCCTCTTAAATTTTCCTCCAATTCCTACCCATTTTTCTTCATGTAGATGGGTCTAAATGAGGCCTGATACTTTTCAAGCATATTAGGATAAAAGCAGAAAAAAGTGGTGTTTGTACAACTCTGAAGTGAAATGCCTGGAGGAGGAAGGATGTGATGACATGACTGTGACTGTCATATGATGAACCACTTTGTGGTTGGCAGCACTGCAGATGTTTTGACCTTCCTCTCCACTCTTTCATTATGGCAGAGCCACATCTAAGGAAAATGACCCCTGAAACCACGCACTTAACATTTGTAGCTCAAGATTTGTGCCCGTGGTAATGTTCTAGGGCAAAAATGACACATCAAAGCATACTTTTTTAATAAAAATATAATTATTTTTTACTATAGTGAAGAAGTTTTATCTTTCATGGTATTTAATTTTGCCTCCCTTCTTTTGTTTCCAGCACCTACACAAGTAATTAGAGAGTTAGACTTGCTTAGGTGTGAGGTAAGTAGAAAGGTCAAGTATATAAAAAGTAACAATGAGGTCCGTGAACATAAATTAGGATTTGGAGCCCAACTGTATTTCAGAACTGCTTTGTAGGATAAAATATTTTGCATTTATACTAATGTGATACACAACAAACCTGGACAAGGACTTCATGTCTTATGTAATTCTACCATGTGTTTGAAAATATATAAAATTGTAACATTGTCTGAGGCTGGAAGGGAGGAATAGGTCTTAATCTGTCCTGCTTGCTTTTGGGTCTTGTTAGAAAATTTCTAAGATTTAAGCCAGAAGAAGTTTTTAGCCCTGTGATGAGCCGGGTAGGAGTTTATCCATTTCTTAAATTAATTCATTCTGGAATGTATTGTGAATGTGTTCATTTAATGATATAACGTTCTTTGTTTTGCCTCGTTACTGTCTGTTAGGTGTATTAAGTAACCAAAACCTCAATAACTACTGGTAACACAAATAATTTAAATTTGAAAATATTAATTACTTATTTTTAAACTTGTTTTTTCAGGGATCAATTCCATCTTCATGTGTAAGCTTTGTAACTTATTTTCACCAAATCAGTCCGAACTATTGTCTCATGTCTCCGAGAAGCACACAGAAGAAGGAACCAGTGTGGATGACATCATTATTCCTCTCCAGCCTCTAACACTGCCCACAAACACAGGCAGAGATGGAGAAGGTACATTCATAAGTTGAGAGGAATGTAATTTTCAGTATTACTTGCTTTTTTAATAAAACCTGTGGTGTGATGATTCTGTATTGTATATAGAATGATTTACATAGTTTGATTTTATAATAATCACTCTACAATTGCCACCCTGAATTTCGTTCAGCACAGAATAGATCGTATGACAGATGTGGATAAACTCAACATGTAAGAGGGGATGATGACATTGGTTCATTAGTTTTAAATGTCAAGTACAGCAAAGTCTACTTCCTACAGCTTTAATTTGAGCTGTGTAATAGCAGTGGGAAGATTGTGTAACACCAGTGGAAAGCAACCAGGACACCATGGATGAGAGTGTGTCTTGAGGCTTAGGTGAGCTTCTTGAGTTGTCTGACTTGTTTGTTGTGATTCAGGTAATATTAATAGTTCTATTTCAACAAGGAAGTGGCACAATTAATAATTTATAACAGTGATAAATACAGCAGTCTGGTAGTCAGAGGTTGAATTACTTATACAGAACAATTTTACTCTGCAGTGTCAGAAGTTACATTCATTCCATTCCATTTTTAACTGATTATAATTGCCATCCCTTGCAATATTAGCAACAGATTAAAAATAATTCAGACTTTATAATTATATCTTCTTTTATACCCTTACTGAGTAATGGATTTATATTGTAGGCAAACCTCTTATTTAACACAAGTACTAGGATTTTTCTAGTCATGATTTCTGGATTTAAAAAGCTGTGTGCTTATGAGTCAAAAGCACTCTAATATCATACTTTAAAGAATTTTTTTAACATTAACATGTGCCTGTGATTTTTCTTCACTTATTTACCAGCAGTAATTCAGTAATTATATTAACTTCATCAACATATTTCTAATAATGGTCATACAGTATTCCATATAGCTGCTATGTCCTCGGTTGGTGAGGAAGATTCACACCAGATGATTATTTCACACAATTCCCAAAATTACCAGTGCCTCGGGAGATGATGAATAAATTTCAAATCAGGTTTCAAAATGCAATTCTAATTTTATTTGAATTGCACAGAATGAGTTCCTCTAGCATGCAGAATGCATCTTCCATTTTTACATCTTTGTTTCCTGTTATCCCTTCACTAAATAGTGTTTTTGAGCGCAGCGAGACTGGTGGTGCTTTGTAACATATTCTTACTTCTTTTAGTAAAAAGACTCTCCTGTAAACTTCTCTTTGCATTTGTGTCAGGACTATCTGACTTTCTGTATTGTATGTCTTCAGCATGCACTGGATATTTATGATAATAGCTTGTAATTGCCATTATGATCTGAAGCAACAGAAATTAGACATATATAGGTTTTAAGAAAATAACTTTACAAATCTAATTATGTAAAATATAACATTCATATGTTAAGTTACCTTTCTGATTATTCTTGGTGAATACTTTTATTTATCTGATATACTCATGTGGTGCCACCTTTTTCAGATTATGTAGCCCAACTCTTTTCCATCTGCTGTCAGTGAGGATATCAAGGTAGATTACTTTCACATAGATTTCAAATTGTATTCTAGGCATACTTCAGCAATTCTCCTTTCCCATCACACAGATTGATTGGAGAAGAGGGTTCTGAAGTCCCATTCAATTATTTTCTATGTTCTGTTTAAAAAAAGTAGGGTTTTCTACAGTTGAATATAGGAATTAGGAAGAGTTCTTTCAAGGCGTTAATTTTTCCCTCCTGTTATGGAATCTGCAGCAGCTAAAAAGTTTATAGTGTACAATTTTTTGTCAGTGAACCACTCTGTAGTAATTCAGTATTGACACTGAAAGGAGAAATAATTGATGAATGACAGTCTTAGAAATTACAATTTCCTTTTAGTACTTGGTGACTAATAGATGAACATCTTTTTGTCTTTCGAAAGCCCAGTGTCTCTTTCAAGTATTGGTAAATGCTGTAGCTATTCCACAGTTGGTATAGATGAGTGAATGCTGAGTTGCTAATGGAACTCTTTGTTCTGCCCGAGTAATAAATTAATGTTTTTTTAAGTACTGTGGACAAGTAAAGTGCTAGGCAAGTAATCTGTGTTTATTACTCTAATGTTACTTTATTGACAGTGCTCTGTGCTGGATTTTGTTTAGTCATGCCACTTTCCCATTGTTAAGTCGTGATCTATTTAGAGTTGATTTGTCCTAAACATTTTGGTAGGACGGTGTTAGAATTTTGTTATTAAGTGGGACCAAGGGTACCAGGCAGATGTTGCTGTTACACAACAGTGCATAGGTCACATTTTGTCCAGCGCTGGAGTGTGACATCTTTGCTTGGGAAATGACAGGTATTTACTGGGAACTGTAGTCACTCACACTCCAGTTTTCTGTAGGGCTTCCTTTCATAACTTTTCATGATGATCTCCATTTCCTTCAAAGTGCTTCTGAAAACTCTCCTCTTTTTTTGCTTCTAGTTAGTCAGATTGGCGAAGATTTGGGGGACAGCATCAATGGCCCTGGCTTAATCTATTCATAATGTTCCTTAATGATCCATTTCCTGATGGATCACTGTTTGGTTTAGGCTATATCTGCATTATGGGATACATGCTCTGTCAGTTATGAAACCTTGAAGAAAGCTACAGTCTGCGTATCATAATTTCCTCCGAGGAGTTTGTCTGATTAAAGTCACTTAAAACCATGGCATGTGCATCAGCCTCATCCTTGCTTGAACACAGGACACAACCAGAGCAGACACTGACTCGAGGGATAAGAGATGTTCTATGTTCTGGGTGCTGTGATACAGAGACAGAACAGTAACAGGATAATGCTGTGGATGAGATGTATTTGTATGACACCTTGTGCAGAAGATTCTGAATACTGTTGTGATGAATAAGCTTTTTACACTGACATCTGAGGAAGGGCTCATGATGTTGCATAATGCATTGACCTGCTAAGATTTGCTCAGGATATTTAAGTGAACACCTGCACTTGTGACTTCTGACGAAGTTATTGTATTAAATAGATTGATTTGGAGAAGCTTATGTGAATAATTCCTATGAAGGAACAGTACAAAAATAGACATATAGTTTATTTCATTATTTTCTTTTTGAAGTGCCTTTTTTATGTCTTTGAGTACATAATTATACAGCACAGCACAGAATGTCTTCCCTGAATATTGCCATTGCTCATCCAATACCAGTCAGCATAAAGTTTGGTGTCAGTGAGTCTGTAATGAGTGTAAAATCCCCAGAAACAACTAATTTGTTCTTGAGGGAACAGGATCTTACTTTAAAATCTTTTTAATGACCAATTTAAGGCTTCTATTTCTGAGTAAGCATCCTTGAAATAAGCGTTAGGCTTTTTTTCATTATTTATTTAATACACTGCTTTATTTTTAACAGTTAAGCAGATTCTTTTTTCTAGCAAGTGATGTTTGATTAACTTGGTTATATGCTGGCAGATGAATGACAATGTGCTACTATTAAATTACTGTGTGTTGTTAATCTTAGGTGGTGCTTTGAGCTGGAATTATATAATGCAGTGTTAAGGACTCACTGGGGCCAAGCTGGATAGAGAGGCACCTGGAATTTATGGTCATGTGCATCATTAAAAATTTAATTCTGGCTAGCTCAAAGTATCTTGTGATATATTTTATCCTGGAAAGAGGAAACCAAGGAGCAGGGAAAAGAAAGGACTGTGATAAGCCTCAGAAGTTCTGGTGATGTGTATCAGTGGCCCGTATGAGCCCCCCTGTTCCTGTGTTTGTTGCTGCCTTGCACTTGCCACCAAACCCACTTAAATGTTTGGGAACTGCTGTAAATTCTTCTACTGGTGGGCACATTTACAAACATTTGTAAAATTTGCACATCCTTTATATATTTGCCACACCATTAGTAGTTACAGTGATAAGAACTGCAATTTTTGTAAGCCATAGCAGAGGATCTACCACTGGCCTTCTGAAGTAGTACTTTTCACATTTCCACCTGCATGCAAGATTTTGTTTCAATTTCTGTCTCAATGTTAAAGTGCTGCTCTGTTTTTCATGAAGTTTACATTAAAATGGTCAGGAAGAACCATGTCTTTGACCTGGTTTTTCTTCATTTCTTTTGTTGGGTAGTCTGATGATTGCATTGTAAAAGAATGAAAGGAATATCATACACAGAGAATATGGTAGTTGCATTCACTCTTCCAGTCATGGGATATAATTATTTTACAGCAACCTGAGCAGTACCCACATCTGTTTTCCTCATGTTGGATACATTAGCAAAGTGTGACCTTTTGTCAGGTTGACGTGAAGATAATTATTGTTTGTTGGCTTGTTTTAATTTTATGTTAATTTCTTCAACTCCAGGCACCAAATACTGGTTACTGTGATCAATGGATATCAAAATAACATGAATGGTAGCAAAGAGAAGTTTTGAGAACACTGAAATCACCCTTTTCTTTTTGGCTGATAATTGACAAACTACTTTTGCGGAGTAGCACAAAAGTTCAGGGCACTGATGGAGAGTTGCAAAAACTTATGGGGAAAGGGTTGGTTTTTTTTTCTATTCATAGTGAGGGTTTTGGTGTTTTTATTACATTTATTTAAGCAGACAGGTACTCAATCATTCCTATAAGAAGACAGAATGCTTTCTTTTTCATTGATAGTAATTACATGATTAACTCAAGTCTCTGAATGTGGGGTTTTGCTTGCCTGGTATACTTAGGGAAATGCTCAACAGATTATGAATAAGATGCTGCTCCCACCTCCTGTTCTCCTACGTCATCCTCCCTTAAGGTGCCTTGGGGTCATTTATTTTTCCATATGCTCTAAATCAGCCAATTCAATAAGGTCTTTTAGCACCTGGACTTGAAAATTATTTGTGGTTTATTTTGTTTCTTTTTTTAATATTCTTTCTTTTTGTGATTTTTCAGACTTTTACACTACCAATCTCAATTTGTCAGAATCTGTGATTCTACAGCAGTGATAAGAGAAATGTTAAGCAGGAAATACAGTTTATATTGTCAGGCACTTCTGTGCACTGCATCTTGTCGATTTAATCAATATTTCCTCTACAGAAATATGGAAATGTAAAATTATATTAGGAGTTGTGAATGACTTCTGATTTTAATTAAAGAAACATTTTTTGCATGACCTCTGGAATTTATTTGTGACCAACAATTTTTTTTGCCAGCTTTTGCATAGAAAGTGCTAACAATAAAAAACCACAGGAAATATTAGGGAGTAATTGTTCAATATATTAAATGGACAATAAACTTTTGCTTTTAAAATATGAATTATTTTTCTCTGATTGCATCTCAAGACAAATAATTTCTGATTTAAATTAACAGGCTTTTTGTAGAGTGTCAGAACACAATAAAACAACTTTGTAGAATACATGTGCTGCTACACTTACACAACAGTCTAGAAGAGCTCTTGCAGTGTAATTTATGTAAAACTGTGGCACTTTGACATCTGCTGATCTCAATAACACAAACATTATTGCTTTGCAGCCACTAGAAATGCCAACAAGTACCACTACTTGAAATAAATTTGTATGAAGCTAACCTTTTTTTAAGCTTTCGGGATAGAGTCTCTCAAACTTCATTTCGTGTACCTGTTTTTCAAAAATTAGAGGGATATTAGCTAATTAGCTGTAGAATTTAATTATAGCTTCCTTCAACTTTCTTCTCTAGAGCTTCTTGTAGCGAAGAGGAAAAGGGGCAGACCTAAAGGGTCTACTAAGAAGTTCTGTGTGGATGAAGATGTGACAGAAAACAACCCTGTTCCAAGCGAAGAAACTCCCCCTGGAACAGAAGAGAGCCCAGAACTGTCTGAAGTCTCACCAGGCAGCTTGGAATGTAGGAAATGCAATCGGAAGTTCTCCAACACACGTCAGCTGACTAAACATATCTGCATTATTGTCTTAAATGAAGGAGAGGAAGAAGGAGATGGAGGTAAGAAAATGGTGAACAAAAATATCTGAAGCATTTGTGGAACAGTGTGTTCCCACTGTGAGACCTGATTTATAATCCCCGGTGTTGGGTTTTAAATGGAATGGAGTTGTCTGTTTCTTGTAACACAGAAAGCATGTTGAAGCAAAACTGAGCATAGAGTCAGACAAAGTTTTTCTTTTTCAAAATAGTTAAAACGTTTATTGCACTAATGATGGTCTTAAAACTCCTTGAAATGCTTGTTTTGCATTAGCAACTGTTCTGTTTCTCACAAAGAGTGTTGCAGTTTTTCAGTGAGAAAGGCCACACAGGTAAGTATCACACATAGGTGAGGAAGGATGATCCTGTACAGGTGTTTCTGTCCTGTGACTTGGGAAACCTTAATTCTGTTCTGTTCTTTTGACACATTTAGAGTCTGCTTTTCTGAATGGCTTGTTTTATTGTATAAAAAATAATGCCAAACTCACCTCTTCTTTTTTACAAAACTTTATGTAAATGACTGTCCTTGGCATATAAGAGTTCATTGTTTAAATTCAGCTTTAGGATTGAGTTGAATATATCCAGCTTCTCAAAGTTTTCGAGTAGAACAGAGCACAATAGAGTATTTTCAGTCGGGAGGAACCTACAATGACCATGTAGTCCAACTGCCTGACTAGTTCAGGGCTGATTAACAGTTAAAGCATATTGTTAAGTACATTGCTAAATATTTCTTAAAGATTGACAGGCTTGGGGTATCAACCAATCTAAAAAGCCTGTTGAAAAAGACAGCAGTGAATATTCATTTAGAATAGAATAGTTGGAAGGGACTATTGGTCATCTAGTCCAGCTGCCTATTTAACTTGGCTAGAAGGTGAATGTCACATTCATACAAAGCAATGACCATGTCCAAATTGTCTATGTAAGTTTTGTGTTTCTGTTAAAATTCACTTTTTGCCTTAGCCACAGTTGCTCAGTGTGATATCCTGTTGATTCTACTTGCAAACAAAATTTGCCATTGATTTTTTTCCAGCTTTCTTATACCCTTTTGTGTCCAGTCTGTCATTATGATACACAACTGGTATGACTATTTTACTTTCAGTAAAATATGGAGAGTTTAACTTTTGTGGCAAAGCCTAATTAAAATAAGTTTAGAATATGTTGACAGGGCAGAGAAACTCTTGCTTTGATAAAGGGCCTGGTTATATTTTACTATCATCAGTGGTAGGATTTTTCAGCTGTCCATAGTGACTGTTACTTCAGCTGTCTCACCTCTGACATCCCAAGTGTCCGTGCCCTTTACTGTTTGTATGTGCTAGGTCCAGTGTTCACATTTGCATTATTTTGGCAATGTTGCCTTTTCTAATGTCCTTTTAAAAGTACAAACTAAATTGCTTATCCTTTTTCTTCTTTGTAAAGAAAATAGCCTCAGTTTTGGGCAGATGAAACATCTTTTGTTTATTCTCTGGTAAAAGCAAACCAATCGAGCAATTAAGTCATTCATGAGCAGCAAAGGGGTTCCAGTTGTTGGTGAGCTAGAAAGTCTCCTGTCCAAAGCCTTCTATCGACACTCCCCCAACTTAGTGTCATCTGCCAATTTGCTAATGATAGACTCGATCCCCTCATCCAGATCATCATTAAAGATATTAAGCAGGACTGGGCCCAACACTGATTCCTGGGGACACCACTAGTGACTGGGCCCGGCCCTGCAGCCAGTTCTTAGCACAGCACAGAGTGCCCCTGTCCAAGCCATGGGCTGCCAGCTTTTTCAGGAGGATGTTGTGGGATACCGTGTCAAAGGCTTTGCTGAAGTCCAGGTAGACACATCCACAGCCTTCCTCTCATCCACCAGGTGCGTCACCTGCTCATAAAAGCAGATCAGGTTGTTCAGGCAACCTACCTTTCCTAAACCCGTGCTGGCTGGGCACGTTCCCGTGTTCATCCTGTAGATGCTGTGTGATGGCACTTAGGATGATCTGCTCCATGACCTTGCCAGGTGCTGAGGTCAGACTGACGGACCTGTAGTTTCCCATATCCTCCCTCCATTCTTATGGATGGGTGTTACATTGGCCAACTTCCAGTCATCTGGGACCTCCCCAGTTAGCCAGGACTGATGGTAAATGGAGAGTGGCTTGGCAAGCTCTTCCTCCAGCTCCCTCAGAACTGAGCACAGAGTCAAAGGTGCACCACCCAGTGCCAAGTACAGGGGGATGGTCACTACCCTGGTCCTTCTGGCCACACGATTGCTGATACACCCCACGTGCCATTGGCCTTCTTGCCCACCTGGGCACAAACTACCTCATGTTCAGCTGCTGTCAACCAGCACCCCCAGGTCCTTTTCCAATGGGCAGTTTTCCAGCTACTCTGCCCCAGCCTATAGCACTAGCTGAGGTGGTTGTGACCCATGGGCTAACTGAACCTCATACAGTTGGCCTCGACCCATCTGCAGATCCTTCTGCAGAGCCCTCCTGGTTTGTACCATGGCATGAATTTATTTTTTTTCTGTTTTGTTTTTTTCTGTTCTTAATGATTCCTCAGATTAGGTTGAGTTTCCTGACTACTGCTTACTATTGAATTTATGTTTTCAGGAAAGTATTTAGCAAGACAAATCTTTCCTGTGTTGTAAGAGTCAATTTAGAGCCCATTATTCTATCAGTAAAGCTGTTTTCTTTATGTGCCTTTCTTAGCATTTATTGTCACTGCAGGTGGGAGCCTGTTCCAAATTAGCACTGCTCTGCACATATACGTGTTTATGCACTGGGTTTTCTAAGCTGTGGTTATATTTAGCAAAGATCAAGTAAGGAGTTTTGGAAAGCCTGTCCCAGCTCTGGGGCCCCCAGCACTGGAAGGACACAAGCCTGTCCAGAGGAGGCCACCAAGTTGATTAGAGGGATGGAGCACTTCTCCTATTAGGAAAGGCTGAAAGAATTGGGATTGTTCAGCCTGGAAAAGAGAAGGCTTCAGGGTGACCTCATTACAGCCTTCCAGTACTTGAAGGGACCCTACAAGAAAGATGGAGAGGGACTTTTTACAAGAGCATGTAGTGACAGGACAAGGGGGAATGGCTTTAAACTGAAAGAGAGTAGATTTAGATTAGATATTAGGAGGAAATTATTGTGAGGTGGTGAGGCACTGGAACAGATTGCCCAGGGAAGTTGTAGCTGCCCCATCCCTGGAAGTGTTCAAGAACAGGTAGGATGGGGCTTGGAGCAACCTGGTCTAGTGAAAGGTGTCCTTGCCAGCGGGGTTGGAACGAGATGATCTTTAAGGTCCCTTCCAACCCAAACCATTCCATGATTCTGTGATACACAGATGATGGTGTTACTGTCTCAGTACACAGTGCTGCAAGTTTTACACCAGTTATTTATTTTGTGTGTGTGTTTTTATCTCTGTATAATGTTCAGTAAATATTTTGGTTGCTTGGTTGCGTGATGTGATTGATACCAACATTTTCAAGAGTAAACTATCCCTGACAGAAAAACTTTTTGAAATCACACTTATTTTGCTGTACATAAAAAAAACCCAACCTGAAACTTCTAATTTGGTGAGATTCCACTGTTGCTGAAGTTCTTAGAGCTGGATGGAGAGTTTTACTGAAGGCCTGTGAATCTTCCAGAGTTGCAGTACCTGCTCTCACATTTCAGACACTGTAGTTCAGAGCAGATGGCTAAAAATCACAAGGAGTTTGGGCCATAGGTTCTTCTTTAGTCTTTGACATGTTACATAATACATTCAGATTGTTTTTTATTTCCCCTTTTATCCATGTCTTTCTAACTCGAAGTTAATTTTCAAATGCTTCTGGGATTTTTCTATAGTTTGTTTTTTTTACTACTTTCTCATATTTTTCATTTCTTACAAAACTTAGCACTATATGGACATTTGATTAATAATGAGTATGTTTTCATTTTCACTGTGTCTGGCTGCAATGGAGTTAATTTCCTTTTGTAGCAGCTCATATGATGCAGTGTTTTATATTTGTGACCAAAATAATGTTTTAGCTATTGATAAAATATGCTAAACATACAAATATTGAAAAGATATTTATTTAAATTCTATGTGATATTCTTTACTGAGAGAAACATAATATGTGTTTTGAGCTGAAACTCAAATATTCATAAAGGTTTCCAAGTAATAAAATGTTTTGCTATCTTCTATAGGTCTTCAAGGAAAGTGTTGAAATCCGTAACATAATGGACATTTATAATTGAAATGAATAAATCGGTATAAAATTCTATTGAAACTGAAGTGTGTATTGGTCAGAGGAATATTTGAAAGACACAACAGGTCTCTGATGTTCTTTGCTTCTGTGATTAGTGATCCACATTGACCTCTCAAGAGATCAGTATCTCGATGATAGTTCTCCCACTCTTTCAGGAGTCACCAGGCCTTACTGGTTGCTGATGTCCTCCAGGCATCTAATTTGATGCTGATGATTGCCTTCACTTTGTGGGCTCATTCACTAAAACAGCAAAAAAAGAAAAAAAAAGAAAAAAAAAGTGACTTAATTTTTTTGCAAATGTGGTGGGTTGACCCTGGTTGGACTCTGGGTGCTCAGGTGCCCAGTGAAACCACTCTGTCACTCCTCTCCCTCAGCTGGACTGGGTAGAGATCACTCACCAGTTACCATCACAGGCCAAACAGACACAATCAGGGGAAATCAGTTTATTATCACTTGAATCAGAGCAGGATAATGAGTAATGAAACCAAATCTTAAAGCACCTTTGCCCTATCCCTCCCTTCTTCCTGAGCTCAATTTCACTCTTCCCCCTCAGTGATGCAGGAGGATGGGGAATGGGGGCTGTGGTCAGTTCATCACATGTTGTCTCTGCTCCTGCTTCCTCCGGAGGGGAAGGACTCCTCACACTCTTCTCCAGCGTGGGGTCCCTCCCATGGGAGCTAGTCCTTCATGAACTGCTCCAGCATGGGTCCCCCATGGGGTCACAAGTCCTGCTCCAGCCTGGGCTCCTGTCTCCACAGGTCCATGGGTCCTACAGGGAGCCTGCTGCAGTGTGGACTTTGCACAAGGTCACAGCTTCCTTCAGGCTCCCCCCTGGTGTGGAGTCCTCCATTGTGGAGTCGTTCAGGGGCTGCAGATGGATCTATGCCTTCCCCTGTCCCCACCCCAGGCCTCCATGGGCTGCAGAGGCACAGCTGCCTCACCATGGTCTGCATCACAGGCTGCAGGGAAATCTCTGCTCCAGTGCCTGGAGCACCTCTTGTCCCTCCTTCTTCACTGTAGAGTTTTTTCTCTGACATTTTCTCAGTCTTCTTTCCAATGACAATAGCACAGTTGGTATTTTTTTCCCCTTCTTAAACAAGGTAAGGTGAGGGAGGTGGTGGATTCACTGTCTCTGGAGGTTTTTAAGATGAGACTGGATGTGGCACTTAGTGCCATGGTCTGGGAACCACAGCGGTGTTGAATCAAGGGTTGGACTTGATGATCTCAGAGTCCCTTCCAACCTGGCTGATTCTATGATTCTATGATCATTGATGGGCTTGGGAAGGCTCTGGCAGCTTCTCACAGAAGCCACACCTGTAGCCCCCCTGCCATCAAAACCTGGCCACACAAACCCAATACAGCACAGAATTAAAAAATGTTGTACTTACAAATCCCCCATGTACAGGCTTAGTAAATGTATTTTTTTTAAAGAGGGCTTGTTTCCCTAAGCAAGTTGCTCTGATGTAAGCTGAGCTGTTTGTACACCTGTTTGTTTCTTTTTGGTTAAACCAAGTTAACAGTTCTGGCTAATGATTTGGATCTGGCTGGCTGGTGGTACTACCATCCAGTGTTTTGTCCTAAGACAAAACTACAAGAGTTGAGGTTCTTCCTGAACAGCCACAGGTCTTCACTGTGTCTGCTTCCAGCCAGAAAACAGACCTGCTTCAGCTTCCAGCGCTGCATTGGGGTGGATTTGGGGATTTTGACTGTTGTTTGATTGGCTCAGTTTCCCAACAACTTCCTCTAAGCTCACTTGTTTTGAGAGATAGACAGCAGGTAATTATTTTAACCACCATCCCTCTCCCACACTGCAGCATACCTGAATCTCTGTCAAGTTGTAAGGACACTGAGGGGCTGGGGAGTAGAATTTGGGTGGAAGACACAGCACTGGACAGAGTCCCTTCTCTGGAGTAAACCATTCATTCATGCTGAATTAGGAGCCTAAGTAATTCTTAAAGATGTCACTTTTGGCCTTGGTTTAAAATGTTTTTGCCATCAGCTGGGTTCTGATTTAAATTAATTCTTCCTGCAAGTAGTATATCTTTCTCTGCAGGAGAAACAATTGCCTATGTTAATTTTAAATGGCCAGTTCATCTTTTTTCCAAGCTGCTCTCTTCCTGCTATGAAATATTAGCGCTTTTTAGGGGATAAGAAATAGTAACTTGAGTGAAGAGTAGTTTAAAAACATGCCAGTTAAGGATGTGTAGCTGTGCTCCTGAAGTGTCACACATCCGATTACAAATGCCCAGATCAGTCCCTTCAGTTAACAACTCCAGCAGAATCCTGGGACAGATTGGAAGGGACTCTGAAAGCACTGATTAATTCAGAGTTGACAGTGGCTTTACCAATCAACAGAAACATGACCATTTCTTAAATGTGTTAGAAGGCGCAGGCACAGCGTTGTATTTCTTGCACAAACACAAGCAGGCGTTTGAAACTGCTGTCGCTGGGGAGGGGAGGTCACTTCATCCATCTGTTACATCCAGGTGCCAGCTGACAAAGTGCTAAGCTGACTGCTTAGCAAGGGAGATGCACAGTGAGACAGTTTGTTTAAACAAACCTGTTCAGGAGCAAGTGAAGGCCCTAACAGCCTGGAGAAACTGGGCTTAGCTATTCAAGTGGCATATACTCTATTTTCTCCTAAATTATCTTAAAATCACTTATGAGTGTTTTTTTTTTATACAGCTGAATTGTCCTAGTTGTGAGGGACAAAACACTTACTTTTGACACTCTAATCCACAATACTAACACTGAAGGAATTTTTTCCAGGAAGACTAAATGCTAAATTCCAGGAACTAAATGCTGTTGAGATGACCCCATACTCTAGAAAGGCCATTTGAGTCCTGTGGTCAAAGTTGAAGCTCTTATTTTCCATTAAAACATACTTTTGTTTCCCTCTCAATTCCTTCCTAAAGCACACCATCCAGTTCAGGATTTTTTGGTGTAGGAAGAGTTCAGGAACAAAGCAGCTGTCATTGAGTGTTAAGATTTTTATTGATTTGGTGGGAGGTGTTGGTTTGGGGGATTTTTAAGTTTCTTTCGGGTTACACACAGAATATGAAATAGTTCTGTTTGTAGCAAAAAGTATTGGCAACATGTGCATCCCAGCTCTTTTTCAACAGATTGTTTCTGAAAGATGTTTGTTCCTCTCAGAAAGGGGAAGAATGGGGCTACTGCTATCATCATCAGTTTAGTGAATAAATTTTAATAGTTAAGTATTAGAATTCAAGCACTCTGTAGAGAGGAGACTATTTTTTTTGTGAGGGTGAGAATGTTCTTACAGATATTCAGCACTAGTTGAAGGTGTTCAGCAAATCAGTTCTGTTTTCTCATTTGCCTGTTTTTCCCCAATATATGTGTGGCATTTTTTGGTGTTACCTGAGTTTGCACGGCACTCACTACCTTCCTCACACTTTTGCTCACAGTGAATGTAGACCTTCTGTTAGGGGCTGGATGTTCTCAGCTCATATTGAGATGGAAGTTGAGATTCAATCCTTTGTGAATTACTTACCAGATATGGGTTTCTTAGGAAAATATTTTCCCATGGCCATAATCTTAATTATTAGTGCTTATCATACATGTACAAGGTTTCTGTGCATATGACACAGCAACACTTTGGCAGAGAAATGTTTTTATGTTGCAATTCTGTATGTTATTTTTAAGTCTTTTTAAATAGCATTTTTGGAGTTCTGTTTTGAAAACAAGGAGATATAATCAGCTGTATTTATTGTAACGCGTCTCTTCCACAGCCTTTACCCTTGGTTGGACTGAAGGAAGTAGCAAACTTGATCTGCCTGACAGAGGCACATAAGGAGAGAAAAGCACCATGAAACATTTCTTAGCTTGGTCCTGTGGTCATAGTTATTCACAAGTATGGATCACAAATTCAAGTCTGTGGTTCGTCCTTCTTTTTAGTAGAATTCCAGTATTCAAAATTAACAATTACAGTTTGACATGAAAAGCATGAAATGGCAAAGTTTTATTGTTTGGTTTCAGGCACTTTATTTCCTCATTAAACTGATTAACTCTTACTTTTTAATGGTTAGAAAGGAGGATTTAGGAGCAGGGTGCTTGGATTCTATTCATATGACTACTAGGCATTACATGATCCCAAGCAAAGTGGAGAAAATTCTGTTGTCCTCATCACAGCTTTTATTCCAATCTACGGTTCTGAATTTCTTTTAGCTAAAACATGTTTTGTCCACAGTTATATGAAATCTTTTTTTTTCTTTTTTTTTTCCCTAATGCTAGCACTAACTCTTACTGCCCACTGAACGAAAACAGATTAATTAACCCAATTACTTTTTGTATTTGTTGTTTAACAGTAGGTGAAGTAGCCTCAGGGGAACATAATTCAATAAGCAGCTTACATTATTTGTGTCTTCTGATACTTTATGAGAAGACTTTCTTCTGTTGGTAGCCTGGTCCTGTGGAAGAATTTGTTATGATTCATTTTCTTGTTGATAATAATCTAACAGAGGCTGTTTCATGAAGAAAATGTGGAAAAATGTGTTTGTTTCATAGAATCATTAAGGTTGGAAAAGACCTCTAAGATGGAGTCCAACTGTTTCCTTTCACCTCTACTCATCACACCAAAAGGAACCACTACACAAGCAGTTTCTGGTTCAAACTGCTGGAATTTTCTGGAATTTTTCTTTGTATTCAAATATCCCTTTCAGGTATTGCAGAGAAACCTCAGTGTTAGAATTACATGGTTTCAGTAGCAATGAATAATTTACACCTGCATTAGGGAGTTAAATGGGGACATTACAAGACTCTTTATATATAAAGCAGCAATATTTTCCAAAATCATAGAAGTCTACAGAGAAAAAGGTAGTTGAGAAGAGGCTTAGATCAAGGAATTTATCTAATGAAATTGAAGAAATCATTAGAGCAGGCACTGAAAAGCTGGGGGCTCTCCAGGCAGAGAAGCTGGAAGCTGGGACATTGCTAACATGACTCCGTAGAAATGGGACTGGCTAACTGTGTTTGAATTCAGTTTGCTTTGTGGTTGTTCCTCATTCTGGGGATTGTAAATATGAATTTCAGATTTATGGATTAGCATCATGTCATTTCCAGTTGTCGGTGTTGACATTTCTGCCTAAGGACGCCTGAGAAAGCTAAACTTGTTCCTGCACACCTTGTTTCCTTCTGGCTTTGTGTCCCTATCACAGTAGAACACTTACAGCACATTATGGATATAGATGGAATAACTTACTCTGGAGATTGAGTCAACTGATTTAGATTCAGGGGGAAAAAAAAAGAAAAATTCACTGGGTTTATTTATCATTTTCTTCCGTCAGTTTCTCCTTATTCATTACATTCCTTATTCTGGCACATTTGTATAGTACCTTAATTTGCCAACTTTTTCTCTAGCATGCATTTTCTACCACTTCATCTAATATAAGAAATTTTATTGGCATAAACTTAGAGTTTTTATCTTTGTGCACGTTTTGTTTTTGTTGTTGTTTGTTTTTTGTTTGTTTGTTTGTTTTTTTTAAGAATTTCAGAATTTCAAATTGCTCATTTGCTTTAAGGGAGAAATAGCTTCAAGGAATAATTCAGCTGATTACTGATTATTCATTCTTATTTCACATGAGTGTTTTGTATAGAGTCATAGACTCACAGAATCATAGAATCAACCAGGTTGGAAAAGACCTCCAAGATCATCAAGTCCAACCCTTGATCAAACACTGCTGTGGTTACCAGACCATGACACTGATGCCATATCCAGTCTCATCTTAAAAACCTCCAGGGACGGTGAATCCACCACCTCCCTGGGCAGCCCATTCCAATGTCTGATTACCCTCTCTGGAAAGAATTTCTTCCTAATATCCAACCTAAACCTCCCCTGGCACAGCTTAAGACCATGTCCTCTTGTCTTACTGATAGCTGCCTGGGAGAAGAGACCAACCCCCACCTGGCTACAACCTCCTGTCAGGTAGTTGTGCAGAGTGATGAGGTCTCCCCTGAGACTCCTCTTTTCCAGGCTGAACAACCTCAGCTCCTTCAGCCTCTCCTCATAGGACTTGTGCTCCAGTCCCTTCACCAGCCTTGTTGCTCTTCTCTGGACCTGCTCCAGCACCTCAATATCCTTCCTGAACTGAGGGGCTGTGAAATAATTTGGAAACACAAATATTTCTGAGAATCCATTTTTAAAATATTGATTTTTTTCTCTTTTTTTTTTTTTGTGTAAGTATCACACTAGTTTTATTAAATAGAGGGAAAAAACTTCCCCTTTAGGCATCATGCAGCGCATCTTGTTTTGATAATGTCTGTCTTCCTATGGTAGCATTAGTTTCCTTCTCGTTCTTGTAGTGTCAGTGACTGTGTCGCCTGCATTCCTTTTGTACATAGTTACCTTCTTTTTGATGTTTACTCTTCAGGTAATGATTCTGACGTTGACCTTGACAGGAAGGAAGATGAGCGAGAAAAAACTCCAAAGAGGCCCAGAGTTCAGAAAGCAGAGAAAACCCCATCAACTAAGGAGACTGAACAGGTTCCAGGAGCTAAAAATCCTATTATAAGTGTGGTTTTGACAGCCCATGAAGCTATTCCAGGTAATCAAAATCACCAATTATATAATAATTTTTTTTAAACCATGCTGACACTGTATAAAACAGTCACTGGTCTGAGACCAGACTGTTTGGGATATTTATGATGTGAAAAATATGTACTGTTATTTGATTATCATATACAGAGTCTCTACCTCGGACATTTACATAATTTCAGAACTTAAGTCACATTTCTTCTTTGTTGTGACCTGCTGGACCTGGTTGTAGTTATCTGAATTAAGATCTGTCATGTTTAGTCTGTGAATCGTTTTAAAGAAGAAAATGTTAAAACATTGGCCGAAGAACAGGAAAGTATTTTTTGCCTGTAGAACCTCTATTATGGCTTTTGATTTTTGCATATATTTATGATAAATGTAAAATTGGTTATGACAGCATAAATATGTATATAATATACATACAAATAATTTAACAGAAAATGTGTAAATATATTTGAAAATCAAGTTCTACATAATGACTAAAGGTTCCAAACTATTTATTTTAAAGCTAGGTTTGCATTTGCCTGTTTATATAAACCATTAACACACCTGACTGTCAGAATCTCTTTTTAATAGTTTTGTGCATTATTTTCAACTTTGTAGCTTTGTTGTTCTCCTTTTTGTTATTGCTGACATTTCTGAGTATTTGTTTTGCTTATAACTGTCAGAACAACTTGAATGTCTTTATTTATTTACTTGTTGTGGTTTGGAAGCTGGCTGGATTTTCTGTGTTGTAGTTTAATGTCTTTTGATGTTGAGATCTGTGATACACTTGGACTTAGCTAAATTGTGTTTCTAGTTGCAATGGTAGAGGAATCTGGATGAACTCGCCTATGAATATCCTGTGTGCTTAGAAGAAAAGTAAAAAAACACCTTCACATTTATTGTCTGGGATTTACAATTTCAGAGTTTTGGATTTACACTGAGCTGTTAAAAATTTGGCCTTGCAATACTGTAAACACAGAGGAAGGTGGGAGAGAACTGGTGAGCACTGGAAGTGTGGAAACCTGGTTTTGGGGTGGTTTGAGGTCTCCACTGCTTCATTTCACTGACCACAGCTCCCTTTCTCCTGGGTGATGTAACCCTGGGCTCTTTCCTAGCTGTTGTGAAACACTCATTTTCCCACTGTGCTCCCACGTTTTGCCCTTTCCCACTGCATGCGGCTTTTCTCACCTCCTGGTGCTCATTCCCCTCCCTACCACACATGAGACTCCTCTTGTGTCCTCTGCTCCTTCAGCTGGGAAAAGGAGAACATGCAATAGCTGATTAAGGGGCTCATATAGGTGTTAATAAATGAGTTCCTAAAGGTGTTAATTTATGGATATAAACAAACCTCTTCCCTTCCTCAGGCCTTTTGGAAAGAGCTGTAACTGGAGCTCCCCTCTTCTGGTGCTAAATATTATGAACCCTGTAAGGATTTTTCTCTTAGACCTTTAAATTTCTGGCAAGGACTAGAAAAATTTTCAAAAGAGGAAGGAAAGACATGGTAGACAGTGCAATCAAAGATCCATTTTCATACCAAACTAGCCTAAAAAGGTGAATGAAATAATAGTAAATACAGATGGTGAAGCAAATGTAGGAATCATGTGATGCAGGAGAGGAAAGGAAAATCTAGAGGCCATTGGTGCCTTAATTACTACCGAGTACAATTTTTTCATTGGATAACAAAAATTAGGGTTTTCTTTGCACATGTGCTTTTTGAGGGACTCAAAATGTTAAAACAACTTCAACTTTGGAGTTCCTTATGCATAGCACATGATACATTCAGAAGGCTTTAATGAACCAAAAGAATTTATGATCAAGTGTGAACCTGCAGCTGTTTCTGAAGGTCCTCTCATTTATTTGATTGACAGTTGGTAATCTTATTACATTCAAGTTCCCAGCTAAAATATGTGTAATAAAAAAGTCATTGCTGTTAAGACAGATATGAATTGTCACCTGACTTTTCAGCGTTTAGAAATTCCAGAAGATACAAGTGGTTAACTCTTTGAAGATTAAAAGGAAAAATTATTCATTTAGTGCAATTATGTTTTAATTTATATTTAATTGATTTTCCTTCTTTTTTTCATTTAATTTCAATTATCTAACTATGTCTTAGTGTTACTAATAATTCTTAGGCTGTTCTCCTTTCTCAGTAATACTTTAATGACTGGAGTTTTTAATAAAGATCTTTCATAGTCTGTTATTCCATTTTTCTGGAGATATATCATGTGCTGAAGAGGTGAGTTACTGCTTTAGACTGCTGTTGAAGAATATAAATGGATAAAACAGTTCTCCCTTCTCCCATGCTTTCTGTGTGCTAGACCATCTGTAAAGTTAAACTCAAGGTTTAAAGGTGCTTAATCACTATTTAAACTTAGCCATCTGTAGCCACCTGTTACCTAGCTTTAAAGATGAATGGAAATATCCCTTTATGTGTCCAATGCAGTAGAATATTGGTGAAGATTTCATATGACAGTTAGAAAAACAGAGAAGGCCTTGAGAATTAGTTGTATTTTATTCACAGTATAAAGGAACTACTCCGACTGTATTTCTCCCTTCTTAAATGAAAGGTTCTTTTAGAAGTATTGCATTAACATTTTGCCAGTTTTGCTATGCACTATTTAGGTTTGGGACACTGCTTTAAATCATGTGTTCAGTAGATTACGACTAAATTGATCTCCTCAAAATCCCTTTGAACAAACAGATGAGTTGGTTTTTAACTTCCCAGAAAGGACAGTTGGACAACATTGATTTTCCCCGATGTTTTTCTTCTGTAATTTTTTCTTGGGAGGCATATGAAAGGTAATAGACTTACAGCTTTAGAAGTCTGAAAGCTTGCATTAACCCATCAACTAAATACCACCTGAGTAAGAGTTGTAGATTTTTTTTCTGTGCAGGCACTGAAGTAATTTGACAGGAGGGTCTGTGCAAGCCTCATGCAGTGCAAGGCCAAGTGCAAAGTCCTGCACCTGGGCTGAGGCAATCCCAAGTGTGGATACAGGCCTGCAATGTGTGGATTGACAGCAGTCTATGCAAGAAGAACTTGAGAGTGTTGGTGGATCAGAGGCTGGACATGAGCTGGAAGTCTGTGCTTGCAGCCCAGGAAGCCAAACATGTCCTGGGCTGCAACCAAAGCAGTTTGGGCAGCAGCTTGAGGGAGGTGATTCTGCCCCTCTATTCTGCTCTTGTGAGACCTCACCTCCAGGGCTGCATGGAGCTCGGGAGTCCTCAGCACAGGAAGGACATGGACTTTTGGAGCAAGTCCAGAGGAGGCCACAAAGGTGATCAGAGGGCTGGAGTACTTCTGCTGTGGAGACAGAGAGTGAGCTGTGGTTGTTCAGGCTGGCTACAGAGAGATCCAGAGAGATCTTCAAGCAGCTTTCTAGGGCCTAAAGGGGACCTACTAAAAAGCTGGAGAGGGGCTTTTTACTGGGGCAGGTAGTGGTAGGACCAGGGGAAATGGCTTCAGACTGAAAGAGGATAGGTATAGATTAGGTAGCAGGAAGAATTTCTTCACTGTGAGAGTGGTGAGGCCCTGGCACAGGTTGCCCAGAGAAGTTGTGGCTGCCCCATCCTTGGAAGTATTCAAGGCCAGGTTGGATGGGGCTTTGAGCAACCTGGTCTAGTGGAAGGTGGCTCTGCCCATGGAAGGGAGGTTGGAATTAGATGATCTTTATGGTCCTTTCCAACCCAAACCATTCTATGGTTCTATAACTGGAGGGACCTGGGGACCTTGAAGAGGAGGAGTGCTATGGTCATGGACACACATGCCTGATACCAGATCAAACATAGTACAAGTTTTCATAAGCATCACAGTTAAGAATGAGAGTAAATAAATACAGTTCTGTGCACCTCTGAAAATAGTTTGTTTTGAGTGGCATATACTTTTTTTTTTGTGGTCTATTTTTAAGAACAAGTGAGTAAATTCAGCCAAATATTCAATCTTTTGGTGTTTTTATGTATTGTATTTCCCATGTTTAAATTCTGTACATTATCAAGCTTCTTATCTTTTGGTGTTTTTATGTATTGTATTTCCCATGTTTAAATTCTGTACATTATCAAGGCTTCTAAAACCAATTTGAGACCCCTGGTGGCCTAGTGGTTAGCGTGCAGGACTTTCACTGCTGCGACCACGGGTTCAAATCCCGGTCTCCTGGCCTGATGGAGGTCGTTAGCCCTGTGTGGCCATCCATCTATGAGAAGGACACTCTAAACAAACCTACGTCCTGAGGACCTCACTGCCATTGTCCAAGCTTGCTTGGCCCCGGCAGATGAACCTTAGGATTAAAGGGTGGGCTCAGTTCAGCGCAGGCTGTGTCTCACCTAAAAAATCCATTGCGCAGGCTGGAAAGGTAAAAGACCTTTCCCCAAATCTTCGTTCACGAAGATGGGCCATTAGTTTAGTTAGTAAAACCAATTTATTATTCATGCTTAATTAGTTTGATTCAGGAGAGATTTGAACATCTAAATTGTTGTTTTATGTAAATTCTCTAATATTTTAAAGACTCGGCTTGTTACTAGCAGAGTTGTTTTCAGTTCCTGTGAAGATGGTCAGTGGTAGAATGTTTTGGGTTTTTTGTTTTTTTTTTCAAGAAATACAAAAATAACATAAAGTATTCAATTTCTTGATGATAATTATTTTTTGTGTTGGATTTTTTTCTCTACAAATTCTTAATACAACACTTCACAGGTTTTTCTCTCTCTGATTTCCAATGAGGAACCACTGTCCATAAAAATCCAGCTGAGTTCTCCTGTTGCTATACCCTTTACTGTAATTTATGAATGCTTGGTTTCTTCTCCCATTGAGATTTTTGGGCAGTGGGGAAGAAGTGGAAGAATGTAATTTTGCTTACCATTTTGGGAGTAGCTTATTTTAATTGATTACAGTCTTTCTCTTTAAGTGATAACAGTATTTTCTGTTTAGACAATTTCTTTTCTGTAGCTCATGGAATGATGGTTGTGGTTTTATGGCACATCCGAATGGATTTAGTATCAGACAAAACAATCCTCTTGGGACAAAGGAGGAGGATTGAGACTACCCCTCTTTAAAGTATCTGGGTCAGTAAGTACAGACTGCTGTCACAGGCAAGTGCTTTCCTCTGACCCCAGCTTCCCGTGCTTTGGATCACTGTGCCTGTTGCTGCAGTTTGTGGTAAAACACACCAGAAAACTGATACTGGATTTACAGAAAGAGAGGAATGGTGTAGAGTTTAACTAGATCCCTCCTCTTCATCTTCAAGAACTCTTGTGCTGGCTCTTTTAAGGCATCACCAGCATGTAATTGAGCGGAGGGCTAGAGAACAGACACGAAGCTTGTGCTGATTTAAAGCAAATGTTGAATTAGGCAAGGGTTGGAAAATTAAACCTCTGAATATGAGCAGGTGTTTATGTTATCATGGGGTTACAGATTGATTTAGCTCAGCCAAGCTGATGTCCAGCTCTGTTGAAAGGGGTAGGAATCTTCATCCCCCCATTCACAGGTGTGTGTTTCTATTGCTTTGTCTGTGTTAAAATGTGTTTAACCTCATGGTCAGCTTACCTATACAAATATTAAAAGGTTCTTTTGCTTGTTTTGAGCTTTATTTTGAGGGATAGGAGTAGGTTTGCATGGGGACCATTGGGGATTATGGGTAGGGTTGGTTTCTGTTGATTTGACTTTCAGAACTGTCTTACCAGAGATCATACACATTTGGAGCACATTCCACAGGATACTGTAGAAGCTGAAAAAATACATTGCTTCAAAAAGAGATTGTAAGAAACAAATATTCACTTAATACCCATAATACATTATTTTACCAGTACAGACCAGGGTACCTGCATTATGAAGATTTTTTTTAAATTTAAACTTCAGTTGAGGTCCTTTTTTTTAAAAAAAAAAGTTCATCTAGTCAGATCAGTTGTCTCTAAAGGCAGCTCGTAGCATCTCTATAGGAAAGAAATAAGAAACTTATTGTGTAAACTCTCCTAGATTCTAACATTGGTTGAGCTGGTGTTTGAATCTGGATGATCATATTTAATACATATCTATTAATTTGTCTCTAAATCCCTTCTTGAATATATTTATATTTTCAATCTCTGTGACATTGTGGAGTAATTATCCCATAATTTAATTACACACAGAGTGAAAGTGCACATTCTTTTGTTTTGTTTTAAGCCTGCTAACTGCCTATAAAGCTGTTCTTTGTGGTTTATGAGATAGTGATTATTCACACTTCTTTCATAGTGTTGCTAATTTTAGAGATCTTTATCATTTATCTCTCTTCCAAGCTGAAGGTCTCAAAGTTATATATTCCTTTTCCAACAAAGGGATTTTGTCTTTGTTACTGTTTGCTGACATCCTTTTTTTTGTGGTCTGTACTTGAAATGTTAGGAGGTTCATGAAATTTAGTTGAATTGGTAGGAATTTGTTTGATGATGTCTCCTGTTTTATTTCTGATCCATTTCTAATAATTCTATTATCTTTTAGACTGATAAGTATTGGAGAGCTCTATAATGAAGGACAAGCTGCTTTTCTGAGAGACAGACTATAAGAGATCAGAGACCATCCCTGAGTTTGAGGCAGAGATGGGGCTTGTTGGGTGATGCTTATCTGTAGAAGCTCCTGTCAGAATGTCATGAGGAACTCAAATCTTACTACTTTGAAAACAGATTTACTTAGATGATATTGACTGAAAAGAGGAAAGCAAAAAACGAATACAGTCTAGTAAATTAAAATACCATTCTGCATTTAAAATAACAATCTAATAGTGCTGGAGGAAGGATATTTTAAAAGAAATAATTGCTACAGTTAACCTCTTTTTTCCCTCTGATATTTATATGCTCTGAAATGATCATCTAGGGAGACAGTTAGAAAAAATTTTTATCTTCCTTACTGGAATATGATGTTCTTACTGAAAAATAAGACCTTGTATCTGTTTGCCTTGTTCTTGTACTTTTCTCTATGTTGAATATTGAGGGCAGTTCTTTTGTGATTTGGGACATGTGGGGACTAGGTTGGGTAGAGCCTACAAACCAATTTTCACACTTTCTGGGCACATGCTGTAGTCATTAGTTTGTGATCTAGCAGTGACTGCAGTGGCTGCTGCTCCATTAGCAACCCACAGGCAGCATCCCAAGTGGATGGAGAGAGACATGTAATGTTTCTTAATGCTTCCCTATCTTCTAAGTAGCTACCTACTATGAGGGGACAGGATTGCCTCCTGTGAGCAAGTGCTTCATCCGTATGTTCCAAGAGCTGGATCTCCCTCTTTAGGTTTTTAAAGGCATTTGTCTCTCAATGAACTGCATAGGGAATTCAGAGGCAGTAATAATAGGATAACCTTGGAGCATTCTGCCCACTTAAAGTATGCAAAATACTGATGAGTTAGTATTTATCTAGTGAGTTAGTATATATTTAGTTCACCCAATTTGGGTGATTAAATTTTTATAGTGGTAGTACAAAAGTCTATTAAACACTTCAGCAGTCCTTTCAGGAAATGCTCAAACATCCTGAAAGGCAGAAGGGCACAGAGGAGAGTTAGTGTGGAGCATTTAATGAGAATCTTTGTCTCACATTCAGGAAGTGGGAGGCCTAGAAGAGGTAGCCATGCATATAAAGCAGTTCAAGATCTATTTTCTTTTAACTGAGTCATTCTAAATATAGAAGACTTTGCTTCTATTTTAAGTATTGAAGTATGGGAACACTAGTCTGGTATCTAATGTCTGTTGTATCACCTTTACACTGAACCCACTGATTGAACTCCTGTGCTGTAATGACAAGCTCCAATCTCACTGGGCTACCACAGTGCAATCTGGGAGATGCAATTCTACTGGACAACCTGACATTTGTGGGAGAGGGAGGAACAAGAAGAATATATATAATATATATAATACATAATTATAATATATATAACATATGTATAATATATATAAAGTTCTGGTAACATTTAGATTGAAAACTTGGAAGATCAGTTCTGATGAACCTGCAGAATTTTTAGTACAGAACTGAAAGCATTATTAAAAAACAGTAGTTAAAAAAGCCATTTTTGGATGCAGCCAGTTCAGTGAGCAACAGAGCTACTACAATCTGTTTAGTTCCAGAGTTGACTGATGTCCCATCTGATAAAAAAAGCTTCAATAGCCTTACACACTCCCAAATGGCCTCTTCTCAAAATACCTTCATTTCCCACTTTAAATCACTGTGAAGAACCCACGGAATCTCCATCTTTCTCCCTTTTTTAGTCTATAGCACCACTTTCCTCCACTTAATGTCCCTCAGTCTTTCACACCTTTTGTTGCGTAACTCCCACTGTTGTTTCAGAGACTTTATGTTAATATTGCCTATATATTGTATAAATAATATCTTTGGGAATCTGATTGTGATGCTTTCAGTAGAGCCCCTTTACTCCTACTCCTAGTGGAGATTGAGAAGTGCACATGGAACACAGAATCATAGAATATCCTGAGTTGGAAGCCACAAGAATCATTGAGTACAACTCCTGGCACTGCATGGGACAGCCCCAAGAATCCCACCATATGCCTGGGAGCGTTGCCCAAATGGTCCTTGAACTCTGGCAGGCTTGGGGCCATGACCACTTCCCTAGGGAGCCTGTTTCCAACATACTCTTTTATTCTGAGGGGATGGCAATATGCCCCAAATATAAGGAGTTTAAAGAAAAGATATGAAGACTTTTAAGTATAGACTAAACTGTGTTTTACCCGACCTTATTTGTGGAACTGATTAAGCAATTTGGCAGAAGTTTTCGAAGGATGTGGTATGAGGCAGAAACAGAAGAATGTAAATTTCATTTTGGAAAGTTACAATCTTTTAAAGGTAGAAATATTTGAGTGTAGGATCTCATGATAACAGGCATCAAGCACCATAAGTAACCCTCAAAACCGTCAGTCCTGTCACATTATTTAAGCAGATCTGTAATGTAAGTACTGATGTCTTCTCAAAGCGTATCCATCATTTTATGCACAGGAATTTAACAGAAACTAAAATAGTTGAACTAATGATTACAGAGTTTAATGTTTTGTTTACACTTGTGTATTATAAACAATGCACATTTTAGTATGAGTTTTAATGACCATTTCTTTGTTTTCCTTATAGGAGCCACGAAAATTGTTCCTGTTGAGGCTGCTCCCCAGGAAAGTGAACCCACAACTCCAGAGACAACAGTTCAAGAGCCGTCACAACGAAAAGGATATCAAGAATATTCTATTCAGCAAACCCCATATGAACAGGCAATGAAATCAAGCAGGTACTTTTGAAGTTCTTTTATTTGTGTTCATGCAGAATATGAATTAAATGCTTCCCCATCCATTTTCATGAAACTGAAATATTTTTCTGAGCCCTTTAAATAAAGGAACAGCTGAAAATAATTTGTGTGTAAGTTGTATAATTTAAAATGCTCGTGGAGAATACATTTAAAATAACCCTAAACATTTCTGTCCATTATGAATATTTAGGGAATTTTGACTCATTATGTCATCAAGTTTCAATATTGTAAATATAACTGGCTTGTTTTTTCTTTTTAGGTTGGGCCCAACTCAACTGAAGATTTTTACATGTGAATACTGTAACAAGGTATTCAAATTTAAACACTCCCTCCAAGCACATTTGAGGATTCATACAAATGAGAAGCCTTACAAGTGTCCTTCCTGCAGTTATGCCAGTGCTATCAAAGCCAACCTGAATGTTCACATGCGGAAACACACTGGAGAGAAGTTCAGCTGTGATTATTGTACGTTCACTTGCCTCAGCAAAGGCCACCTCAAAGTCCACATCGAAAGGGTTCATAAGAAAATTAAGCAGCATTGTCGCTTCTGCAAGAAGAAATACTCGGATGTCAAAAATTTGATCAAGCACATCAAGGAAACTCATGACCTCCAAGACAAAAAGGTGAAAGATGTTTTTGATGAGCTTCGCTTGATGACACGAGAGGGCAAAAGGCAACTTCTGTATGATTGCCACATTTGTGAGCGCAAATTCAAAAACGAGCTTGATCGAGACCGTCACATGCTTGTTCATGGGGATGAAAGGCCCTTTGCTTGTGAGCTCTGTGGTCACGGAGCCACTAAATACCAAGCTCTTGAGCTTCACATTCGGAAGCACCCCTTTGTGTATGTGTGCTCTGTGTGCCTGAAGAAGTTTGTCAGTTCTGTGAGACTCCGTGCTCACATCAAAGACGTTCACGCGGATCTACAGGAGGATTCTGTTTTTAACAGCTCTATCAACCAAAGCTTCTGCCTGCTTGAGCCAGGAGGGGACATCCAGCCAGAAGCCCTTGGTGAACAGCAAACACAAACTGCAGGTGAATCGACTGTCACAGGTACCGATGCTGTTAACACACCACAGCCACCTGCTGGTGAAGGTGAATCGACAGCTGCAGATATCAGCCATAATGGCCAACATAATGGGGATGTAAAAGTTGATACAGTCCTTTCCTTAGAATTTGAAAACCCTCTGATGAAGAATGTAACAGAGACACTGTGTCAGACAACAGAGATAGCAGTCCCAAACGTTCAGCCCTGTGTAGCATCAGATTGCTTTCTGCTGAAAAATGGTACTGCTTGTCCTGAGGATTTAAAGGTTTCTCCTCCAAATGAAGAGGAAGTTAATCACTGCAGTTCTGTAAATGAGCAGGGTGAAGAAATTCATCTTTTACTGTCTGAAGACAAAAGTTTAAATTCGAGTCAGAACAATGCAGCGACTGAGAACCTTCCAGTCTCTGAAGAGAGACCTCAGTCTGTTCCTTCTAGTGAATCAGAAAAAAGCAATCCTCCAATTCAGAACTCGACAGAATCCACAGACCCTTTGCCAGCACCAGAAGCTGGAGCAGCCACCAGCCCACAGGCAGCTTCTTCCAACACAGCTACATCCAACGGTGGGACTGGATCTGTTGCCTTCATGCAGATCTTGGATAGCTTGCAGAAGAGACAAATGAACACAGAGTTGTGTGAGAGGATAAGGAAGGTTTATGGAGACTTAGAATGTGAATATTGCGGTAAGGAGCAGTGGAATTATGTTTGTTTGGGGTTTTTTGAAATGTTATGTAGTGAGCCATCTTTTTCCTTCTCCTCTGGCTTACAGTGTTTGATATATTTGTGTATCTTTTCAGCAGTATTAATTTTGTAGTTCAGTATGGTTCTGGGGTCCAGTGAGATTTACTTTTTGCTGTATAAATAGTGTGAAATGAGTCAAATCTCGTCAAAAAAACCACTAGTGGAATATAGCAAAGCAATGATTTACAAGGCTCAATTTTCTGTTCATGTCAAATTTGATAGAATTAGATTATTTCTGTCCAAATGCCTCTCCCCAGGTCATAACTTTCACTGGGTCCAAGCACAGCAGATTTAGGCATGGGATCAGCATTAGTCAGTCCATGTTTTAATGCTTAAGCTTCATTATCAGCTTAGTGTAAGGTTCAGAGTCTTTTTCATATAGTATAGGAGGATCTGTAGTAATATAAATTCTGTAGAATAGGCACATATATACTGGCATATTTTTGTGACTTGTTTTGAACCAGGTTCTTCGAGATAAAAAATTTCAATTATGGTATCAGATCAAGACCATTCTGATTGTAATTGTGGTTTTTTTTAATTCATGGAAGTGGGAATAATACACCATTCAGATTTATTCTCACTGAAAATGTTTGTGTTTACATAACTGGAAAGGAAACAATTTAGGATTTATGTTGTACTCTTCATTCTTGAAAAGGGAAAGGAATCAAAGTCTGAAAAAACAAATTTTTTAAACACTATAACACTGTACCTCAGATGAATTGCTCTGCATTTTTTGGTGCTATTACGTCAGAAAGGCTTTTAGGAAGGAGTAACATGAAAGGAAGTAACAAAAAATATTTTGACAGTCTTTTTTAGTGTACAGTTGCATTCAGATCCTTTGTATAGGAGAACAGGTGTAAGGAACTTTTTCTTTAGGGAAAAGATCATTGATATATGTTAAAGTTGCCCTTGTTAGGCTGTTTCAGGACATATAACACAATCTTTTTAGACAAAACTGGGTTTTGTAAATATATTTTCAGTAGCGAAGGGTCTTTAGACAAGTTTTCATTAAAGACAAAAGGGACAGAATTCAAACAGTGTGTTTGGCCCTGAAAGAAAATTGTGTATTTATTGTAATTTTCACTAACAGTTGTTTAGAAATTACTTTCTTCATGTCTAATTTTATTTTCAGGCAAGTTATTTTGGTACCAAGTGCATTATGACATGCATGTTCGTACACATACTCGAGAACATTTATATTACTGCTCCCAGTGCAATTACTCCTCCATCACCAAAAACTGCCTTAAGCGTCACGTCATCCAGAAACACAGTAATATTCTGCTGAAATGTCCCACAGAACATTGTGACTACTCTACCCCAGATAAATACAAGCTCCAGGCACACCTTAAAGTTCACACAGATCTGGTAAGTAATGAACCAAATGGTTTGTTTGTCCAAATTCGGTGTCGTCATCGTGTTTGGAATTGTGTGGTAATATTCGAAGACATAGCTAAGGGTTCTTATCTGTGTGCTCTCTGCATACTTCTGGGAATACAGGAGTTACAGCAAGTAGATGTTTGGTCCTTCTCATAGTCATTTCCAGTCAAGTATGTCTGTATCCATTTTCTCCCTTTGGTTTTCCCACTATTGTCAGATTCTTTGGGTTTTGAGAGAATAAAATAAGGTCACGTACTATTGTTACGTTACTTCCTTCCGTGGAGCTGAGTTCCATTCCTTCATAAACAGATGACTGTAGTACAATGAAAATATGTTCCTCTTTTACTTACTATAGACAGAAGAAGTTAATTTACTATAGACAGAAGAAGTTGTTGAAAAGAATTTTTTTTCCCTAGTAGCTACAGCTAGTTGCAGTTGAACATCTACCATTTTCTGTTGTATTTACAAAGACAAAGAAATCACATTTTAAAGGCTCCTCTCTTGTTTAGAAATCCTTCTAGCTCTGAATGCCATGTACTAAAAACGAGTCTGGTCTACTTCCTCTACATTCCCTGTTATGTGTTTTCTTTGAGACTATCCAAGGGGCTGCATGCTTGACTGCAAGCCCTCGTTGTGTGAGACACTGCTTAGTGATCTTGCTCTGATCCAACATTATTACATGAATGATCTTTTGAGGAAAAATGTTTTCTACATGAACCCTGCTTTCCTTGGTTTCAAAAGTATGTTTTAAAAAATATTACGGTATTCAGAATAAGAAATATTATAAAACTAAGGAATAAGGTTTTTATTCTTCACCCTTAGTTAAGATGCTTTTTTAGAAGTGAAATTATATACACATGCTTTTCTTGGAAGATTAAAGAAAACAATTATTTTCTTACATCAGTATTGCCAAGCTTCTTCTTGCTGTTTTATTGTTTTGCATGAGTGTCCCAAATGGGTTAAGCTTTTGTCAGAACGGGTCTGCACACCACAGACTTCTTTTCCTACCGCATGACAGGATCCTATGTGCTTGCAAGGTCTAGTTGATCTGGGACATTCTAGGCTTGTGAGTACCCAGGGAGGTTGTAATGTGCACACACTCACACAGTGTATGAACACTGGAAAATTCCTTCCTGTTCCAAATTGACCTTTAGAAAAGGGTATTTGGCAGGTGCCTACTCTCCCACCATGAAAACTTTCGTTCACTTTTGACTCGAGTCTTTCCTGAAGGCCATCAGGAGTGCAGAGGTGGCCCATATTACCTCATGTGGTTATACATGAAGGTACTGCTATTGAATAAAACACTGTTTAGGATTTCAAAAAATGTTTGACAATGGTACTGTTTGTAATTAAATTTTCTTGACTGATAATGTCAGAAAGTTGTCATGAACTGCATCCTTGCAATGTGAGGCTTGAATTATTGATGCAGTAAAATACTTCCAAAAGGCAATTTACCCTTCTCTTGAATTTATTTCTTTGCTTATTCCAGCAGAAGAGAAAATGGCAGTTATTTAATTGCAGCACTCACTCTTCTGTCCTTTAAGGACAAGGAAATATTCACAAAGATGGGCCTTTCTTCATTCTTTACACAACATTACAGGTTTTGTTGGCATTTTCTTGTAAATAAATCTTGTGCATCCATGATAGAATGCACCACATATGACAAGTTCTTACAGGCCAGTCGCTTAGGAGCTGGACTTGATGATCCTTGTGGGTGCCTTCCAACTCAGAATATTCTGTGATTGTGTGGTATTATTCTGTGAGAAAGCAGCCTCACAACTCTAAGCAGTGTGATAAATATTGCTCTTACACTTCTTTTTACAAGAATATGATGCTTGAATTAAGGATTCATGCTAGTTTTTCCCCAGATGTGGACAATTTGTGCGTAGCTACTTAAAAAAGGTGTTTACATACAGTGCCTAGTGGTTTCAGGTCTTCCTCTGCAGTCAACAGGTAGGCTCTTGGCCAGTATTTTCAACAGCTGAAGTTACTTTAAAGGTATTTGGAACAGAACACTTAGTCTTCTACTCTTCTTAAGCAGTTACTTCAGGAGAGCTTTAAAAAAGAAAACAGAACAGTTGACGCAAAAAGGAACATGTTTTTTCCCCCGTGTCCTCTGTTTCTGTAGCTATTTTAAACAGAATCTGAATTTGTTATGAAAGGTGCAGAAAATTCACGTGATAGACATTCTTTTTGGCTGTTTTTGAATGTCTTATGTTTATGATGCCCATCTGATGGCAGAAATCTGTGTAAGTGGTTTCTTAAGACAAAAGAGCCTACACTTAGCTCTCCTTATGTAAGTTCCTGTTTTTCAAGTGTGATGAATGTCCAGCAGCTCCCACCAGGAGGATCATTTTCATGATACTAAATAGAACTGAGATAATGCATTTCATAATTAAAACCAGTGTGGCAGCAAGATCTTTCAGAAGCATGCTTACTGATGCTTACTGTCAAATATATTTATTTAAATGGATTGAAAAATTCATATATTAAAATTTACTCAGTAACTAAATTTGGCCCTTCTCAATATTGGCCTTTGTGCCCACTGCTTGGTATATTTACTTCATGTATATCTCACTGAATAGAACTACTTACTCCAAATTATAGTACATTAACAAGCTGTGCAGGGTTAAATGTGGAACTCTAATCTTAATTTTAGTTTACAAAATCAATTCTTAATAAATATTAAAGTTAAAACTTCCCTGGAGACCAAAGGTACCCCCTGAACCAAAGTTCAGTTCCTTGTATGGATGTGTACCCTTCGTTACCTTGTTGCTGGCTGCATTTTAGCTGGATCCCTGCATTGTTTGATGAAGAGGATAAATTATGGGTATGGAAAAGCAGCTATCCCTTCATCCTTGTCACTCACTGTATAGCCACCCATCTTACTCTCTGTGCATCATCCAAGTCTTGCACTGCATTTGGGATTGTTTATGCCCTGGCAGATGATGATGAAGAGTGTGTATGTGCTGCCTCTTGCCTCTGTACTTGATACACATTGTTGTTACAGGGAAGATTTTTACTTCTGAAGCCTGGGAATTGAGGATTGGTTTGATTCAAACCCAAAACTTTTCATATATTCCCTTATTTTCAGTACTCACCTTTTACCCCTAGGGCTTGTGTAGTGGTTTTTAATATTTATTGGCATTTACTGAGTTCTTGAGAAGTTCAAACCATAACATGTGCCAATCACTTCAATATCATGGCACCTAGGAGAGGGCTGGGCAGTTGAAAATACTCGGAATAATTTACAGTTATGGATGAGCTCTCTGGGACCATTAGGGGCTGGGTGTGGAACTAAACAATGCTGATGGAGGTATCAGAGTTGGTTCCTCCAGTGGGTTTTACAATACAAACTATGCTGAGCAGGTGAACATCAGAGAGGTTTGTCTCTGAAAATATTTTAAATCTCTGTATGTAATTGATACTGCAAGACAAGCACCTCTGTAAAACTCTAGTTCAGACCCAGAACCAGCACTTGTTCTTTGGTGCCTGCCTTTCCTTTCGTGCACGTTTCGGGATGCCGATGACTCTTGTCTTTGGAAGGATGCTTATATATTCCAATATGCTGCTGACCTTTCGTGTGTGTAGGAAGTGAGACACTTAAGCTCTGATTGCTTATTTCCCCTTCCTGAGGAGCATTAATTTTCAGACTGTCACTGGTCTGGCTGTGTTACCCTTGCCTCTGGAGCTGTGCCACTGTGTAGTCAAGAATGCAAGGTACTGGAAAGGCAAGGAGATAACAAAGACATGTATGATCTAATGACCTGGCTCTCAGTTGGAAAATGGCTTTTACCCTTGTCCTCACTTCCATACTGAATGTCAGTGAGGCATATGTTTTTAATAGTGGATATTTCATGAAAATATGCTCAAGTACTGTATGCAGGTGCTTGTCATTTTGTGAGCTGTGACTTCTGCTGCTTGTCAGACTTCATAAAAGTCTGTCTAACCATTTGCACATTTTTCTGTATCTTCCTTCACATGTGTACATAGCCACCTCCTGGGTACATCAGATCCTTTTAGCTAAGTTGCATTTTAGTAGGACATCGGCTTAATTCAGGAATCTTTTGTGAAGGTTTTGATTTGAACATCATGACAGCTGTGGTGAAGATTTCCGGATGTACTCAGAGGTCTAATTCTGATCCCACAGGTCTTAGAAATTAAATTTCTGTTTATGTGAGTAGATGTGGGTGCAGGCTTTGTCTCTCTATTCCTCTACAAATTATACAGTGAAATGTTGTGTTAATTGAGTTGTGAGAACTTTTCCTGGAAATGCTTTGGGAGTACCAATATTTAGTAAAGCTTTGTATTATCTCCTGCTCATGAAATCATGTCACTGCTGCTGCTGGAAAGGAAGGGAATGGGTTGTTGATTTCTAGAACATAATTATCTAATTTGGGCTGCTAATTAGGGGCATGATCTTAATTTTACACTATTAATGAAACTGATAACCAAACAGTCAGGACTCCATACACTCTCTTTTGAAATTAGTGGCAGAATTGCCATTTAGATCATGTAATTTATGATTATATTATTCTATATATGTTCATAAGAGAAGATATTTGTGTCATCAGAATGTCTCTTTACTGATGAGTGCAATAGAAAAGCTGCTGTGTTTTCTGGTGTTTTGCAGTGTAGGATATATTTAGTAGTTTGATTAATTAAATAAATTTCATAGGGGTCTGTTGGTTTTATCAAAGGGTCCTTTATGTTGGTAAAAACCTCTAAGATCATTGAGTCCAACAGTTAATCCAAAAGCACCCTGTTCACCACTTAAACTATGTCCCCGAGTGCCACATCCACAAGATTTTTGAACACTTCCAGGAATGTGACTCAACCATGTCCCTGCGCAGCCTGTTCCAGCATTTGACCACCCTTTAAGTGAAGAAGGTTTTCCTCATATCAAGTCTAAACTTCCCCAGGCACAACTGGAGGCCATTTCCTCTAGTCCTGTTGCTAGTTAACTTGAGAGAAGAGACCAACCCCCACCTGGCTACAACCTCCTTTCGGAGAGTTGTAGCGAGTGATAAGGTCTCCCCTGAGCCTCCTTTTTTCCAGGCTCCCTACATATACAGAGGCTTTTAATTTTTCTTTTTGTGATTGTGTACTAGTA
This sequence comes from Neopelma chrysocephalum, assembly GCF_003984885.1. Classification (NCBI taxonomy): domain Eukaryota; kingdom Metazoa; phylum Chordata; class Aves; order Passeriformes; family Pipridae; genus Neopelma; species Neopelma chrysocephalum. The sequence goes on along the minus strand of NW_020897725.1, from coordinate 10,691,109 downwards.
CACCTATCCTTTGAATTATCTTGAAACACATGCCTAAAATTCTCTTCAGAGCGTTATAAATTGGTAATGCAATAGAGCTGATTTCTTAGCACAATTTTAATTCATTTATATAAAGAGAAACACATTGTGATTCCTATGTAAGTGGCCTTATTTTATAAAAAAGCAGCATAAACAAGATTTGTGATATCATTAGACTAATTTTTTTCGCTAGGTTTAAGTGTATTTATGGACCTAATTAAATACCTGATTTGTGGAATGCAAACAGTACTTTCTGTCAAAAACCTGCCTTTATTTAGGAATTATTTAAAGTTTCTTATATTTTCTCAAATTGATTATTAGGGTAGTAAGCAAATTTCGGAAAATGTATAAGTGACTTTGAATTTGAAATTGAAATTGAAATAGGTGATTTGACTATGCAGCAGGTCTCTAACAAAGATCCAGCTCTTTCCGTACTTTGTTTCTGCTTGTGTCCTTCAAAAAAACCTTCAAAGGCATTTAAAAGGTAATGAAGGCATAGAATAGATAACTTTTATTCTTACTAAAGGAAAACCTGCATGCTGGGAATGTGGTTAAGGTATTACTGGAACTTCAGCCTCAGTCCTCCAAAGTGCTTCTGTCATCACCTACAACCAGGGCACTCTGAAGAGCTACAGCTGCGGTGGGGGTGACCTTTGAGGCTCTGTTGTGGCCTGGGTGCTCTGAAATACTTTGTTTGCAACAGAGGGTTTCTTAAAGGCTGTTTGGGGAGTGATGGGATTACACTGAAGGACCAGCACTGACATGAGCTCTCAGGGCAGCGACAGAAGTGCACTTAAACATTCAAAACTAATAGCATAAACTCCAACAGTCAGTGGCACTGGCCTGGATAAACAGCAGTGAAAGATCTGGCTCCAGCTGGGTGCTCTCTCTGTGAGAGACTGGAGCTTGACAGATATACTTTGAAGTCTCGGTGCTCATGGGCATACTCTGTTCCTATGCAAAAGATACCCCTTTTGAAGGTCATTTCTGCAGAACTTGGTGTAGATAACTTTCTAACTGCTTGAAAGAAGCAATTTGGATTTTTTCATTGTTGAAAAATTTTGTTAGAATCATCATGTGGAAAGATGTGTTCTCGGTGCCTGTCCTTTTATGTTGCTCTATAGCTTTTGTTGCATTTACTGATTATTTTGAATTTTCCTTAAGGCATAGGCTTATAGCCTTGCCTTCCCTGAGAGTATTAGCAAGAATGTAAAGTTGTCACAATTACAGTATTTTAGTTAAAGTTGTGTGTGTGTGTGTGTGTGTGTGTGTGTGTGTAATGTTGAATTTTTTTTTCTTATTTAACTTTATGAAACAGCAAGATGTATTTGTCTCAGTGTTCTGGTCACACTTAATACAGTGAGTATCAAAGACCAGCAACACCCAACTGTACATTAAAAATATACTAGTTTTTGTCCTTATTTATTATATATTTTGCAACTAGTTATGTAGCAAGTTTGAGGAGCGGACTGAGATCTGTCAAAAAATTTCAGCTGCCCCCTAAAGAGCCCCCTAAATGATACTGTGCTTATGTTTTTCTTAAGTGTGCCAAATTATGAATATGATTATGCAACCCCATCTTTGAAAAGGTGCAAACATTACTGTGGAGGTTTATTAGGATTAGTCTACCAGTCTTCATTGGAGTGATGTGTTCAGTTAGAAATTTGAAATCATTGGTAGCAGATTTTGGTTATATCATTTGAGAGACCCTAATTCTGCAAATTAACAGCTCTTCTTCAAGGTTTAGACAGCATCATAGGCTCCTTGAATCTCTTCTTCCAAAAAACCATCTAGTGTTCTCTGATATTCCTTTTTTTTTTAACCTAGGTTTCTCAGGGCTCCAAATGGTGACAGCCCCAACTCTATCATAGCAGGATACTGTCCTCGGGGTGGTAATCCTTTAGTAGCTGCTATTCCCTGTCCCCAGTGCAGAGTTTCTCTCAGGAGCAAATGATCTAACAGCTCAGGCAGGATTCTTCTTGTGACTGCCATTGCCATATTAATGGCAGTGAGAGCTCCATATCCCATATCCTACTGTCGTAGAGTATGTATTGCTATTTTAGCCCATGAGTTCTAGAGCTACTTCTGGGTTTGACTCGTAGGTACTTCAACATAGGGATTTCTTTTTCTGAGGTACATAATGCACTGAGTGCAAATGCCTGTGTATATTCCAATGCCATGGAAACCCATCAATTTTGCTTTTCTTTTAAGAGACATGTCCATTTATAGCTGTGTAATGGCAGTATCTAGAAATAATGACCTCCTCGTACATTCTTCCTCACTGTTCAGAGATGCTCTTTGGTCTAAGGTCAGAAACTGGTAGAGTCCAGGACCCTTATTCTCCTGTTACCTCCAAATTTTTCTCTCATAACACAGGGGTCTGTCTTTTTGATCAGTAATCTTCCTTCCATGCTCTTCAAGTACTTCTGTTCTCCTCAAATAAGTAGTGAAATATCTGTTCTGTAGCTTCAGCTTACCAGAGCTGATAGGTAGTTTGATAGGTACACGTCTCCCACCAGGTAATGTGTTACCTGGTTATCTGCCCAGCTGTCAGGACTAAGTAGGCTTCCCTCCATTTGTGGTTTTGATGATCCCCTCATATGTTAATCCCCTCAGTGCAGAGGTGACTGGATGATCCATTCATTTGATTGAGCATCAAGTCTTTTGTCTCAGATGGTACTTCTGGAAAAATCAACCTCTTCAATTTATTTAATAAGTGGCGTGGTTTATTTTAAATTGGGTAATTTACCAGTTAATGGAGAAAAGTCCTACATTTTTATGTGGAGTTAGATGCATTTGTAAAAACAGGAAAATTGCAATTATACTAAAATTGCATATAGGAAGAAATGCAGTCAAAACTCTCCCATTAAACTTGATTGATGGTGTTAAATCTGTTATAACATCAGTGACACTGAGAAAATCCAGAGTAATCTGTAAGTTTTTAAATGAAAATAGTAGAAAAAGACTTTATTGGTAATACATCAAATGCTGAATATTTATAAAGTAGTAAGAAATGTAGACACTGAATAAGTAATGGCATCTGTCATTGCTAACTTTGCTGCTCCATTTCAGGCCATTTTGTAAATCCACATAGTGGTGCATGTCTTCAGAGTAATAAGATCTGATCCTTAGGTTTCAGAAGAGTGGACTTGTGAAAAAAAAAAAAGAAAAAACCCTGAATATTACTGCTCATATCAAATGCGTTTTCTTCTGTTATGTGACTTGATCTTTCGACTTTTGATTCTCTACAGAGTCAGTCAGAGGATAATGCTTACATTTATTGTGCATATTCTTGTCTGCCGTAACTTGGAGCCCTTTATTCATGAGGATTAATGATGCTTAGAGTACTTTAATATTTCTCCTTCACTTATTTCACTATAAATACCTTCATTTTTTCCTTAAAAACTGAACCTTCAATTATAACTTTGTTGAGAACCATGTATTACTGAATAATGACTATAGTGATTATACCAGTGGACTGATAATGCAATCTCTTTCTTTCTCACTTAAGGATAAAAAGAGTTATTCCTGTCCTGTGTGTGAGAAGTCATTTTCTGAAGATCGACTTATAAAATCTCACATCAAGACAAATCACCCTGGTAAGGAAAAAATCAAGGGAAATTTCTCAGTCTATTTCAATAAATGGATAAAGGTTTAGAGTGAGTAGTGAAATGTAATTATATTCCTAAGAAAGAGAAGAGTCTATGTCTAATTTAACTGGTTTAGAGTAAAAATTGTGTTGGGTTTGCAGATGTTAGAATTTAAAATGAAAAATGTTACTGTTTGAGAGTGTGTGTTGTGGAGTATGTCAGGTAATTGTGCTAAGAAATCTGACTTCATCTGACAAAGAGCTCATTTCCAAAAGAAGACCTAGGTGAATTCAGACTCTGTGTGCTCAGGTCCTTTGGGGCTGGGCTGTACCTCCAGTGCCAGATGAGTCTCCTTCAGGGCTCCTGCTAGAACCAGCTGGGATGTAGTGTGGCCAGTATTAAGCTGGAGCTGTCAAGCCTGGCTGGATCCAGCCAACCACTGCAGCCCATCCAAACTCTGTTTATTCCTTGCATTCTGGTGCCCTGATTTATCAGTGCAAGCACAACATAACAGGAATGTGGAAAGTCAATGTGCCGTGCCCGAGTAAACAATCCTGTCTCAGATCCTGGGAATCCAGTGCCAAAGTGCTGGTGCAGGGACTGATTTAAATCTGACTGATGTGAACTCAGCAGAGCCACATTGGTGTGTCCCTGATTTCCTCCTCAGTAACTGTGTTATGTTGGATAGAAAGACCCACTGCTACTGCAGAGAAAGGAGAGGTGACTGCAATGGCCAACACACTTTAATTAACTCATCTACAGTGTTACTTATCACCTGACATAATTTGATATTAAAAAAAAAAATACTGGCTATGCTCAAACTGAGTTTGGGGAAGGAAAAATCCTGTTAAAAGGATGTAACTTTTCTTGCCTTTGCCAGAAGTACAAAGTACTAGGTAAAGCAGTAGTTTCTTATCTTTTTACTGCCACTAGATAGTGCTAGACCCGTGTTTTAAACAATTTCCTTCACTTTAATTTCAGACTAACTCCCACTTCAGCTCTTTAGTTACTAAACCTCTCTATTTGCAGACCACTCCACAGCAGTGTGGTTGGAGGGCGTTGTCGGACGTCAACGGACATGTCTGATGCAGCAAATTGAGATGAGAAAAGGCTTCTGAGCTATACTGTAGTCAGGAGGTATATCACCAGTAAGCATAGAAATAGAATCTCAAGAGCTGTGCCTATTAAGCCTTTGTGCTACCTCAGCCAGGGAGCATAGGAGACCTCCCTAAATAACAGGATGTGTGGACTAGCAGGACGTTATGTACTGTGCCTTACAGGTTCCCATTAGCCTGCACTGGTCCATTTTCTGCTGAATTCTGTGTATGCTGTGTCTGAGGTCCAGAACTACCAGTTAACTCTGGAACCCTGAAATACAAAACTCAAGCATTTAAATACTTTGGAAGAATTCATTTGGTATCTGATTCCCTCTAAAATATAGTGTAAATTTTTTGATCCAAGTGGGTTCTTTTGAACTCTGTGTTATAACAGAGGGAAGGTTAAAAAAGAAAATCTGCACAGCCTCTTATTTTGTTTCCTCATTTTTCATTCATATATCACAGGCAAATAGAGCTTAAAGGCAAAATACCGGATTTATTAGATATATCTCCATGGTACTGAATAAATACTACATCTAAGATATGCCTATGCAGTAGTTATGCAACAACCCTGTTTTAATATATGGACGAGAATTAACGCACAAATCTTTTTTTCTGTGAATTGTCTTCTTGTAATCAGGAGGAAATCCTTTATTTGTACAACATACTTAATTACAAGCCAAATAAATGTGAGGGGTCTGATGGTACAAGCTATTAAATACTGCAGTGGAACAAGTGCAATTGTTTTCAAAAACGTAAATGAAGAAGTATTAAGGTGAAAGGAAAAATGGGTGCTGTTAAAATGAATTGAATTTAAAATGACATATCAAAAATTAATTTAAACTGAAACCCTCTTGTATTTATCATTAAAATGCTATTTTTAGAACTCCCCTTTCCTTCCTTTCTTAGTCTCATTCAGCATGACCCCTCCCTTGTCTCTTCTGTTCTATCAAGTAGAAAGTATGAAACCAAACAGCATTCCTTCCTCTGCTGCATTTGCAGAGGAGTTCAATTTTGGTCCCATGAAGGGAAAATCTCTGTAGACTTTGGCAGAGCAGTATTTCAAACCAAAGAGATAAGAGCTTGGCTTTATTGCCCAAAGATTAGAGTATTCAGCAGTGAAGGAGGAGAATTGGATTCTGGTCCCAGCTCTCAGAATTATCTACCTTTCATCCACTGTCTGATTTAATATGATATTACTTAATAGTTCTGAGACATAAGAGGCACCAGCTTTCATAGATCCCCACTGAGCAGACATCCTAGCCTGCAGTCATCAATGAAGGATCTAAGCCATGGAAGGCAGATGCGGGTTCAGACTTGTGTCTGTATTTTTCTTTTTTGGGTACTTTACAGCCTATCTCTGCTCAGTTTGTGGACTTTTGTAGTTACCTTTTGAGGTTGTTTTCCTTGGGCATATGAGTTCAGGCAGGATTTTTGATTCCATTCTGAGGCCAATCATCAGGAGACTAGGTTTGAAAGTTCATTTTTGGTAAAAATCTAAGTTTAGACTGTAACTTTCAAATTTATAAGATCTGGGGCATAATAAGTCACCAGTTTTCCTGTCTTAATGTTTAGATTGCATGAGTTCTGTACTTTCATTAAGTCAGGAGATAGCATTTCATTCATCTGACTTCAATGAGCAATTTGATTTACTTTTTTAAAGCATTTGGCAGTGTTTTCATTATGCATATTTGGGACACTTTTAATTTAAACTAAATTATTTTGAACTTTTTCACTGTGACAACCAAAACATTAGATCATATATGAAGGAAAAGCTTAGAGTTGTGTTTAGCCTGAATGAGCAAAGGCCAGGAGAGGAATCTTAATTGCTGTCTCCAGCAATCTAATTAAAAAGAAGACAGAGCCAGAATCTTCTTAAAGCTGTACTGTGAAGGGATGTGAGTTGAAGGAAGGAGATTCTGATTAGAATTAGGAAAACAATTTTGACTGTTAAGGTGCTTAAACACTGGAATTGGCCAAGAAAGGCTGTAGAATCTGCACCCTTGGATATGTTCAGAACAGGACTGGATATGACTCCAAGCAACTTACTGTAACTTTGAAGTTGGAACTCTAAAGTTGACCTTGCTTGGAGCAGGTGACCTTAGAGGTTTCTTCCAATCACATTTATTCCATGAGTGGTTTTTTCCTTTAAAGTATCTGATTATCAGCATTCTGATCATTATAGCTGTGGCTGAAGTAAATTGTCTTCAGATCCTTGACATCTGGAAATCTGGGGTGAAATCTTGAATACAGCTTTTGAAAATATTGAAGAAAAAAGTGCCAGTTAATTTATGGGGAAGGTTCATAGTCAGAAAATGATTTCTAAGCCAGTGGTGCAACTCCATTTTTTTAAATATTTAAAATGTTATTTTTTTTAAAACAGGCAGTGAGGACAGTGAGTTCGCAGATCAGAAGAGAAAGGACAGAGCATCCTAGGAGGCCTAAAGGAAAAAAGGTCCTTGTGCTCTTTGCCCAAGTCCGTTTTGAGTGGCAGTAGGGGAAACAGAGCTTTTAAAAAGTTGGAGTGATTCAGGATCTAGCTCTTCAATATTACTTAGAGAACAAATTCCCTCATGTACTTCTGGTTCTTATTACCTTTTGCATTTCTCTCAGAGGTTTCAATGAATACTATTTCTGAGATTCTTGGCAGAAGAGTTCAGCTGAAAGGACTTATTGGAAAACGAGCTGTGAAATGTCCCTACTGTGATTTTTATTTTATGAAGAATGGATCAGACCTTCAACGTCATATTTGGGCTCATGAAGGTAAAACTCTGGGTTTAAGCTTTTGGGCATATAATGAGTCTCATATTCCACTGAAGCTTCGCTGACGTAAAAAAAGGATTCAGATTTATTTCTATACCTGACTCAAACACTTTAAGCCACATTAGAGGTTAATTAATTAGTTTAATGCCTTCTGGACCACATATGAAACTGCATACTCATAACATGAATAGACAGCTTAAATGTTTTATGAAATTAATAATATTCTCATGCAATTTTTTCTGAACATCCCTAAACTATTTTTTCTCTATCTTCTTATGAGTCACTGCTGCTCCTTTCACATTTGCCCAAAAATACATGGTCTGGAAATCTATTAGTAAACCAATTGGAATCCAGTGGCTTTGATGTATACATATAAATTCTATATTTTAATTCAATCATGCAGATCATGACAGCTAACTGACACAGACAGAGACATTGATCAAAAACTCATAAGATAATGCTGATCACATCTGTGACTTTTTAGGGAGAAATTCCAGTAATGTGGCAACACTGGTTAAAAATCCCTTGAACTTAAAAATCTCTGCCCAGTAGAATCCTGTGTGTACCCAGTCTGTGTATTTTTATAATAGGTTGAAAACCACTTATGTGGTCTTTAGTCACGTTAATAATATATGGAACAGATGTCTATGCTTTTGGGTTCTTTAGCCACCCCACTGCATGAAGGGCATAATGGGATTTGGTACTCTCAAACTGGTGTCTTGGTTCCAAAGTGTTTGTTCCTATATAGGTAGTTCAGCAGGATTTAACTGTGAGTTTACCTCCCTGTGTACCATAGGAGGGTCCTCTCCAATGCCCTTTATCCCATTAAGAATTTGGGTAATACAGAATGTAAGTTAGGGCAATTCCTTGTGTATTCCATAGACAGAGTTTTTGTATTCTGACAGGAAAGCTTGGAACCCATCTCATCTGACTGTCGGGAGAAGGAGGTGAATAGAAATTTACTCCCGAATCAAAGTGTGCAATCAAACCTGCTTAAAGCAGACTATAATTCCTCATGCTTGTAAATCTAGTTTTAAGGTCACGAATATCAATCTAAAACTGCCAGAGCCTCATGAAACTGTTGAATTACTCTGCCAGTTCAGATTTATTCAACTTTTCTTTGAAGGATTTACTTTGTTCTTATAGAACTTCTGTTAAATGACATTCTGAGTGTCGCTCTGTGTGCTTCAGACAGTTTGAGAGAAGATGCATTTTTAATGCTTGCATCTTGTTGAGGGATACCTGATAAGATGCACTTACATAAGGGATACCACTGCATGAGACATTAGCAAATCTGATATTAATTAACAATAAAACACAGCTTCACACATTTAACTTCTGCTAACAAACTAAGTACCTAATGAAACTGTCCTCCTTAAAACAGCTTTCTTCATTGTTTATTGGAGTAAACACAGAATGGTGGTGATCTGAAGACTCTTAGAGGGACATAAATACACCAGCTAGGCATCAATTTAGGCAGTCTGGATTCTACTTCTAAATGAAGGATAGACACACCAAAGCCCAAATAATAATGTTTGCTTGGCTAAACTTAGTACTGACTTCAATAGGGCAATATATGATTCTAAAAGAACTCTTCCTTTCTCTAAGCAAGTTAAGTGATGCTGTCAAGAGCTTGGTATCATTTACACAGAAGCTACAGATGAAATTTGTTAAATGTGGATATCCAAATTTTGAAATGGTGACCTCGTTGTCTATGTTGCTCACATGATCTGAAATTTCTTTCAAGGAAATGTCCACCCTCTTGTCGAAAGGTACAGCCTGGTTGTTTCATGGTACATTCTTTCATGTTTAGGTGTCAAACCCTTCAAGTGCTCTCTCTGTGAGTACGCCACACGCAGCAAGAGTAACTTGAAAGCCCACATGAATCGTCACAGCACTGAGAAAACACACCTCTGTGATATGTGTGGGAAAAAGTTCAAATCAAAAGGCACTTTGAAGAGCCATAAACTCCTTCATACTGCTGATGGTAGGTGGATGTTTATTAGATTTATTTTGAGACATTATATACTGGCTGTACTACAGGGCCTTATTAACAAATGTTTTTCAGTTGAACACCAAGTGTGATTTACAAGTTTTGTTTATTTCCAGGAGACACCATTTGGGAAACAATTCAAAACTTTACAAAATTAATTTCTGTGAAAGACAGATGTCTCTGAAATACTTGTTTTTTTTCTTAAATTTCTGTTGGCTTTATATTTCTTCATGTTCTTACAGAGAATTTTTATTTCAATAGAAATTTGAAAATACAAATAGTTCTGTGGTTCAGTCTCTTACTACTTCTTCTATGAGAACATTGTTAGAACTCTGTTGTCAAATCCAGCAGCCCAGTAGACTCAGGGCCTGTGTCCCCATGTGTAATCAGCCAGTGACAAGCCTGGGCATGTATTCTCTACAGTCTCACATGCAGCACATCATTTGGCCTGTAATTTCAATATTTCTGTGATGATAACTGAAAAAAATAAGATGCACATCCAGAAAAATATCATATTTTGTGTCTAAATTTAGAACACAACAATACCTTATTATTATGTGATTGTCAAATTGAAGTAAATGATTTAGCAGATAAATTTTACAGACCTTCATTATGATTTGATCTTTGTTACTCACCTAACTGTGTGAAAACTCATTCTACTCTTTATTGACCATTTCATTTAAATTATTTTTTTAAAAACTACATATTTATTAGCATTATCCTTTCCCAGAGAGTGCACAGTGCTCTGTTACATCTTTAGAATGTATGTGAGGTTTCTGTGTCACAGATACTTATTTATACTTGCATATGTATGTATCAGTGAAACGGACAATCCCTTTTACATCAACAAATACATGTTACAGGAAGCATATAGGTATTGTTCTATTAGCAAAGTTACTGCAGAATTACTGTAAGTTAATAAATGACTCATTATTCAAAAAGTACTTTTCAATATTTTGAAATAACTTGGTCAGTAACAAGCAGGTGTGGCACAGAATGTCTAAACTTCCTATGCAAGAATCAAGATTTTACTTATCAAATGCAGTCCTCAGCTGATTCCTGGCTGTGAGAAGGAGGCAGGTTGTTGTATTTGAATGAAAAGGAAATTTCAAGCACGATCAGACTATAAAAAAAAATAAAAAGGTCTCTTTCTGTAAAAAAAAAATCACTGCATGGTATTAAATTTCAAAACCTTTCTGTTTTGTTTTCACCATCTGGCATGTTCAAATAGTGAAATTCAGCAATGAAAGCTGAATTTGTTTTCACCTGTTCTATTTCTAGAACAAAATGTGTATGTGTGTAAGTAATTGGTGCAATTCAGCTGAGGCAGCTTTGAAATTTGGCACTGTCAAGAGTAGCACTGTGGTCGAGCAGGAGCTCACCGTGTCTGGATTTGGTTTTATAGGTGCAAAGTTGGTTTTAAATGTTTTATTGCATGCAAGGAATGATGTTCTCTTATAAATTACTGCTAGGTCAGGCTGAAACCCTGAACCAGGAATGTGGTGCTTGTGGTTTGCCAGGGGACTTTCAGCCCCTTGAATGCTGACAGTTTCTCTTTGCCCAGTGTCCCTTTCCGTAGTGACAGCACTGCAGAAGTTCTTACCAGCACACGTCTTGGGTTCTTCAGTTACTTCAGAAATAAATGAATTTGAAAGATGTTTTTGCTGTTTATGAGTCTTGTCTTCCTGACTTACGAATCCAGGCAATTTTTGTTCAAATACCAGCCCTGCAAGGTCAATTTAACCAGCGGAATATAAAGCAGTTTTCTGTCTGATTTATTCTTCTCCTGAAGACAGACTTCTCAAGAGTGACATGATAGAAAACAATTCTGTAGTCCAGGGTTGTTACTGTTTGCGGTTAGAAATAAACCAGAATAAATAAATAAACAGTTTTTCATTATTTTATTTAGATATCAGAAAATGTCTCAAGGGTTTTTTAGCTGTGTTTTATAGAAATTTTCACACTTATTATAAAATGCTTGTAATTTTTTCAGCAAGATCCAGAATCTAAAGAAACCCAATCTCTTTATGATAATAGAGAATATTCTCTATTTTACTTCTTCATTGTTCTTTTTGGCTCTTTTGCTTTTGGAGTAGTTTTTAGCATATTCTTATGACAAATGCAGTTTGCCAGACAGGATGTTTAATTCAGAAATGAAGTCCTTCCGTAATTAATACACCTTGTAATTTGGCTGGAGGTAACAGGACTAATAGAATCTTAAAGGCAAAATATGAAGAAAGGGAGTATGAAACCCAGAAAATAAAAGGAAGGAAATTCTGTTAATTTAAAATAAAGCGGAAAAAAAAGATTTGTGAGAGAGAGTGCTCTGAAGGGAAAATGCATTTGAATCATAACAATTCAGTGCTTGGGACAGAAGTAGCTAAAACCGTGTAAATGTGATCAAACATCTGTGTTTTAAGGATTTCCAAATGTGCTTTACAAACAGCAAAGTAGCTGTGCCTGCAGTTGTAAATAATGGATTTTTTCTTCTACTTAGACTGCGCTATAACAATTCTCTTTCTTCTTTCCCAAGTGACTATCCCAGGAGAATCTAGATTATTTAGTGCTTATAATTTAAAGATGACACTCGAGCCTTTTTTCTTCCATACTCTGGTCTTAGCTCTATTTAACCAAAATTTTGCAGAGTAAGTGCCAGACTTCTTGTATTGTTCATTGTTCATTCTTAGCATTTTGGAATTCATCTTTATGAGACAATAGAACCAGTAGTTTTCTGAACTTAAATAGGAAAAAAATATTCCATTTTCTATTCCCATTTCAGGAAAGCAGTTTAAATGTACGGTGTGTGACTATACAGCTGCCCAAAAACCACAGCTCCTACGTCATATGGAGCAACATGTCTCTTTCAAGGTAAGGAAACAAAAAGCATGCTTATTTAAATCATGCTTAAAGTGGCTAAGAAATATATGGAACTTTCGAAAACAGTTTAAAGCTGGCACATTTTCCTGTTTGGTGACAATAATGGTACATGAACATTTTAATATTTTGGAAATTTTGACTTTATATTCAGACTTTTGAGATAGGGTTATTTTGTTCATGGACAATTTGTAATTAGTGTCTTTACTTCCAAAAATATCTGTATGTTGCAATATAAACCAAACGTTATTGGGTTTTTTTGATTGTCAGTCCTTGAGAGAACAAATCTAATACATACCTTAAAATGTTCTAGTGAGGTAGGAAAGCAAATCCCGTACATCACTGTTCATTTCTCCCTTTGTTTTTCTCTGAAAGTTTGCCAGTCTTTTGTACTATAGATGAGTTTATGTACTTGAAAATTGAAGAGAATTAATTTTAAATCACCCCTTTTATCTGAAATATGTCTTGAAAAGAGTTTTGAAGATTGTTAATGTCTCTAGGAAGTATTTAAATTAGAGATCTGGTTTATTTTAATAAACTGTAGTATGGTTTTATTTCTAGATTTTGTGTTGGTTCTCACTGTGATAAGTCTTGATGTAATGAATTGTGAAATGTTATATTCAGTAACTAGAAATTATACTAGTTTATTTTCCAGAAAAAGCCAGTGTTTTATATTTATGAAAATATGCACTTTAATGTAATGCTTTATCTTGACAATAAGCATATTTCTTATTGAAAACATCATACTGTTTTCATGTGCAACATCTTGCATTATCTGACAGATCATTTTGCTTCCAGAAGGAGTACACTGCAGCCATTCTTAGTAAGCACCATAAAGCAGAAAGGAAAGCAGTCTTTTCAATGATGGTTTACATTTTGGAGGATGAGATATCTAAGAAAATGAAACAAGTCATCTTAAAGAGATGATACATTTTGAACAAATAATTTTTCTTTCTTAAGTATGTGGTTTTGCTCTGGACTTATCTTTCGAAAAGGATTTTTTGTGAATGAAAATACATAATTTTGCTTTTTGATGGCTAAAGTGATGAATGTACTCGTAGTGCCGTTCTTGAAATATAGCTGATTCTGACCTCAGGATCAGCCTGCACATAAGTGTAGCAATTCAAGGCATTGTCAAGAGAACTGCAAAACACTGAAGTAGATCAATCATTAGTATTTATTTAAAGGAGTTCAAAACTTGTTTTTTAGTAATGTGTTCCTTCATTCTAGGGCAGATGTTTGCATGCTTATCAGACTCAGAGAAATGTCACTACTTCCATGACCTAATGATCCTTTAATCTATCATATTTCCCAGCTCCATGGATTTGCAATCCTGCTATCCAATAGCAAGTAATGTATGCAACTTGCAGGAATGTCGAGAGTGGTACAAGAACACAGCAGTGTGTCTGGATTATTTTCTTGAAAAAACAGCAGTTTCAGCAATAGAAAAGCAGAGTACCCCTCTCTGTAAAATTGCATAGCTGAATGTCACAGTGCCCTCTGAAGTGTAGGGCTAAGGGAGCCTGAACATCGCTTTTCTTCCTTATTTTTGCTATTTGGAGCCTGAAGGAAGGTCATAAGCAACAAGCTTTGGGGAGTGTTCTGGTCAATGGACCATGACTGCAGATATTTCCTGCTTTAAATTCATCTTCTATAAACATTTATGTACCAACCATTTTCTGCTGACTAACTTTAGGTGGGCCTGCTTGCTGAGCATAAAACATTTTCCATCCCATTCTGAGGTACTTGACTTTTCCCTAAGGACTTTGGTCCTTTTCCAGGACCCTGATGGTTATGTCAAGTTTCCTATAACTGTGATATATCTCAGTCAGGAAGTTATTCTGAAAGGTTAACTTCAGTCACAAGTGCTTTTTTTTTTCCCTGTCCTTTTTTCTTTGCAAATGTCTCTCCCTGTCAGTTGAAGGGAGACATATGTTCTTAAAAATTAATTAATTTAGTTCCTGAAATTAACCCACCAAATGGTCAGAGGAATGTAAGTGCCAGTGAAAGGGAAGCAGTTGGGAGCATGCTGGAGAGAGAAGGAAAGGAAAGAGATGAACCCTGCCAAGTACAGTTACCTGTTAAATTAGATTGGCTGTCATTTGTTCCTTCAGTTATTTGAGCTTTCTTGCTCCCTCTCTTCAGACCAAAGCTCATAGCAACTGAGTAATTTCCTTGTAGTAGAAAATCTCCACGTGGTCAGACCTGTGATCTTCAATTATGAAAACACAGTTTAATGAATTACAAAAAATAATGTTGAAAATACTCGATGTCTCACGTGTAATAAAAGGTACCAAATTTTAGGTAATGTTTAGTTTCAACTTCCATTTATATTGAATTTTGGAAGGTCTCCTTGCGAGGTGCCTGAACCAGAAACGAATATGGTTTCTTGGGATCAAAACATTGCAGCTTAGACCTGTATCCTGAAGAGGTGAGGAGATCAGTCTAACATTTTCATTTTTACTCACAGCCCTTCCGATGTGCACATTGCCACTATTCCTGCAATATATCTGGTTCCCTGAAGAGGCATTACAACAGGAAGCACCCTAATGAAGAGTATGTAAATGTAGGGTCTGGGGAACCTGCAGCCGAAGCTCTTATCCAACAAGGTACATCTTCACCCTATAAAATTGTTACTTTTTTTTTTTTTTAAGCAAACTCGGTATAAAGATAAGCTTTTGTGCAATATACATTCCTCAGTTTATTGGATGTTATATGATAAACTGTTGCTACTTCTTAGCAATTCTGAAATGGCCATCCTTTACCCTTCATTCAGTGTCCTTTGTTCTTGGTTTTTAAGAGAGGGTGAAGCAAAGTTTTGTTTGACCTTGCCTGTACTATTCATTGTTTCATACATTTATCATTTACATTTGTTTGTCTCTTTCTGTAAGTAAAGTATCACTGTCTGTTTGAATGAATGATAAATTTCTGTGACAGTTCTGCAAGGTTGAACTCAAGGTAAGGATGAGCAAGTGTAAGGAAAGAGACTGAAGAGTAAAATGGCAGCAAATTATTCCTCCACTAGTAAAACCTGGGGACAAAGAGAGTTCAGGTAAAACTGGTTGTGAATTGTGTTTTTCCCTATTTTTAATAGAAACTACCAGCAGTTTCATAATATCTTTTGGAATCTTCAAAGTTTCTGGTTTTGTTGAAGTGAAACAGAGACCAAAATAATGCCATTGTGTTAGATGATTAATTAAATATAATTTTTCTAATATGACATTATTAATAGATGGTATTTCCAAATCATCTAAGATAGAACATTTATTTATTGAAGGCAATTAATCCATGTTAAAATACTGAAGTCATGACACAGAGAAGGATACTCAAAGTCTGAGATTCTTCCTATAAACTTGCCCTATAAGGGAAAAATATATAACTACATTGAGGAATTTGAGCCTGTGTTATATTATATGACATTTCTTTGTTTCCTTTTAGTCAAAAACCCAACCAACCAAACAAAAAATAATTTAACAAGTAAATCTCTGTCTATAAATTTCAGGGTAAGAATGCACAGTATAATTTTAGGATGATTTTCACAGACAGTGAAAGCTGACAGGGAACCTGCAGTTGTTTTAAAAAAGTAATATTGACTTGGTCAGTGCTCAGAGCCTCTATTCTGTAGTCACCCTGGTGCAGGAAGAATTGTGCACTATGGGGAGCTTTATTTAACTTTCCAAATATCTGAGCAGTGCAAGGAATTATTTGTTCATAGCTACTCTTAAGAATAGGGACCTGAGGATGAATTCTGTTAATATAAATTAGGGATCATACTTGCAATGTTTTGAAGAAATAAAATTAATCATATGCTAATTAAGCTTTCCTTCCCCTTTGGGAGCCAGATAAATGCACTTCTGGAAGTAATTCTTTTCCACTGAATCAAAAGAACTGAAATGTTGTTGAAAATGCAGTAGTCTTACAATGAAGAAATTAGAGTGAGATGAGAGAGAAGAGCCTTTAATTGTTTTTGTAGTGGGCATATTTTTTCCACCACATTGGAACATTGGACAATGACTAAGAGGATGAAATTTAACAAGTCCAAATGCCAGATTCTGCACCTAGGACAGAATTATGTGTGGCACATAATTGTGGAGAGGAGTGGCTGGAGATCAACCCTGCAGACACAGAATGGGTCAGGTTGAAAGGGACCACAGTGGGTCATCTGGTCCAACTTTCCTGCTTAAGCAGGGTCATCCTAGAGCACATGGCACAAGATTGCGTCCAGAAGGATGCGAAGGTCCCTGACTGCATCCAGAGGGAAACAAAGCTGATGAAATGGCTGGAAGACATGTCCTGTGCGGAGCAGTTGAGGGCTCTGAGCTTGTCTAGTTTGGAGAAAAGTTAGGTGGCTGAGGGGTGACCTCATTGCTCTCTATGACTTCCTAAGGAGGCAAAGGGAAGAGAGAGGTGATGAGCTCTTCTCCCTGGTATCCAGTGACAGGGTGCATGGGAATGGTTCAAAACCATGCTTGGAAGTCTTAGACTGGACATTAGGAAGCATTTCTTTACTGAGAGGGTGGTCAAACAGCTGAACAAGCTTCCTAGAGAGGTGTTGATGCCCCAAGCCTGTCAGTGTTTAAGAGTCATCTGGACAATGCCCTTAACAACACGCTTTAGATTTTGGTCAGCCCTGAATGGGTCAGGCTGGATGGTTGTTGTAGGTCCCTTGCACCAAAATAGCCTATTCTGTTCTTTCTGTCTCTGACTTTGCATCCCTCTTTCTCTTCCCTTCCTTACACATCATTTATACTTCCTGTGCTACCAGTAGTGCTCTGCCTGTTTTCCACGTGTTCACCTCATTTGAGGAGCTTTAGAGCAGTAACAGGGCATCAAATCCATGTAGGAGCTATAAAGTCAGTGTCTCTTCTCAGGACTCTGCTATGAAGAAAGCCATGATAATAGGTGCAATTTTCCCACATTCAACTTCCTTTTCCGACTCAGTTTCCTTCTCTGTGATGGATCACATGGATCTTGCACATGGGCTCAAAATAAGACCAGAGATTTCTTAGCATGCTATAGAAACATCAGTTTTTCTCAGTCTTTTGGTATGTCACTGGGGGAAAAAGTGTTCCTTGTGGGAAACATTTGCCTTTGGAGGTGATAAACATGAATCCTATTGAAGTTAATAAAAGTTTTCCTGATTTGGAAATCAGATGATGTTCTCTATTTGGTTTACACAGCACAAACAGATCACTGTGGACACATTATGCAGTATGACAAGTATGTCATACTTGTCATATATGACACTTGTATGTCATGCAAGTTATTAGATATTAGGAAGAAATCCTTTACTGTGAAAGTGGTGAGGTCCTGGAACAAGTTGCCCAGAGAAGCTGTAGATGCCCCATTCCTGGAAGTGTTCAAGGCCAGGTTGGATGGGGCTCTGAGCAACCTGGTGTACTGGAAGGTGTCCCTACCCACGGCAGAGGAGTTGGAACAAGATGATATTTGAGGTCCCTTCCAATCCAAACCATTCTATGATTCTATGTGTTTCTCAGCTGTTTGGGCCAGGAGTTGCACCTTGCTGTCTGACAAGCTTCTGTTTAGTTCCAGTTTACTGTATTCATAGATGTGAAGAGCAATTTTGGAAAATTATTCATGTATTCATATAAGAGAAGAAGACCTGATATTAAACAAATCCTTTGAGATGAAAGGACTGTAGATGAAAAGGAAAAGGCGAGAGAACCAGCAAGCAAGAGGATTTGGAAAGAAATTGAGAGGGGAAAGTAACAAAGATTAATATCTAATAAAAGCTGTCTATATCTATTCATATTGTATTTGGCTTGTTCTAAGTTACGCACTGAGCCCAGAGTGAATTCCCTCACACTTGCTTGTCTCCTCTACTCTCAGCTGGGTTTTGATTGCATTGCAGGCACTGCAAATAATCTTAATTGAAAATATTTATATGAATGTAGACTGCTGGACTATACTCAAGATTCCTAGAATGAGTTTATAAATAAATGAATGATTCATAGAAGGGACCGGGTTCATTTCAGCAACTGCATTGCCAAGGATAGACAGCAGTATTTAATTTCTGAGCTTGTATTAGAAATTGGGATCACCTAGGATCAGAGAAATGCTTGGGATTTTGCAGTGTGTGTGTATGTTTCTTAGTTTAAATAGAAGTCTGTGCTCTGACATTTATTTTCATATTTTAAAGTAATAAAGGAAAATAAATAGCATGAGAATTTAATGTATTCTGCAGAGGGTACAAGAATATTAGATGTGCATTACCCACCAGTTTTTGTGCAAGGCCCTGCTCATTTGATAGCTTGTTTTTTATTTTTTTTTGCTTTGTGTTGGGCAAATCACATAACATTTTTCCTAAATTGTTTCTTTTCTCCTCACGGACACTCCCTACCATCTGTTGTTCTGTTTTTGTATCTGAGAGACAGATTTTCACTTTGTTTTTGTGCAGTGACTTGTGCAGTACATACATGACAATCCAGTTGTGGCCTCTATGTTCTGTTATACAAATACTATCACATGCTTTCTTTGGACAGAAAATAATAGTTGTCTTATGGAGATTTAAGGCTAAAAATAAAATGGAGAGCAGATGTCAGTGGAAGCAAGTTGTGGAGCTATACAATATCTGTGTGCAGTATTTTGCTGCAAACAGTTTTGGTTTTGAAAGTAGTTAAGGTGTGTAATTCATTGACTTTGTATGTCACCTATTATTTTAAAGAATGATATAAAACTAATTTTTCTGAGTTTTCATATCAACTCACTGACATGGAGTTATGTATTACCAATTTAATTCTATGCTTCTGTTATTTGTTCTTTAATTAAAGCCATAATGACAAAAGTTACAGATTTAATTTACCTGATGTGTTGTTAAAATAGTTTCGATATCAAAGTAATGTGGAAAAGTGTTCACTGTTTCACTCCAATGGCTTTTTCCTAATGCTACAGATTGGTGTGAAATTAATATGTAATTTCATTTTCTGTAACTAAATATATCTTTGTTCTAATTTGAGCTATTTGAGTGAAACTATTTCAGTTTTGTTTAAGATGGAGTACTGAGCATCTGCTGTAGCAGTAAAGTTTGGTAAAGGCTATAATAGAGAGCAGAGAGGGGGATTTTTAGAGGAATAATAAGTGTTGGTGAAATACCCTAGTGACTGTGTGTAGTTATATTCTGTTTTATCAAAATAAAAAGTTATTTCTTTTCACCTGGTGGCATACCATATGGTAGGTTTCCATTAATGTAAAATGGGATGTTTTTTTCTAATCACCTTATTTATAAAAGGCTGTGCAACGAGGTCTTGGCTTATAACCAGCTTCTGAGAGTCTCTTTGAAGCATTTGAACATGATGGGTAAGAATTATCATTTGCCACAGTAATGTGGAGTCAGCCATCTGGTATCATAGTTCCTAGAGTGGCATGAGGCACTTCTCCAGCCATTAGATTTGTTAGAGTGAGTTCTGGTCACCTAATGCAACACTTTATCACATGCAGATTATTTTCGTTCTGCTTTAGTCAATAGAGGGAAAAAAGAGAAATACTTATTTGCATAATTACAAGCAGCCAAGATGTGACACTTTGCCAAATGACTTTCATAAGAAAAATAAGTAGAAGCTACTTAATCTAATGTAGAAAATTTGATTCTTATGATTTCATCATGCTCAGTTTTTTACCTGTAATGCTGCATGCTGACACAGTGAACATTGTGCTAAATTCATGCTATGCATCATTTTGTACACAGAAAACTTAGATTTACAGTTTTGTATTTTAACATAAAACTCTCAAAAGCAAAGGTAGTTTGGTGAAGATGACATTAGGTTGTTAACTCTTCCTAGTTTACTTTGATAATGTATCAAAAAATATTTGTTTGAAACTTAAGAAATGGGGTCAAATTAAACAGTTTGTTACTGCCTTGAAAAAGAATTTGTATGAAAATAACTCAAGGAATTTATTTGTGTTTCCCTATAGGTGGCATTAAGTGTCCTGTTTGCAGCTTTGTGTACGGTACAAAATGGGAGTTCAACAGGCACCTTAAAAACAAGCATGGAATGAAGCTGGTGGAAAATGATGGGGAGACCAAGTGGGAGGTAAAGCAAAGTTGCCATGGCTTTGACTCTGAGATCTTTTAAAATCTGGGGAGAAAAGGAAGGATAATAGTAAGAACTATACAAAAATGTAGATTTGACTTCATGTAAGCTTAGAAGGTTGTGTGATCTCATCTTCATTTGATGCATACATTGCTGTGACTGTTAAACTTTAATATACAGTAGGATTAACAGTCTTGTAAATGCTTATTTTTTGCGTTTTAGCAAAAAAGGTGTGAAATTGAAAAACTTACTGCATTTTTTATATGCCAAATATTAATTGGTGTTAACTGCAGGATGAGTAAAGCTGAAAACTTGTATTGAATTAATGAAAAAAAATTATCTCTTGGTGCAGAGAAGGTTAGAATCTAGAAAACTGAATTTGTAAATTGAACAACTGAAAAAATGGTAATGTTGTACAGAGTAAGTCTTCTATCATTTGTTCTGTGGTTTCGGCTTCAGTCCAAAGTATATGGAAAATGTGGATCCCTTCCAACTCAGACTATTCTGTGATTCTGTGAAAGTCACAGTATCTCTAAGATCAGACTTTAAAAAAGTCAAGTTAGACCTAAGAAACTGAGTTTGGAAAAAACCAAACAACCTGAATTTTCTCCATTTGGGATGGGGTAGGGCAGCTACCTTGAGACGACAGTACCCCTTTCAAGCTTTCCTCTGCTGTCATACTTAGGGCAATTTGTTCTAAAATGGAAATTCTCACCCTTACAGAGCAGAGCTGACTGCGGATGCAGAATCTCTGGAAAAACCACAGATTTAGACACTTAAAAAATTACAGTTGGCAAGTTGAGTCTCTTCCACTGCCCAAGTAGGCTGGTTTTGATGTTCAGTGAGAGGAAGAAGCCAGAAGTCAACTGCAGTTGGCTGACCTGCACTGTTAAGACCTCTTCTGCTAAATTTCAGCCTGGCCCCCATTATTAATCTAATGCCTGATTTGTAAGAGCTGACCTGCAGGTCTTGTCTAATAGTTATTGAGTATCCACACACAGAAGGTTAAGTCCTTGAAAAATACTGTAGTAGGTTCTATTTGGACAGTTATTCAAAGAAGACAGGACAAGCATTTTAAAATGTAGTCCTTCAAAGTCTTGTATCCACATTTCAAATGATTCTCTGTACACCTTCCCAGTAGATGCCCAAAGTTAAAGAAATGAGAGGACATCCCGTGTGCAGACATGTCTCTGCTGCTAAACTGGCTATAAAGAAAGAGTTCCATCAGAGCAGGAGTACGTATTTAGAGCTTGTTTTGTAAAACAGTTCATGGAAAGGATAACTTTTCTGAAACAAAATGCCATTTTCAAACTTGAGTCGGTTTACCAGGTCTGCATTAATTTTGCTCAAAAGGTCTCTGCTAAACCCTGATACAATAGAAGTCTATTGTTAGTTCTAAAATAACTGCAATAAAAATAAATCAGGATAATTTAGCATATTTAAAACAACTTTTGAAATAGAATCTAGAAGAAAACTGTGGGATGATATCCCAACTGCCATGTAATATTCTTCTTGAATTCTGTTTCACGCAGTATTTCTATAACTCTTGTTGCAATACTTGCTGTCCAAATCACATTCCATATTGTTCTTTAAATTGCTAAAATGAGATTGTTCATGCCTTGGCTGGGTTTTGTTTCCAAGTTAACTGCTGAAGTTTCTGAAGAAACATCCACTCAGTATGTCCATATCACAGAGGCTGGAGAAGATGTTCAAGGCACTCAAGCTGCTGTAGCTGCATTACAGAACCTTAGATATACTTCTGAGAATGGTGAGCTACCTTTTTTTTTAGGTTGGAACACAAAATACATCTTTTTTTCGTAAATACCTAATTCTTTAGAGTATGCTGGCCAATATAAGATCTCCTGTGATCTCCTATTAAAAATGATGAAATTAGTCATGCAGAACTTCTGGGGAGCTGTATTTTCTTTGAGGATAAATGAGAAATTACCATTCTTTATGAATTTCTGTATCCTTAAGTCATTAATGCTTATCACAGTCTGTTTTGCACTTTATTATTAGCTGTGTGGAATTTCCTGCCTCTATTATTAAATATACTGTGAAATCAGCTATCTTGGCAGAGTAGATGGTGTGTATCTAATGGCAATTCCCTGGCTATTATTTCTCTCCCTGCTTGAGGCAGCCAGTCTGCAGGAGTGACACGGTGGAATAGCTCATTTACCACGTTCCCAAGGCAGTACTAACAAACTCAGTTTTGATGGCACACAAAACTAAGTGAGCTATTCTATATCAGACTGAGGAAGAAAAGAGTGGTATTAGATAATGGTTGCTAAGGGAGAAATAACAAAAAATGGAGGAAAAGAAAAAATGTCCAGATTTCTGAGAGTGTTACAACATCAGAGGCTAAAGTAGGTTTGTTTTATGTGTTTTGGTTTTATATTTATAAAAATAAGTAGTTATCAGAAGACAGAATTTTACAATTGTTTACCATCGTGGTCTTTATAGCTTATAATACAAATAAATAAATAAAATAAACGTGATTATGGAATATGCTGCACATGGTAGTTTTGATTTTAAGCACAAGGCTGTAGTTTTCAGAGTAGAATGATGTGTTTTTTAGTGCAGCCAACTTCAGATACTCTTTCGGCATATTCCCTCTCAGTATGAAAAACAGTAGCATTTTGTCTAAAGGCAGTTTTATAGGAAAAAAAGCAAGCAAACGTTTTTCAGTACTCAGATAAAGTTGTTTTGTATGTAAATAACAATATATAACCACTTTCTGGTTTTAATTAAATTATCTGACCTAGGTTCCCATCACAATGTCAACCTCAGTGTGAAAGGGTTTGGGGTTAAGAGATGAGATTTATTCTATTTGCTGTCTCTTTCCTATTTCTAATAGTGATTAAAGCAAATATAGGGCAGCTTTATATGACTGACAGTTTCTTTTGCTTTCTGACTGTGGTTATAGTTATGTAGTCAGGTTCTGTTTCAGGTGAATGTCTGGCAAATACACATTTGGGTTTGTAAAGTCTTGCAGCTTCACTAATTTGCGGTTACTGCTGTGAGTTGTACCTGTTGTTTCTTATTCAATGTGTTCTTTTAGATCTCTTTCAAATAAGCATAAAAGTGATCAGTGTGGCTTCACCCGCTGATTCATGCATTCCCTGGGCACATTTGTTTTGAGAATATTTCCTGCCATAGTTCTGTTACTAGAGTGTCTTGTTACTGAGCTGTTTGAAATGTACAAACAGTGAGTCGGGGCTAAGGCAGGAGGGGAAAGAGAACCTGTACCACTTAGGTTCACATACCCTTAGAGCTGTTTTACTGTAATGATCTTATGGCTGCTGTCTTTCTGATAAGGTGAAAGACTTGATCCAACAGCTGTAAACATCCTGCAGCAAATCATTGAGTTGGGTTCAGAGTCCCATGATGCCACCGCAGTTGCTTCTGTAGTTACGATGGCCCCTGGCACAGTGACAGTAGTAAAGCAGGTAAGAGCTCTTTTCTTCTCTAAAGCACATATATTTAATTTTCATATATTTGTTGTGAAGTAAGTGTTACTTTGCAAGGGCCAAATTTTAAATTACCGTACAAGACGTGTATAGAATTTTTTCTGAACTGTTTTTTTACTGCGTGTTGCGTGTATGTCTGTTTATATGTCTACACATATACGTGTTTATATGTATATGCAAATATATATTTTTATATAGAAAAATGCATATATTTTTGTATGTATGTAAAATATGATTGAATAAATACACATATATGTGTACATGTGTATGTATGTGAAAATACAGCTTTTTTTTGAGCACTGTGCACAGGCCCTTAATGCCATTGTCATCTAAAAGAATCAGGAGGTCCTTGGTGCAGCAAGTAGAAGGAAATAATTTTCAATTTGAGGTGCCTGTTGGGTTCAAACATCAAGACTTGCTCCTCCTCACAGGTCTGCTAACTTTGTTGCTGGCATTTTTCATTCTCCTCGCTCCAGACTCCACTTATGCCTTCTGTTTCATCATAAGTCTTTGTTTATGCCTTTTCCCATTGTGTTCATCAATTCATTGGGGTCTCTGCACTCAATATGGTTGAGTGAGGGAAGGAAAGTATATGAGAAATTTTAACTTCACAGAGAGTTTAAGTAATTCATTTTATTTAAATGAATCAAAACTGATTATTCTGAATGCTAGAACTAACTTCTGAGTTCAGCATTTTTTTGTAGTATTGTGGACATTGAGTTCATGAGAGCTTCACCGAAGCGGGAAGTTCATAGTCTGTGGAGTATTTGATAATTCCTAAACTTGCTGCCCAAATGTCATGGAGAAAGAATTTCAAGATAGAGCATTTTGAGATGTTCCTTTGAAATCCTTAACAGGTATTTTGATTAGAAACCCTGCAAGAGTTTGGGGTGGGTTTTTTTGTAAAATAACAGATCCAAATTTGGAAACTAAATTCAGTCATTAAAGAGAAGAGACAGTTTAGTCCAATTATGTGCAAGTTTCAGAACAACTTTTACAGTTAAGTCATTGCCAGTGTGCATACTGTGCTCTACATATGATCTATTTAAGGGCTGAATGCAGTATTAGCCATTGGTGTTTGTCTGTGCTGTCTGTAAATGTTGCTGAAACCAATTCTTCCCTTAAAAATGCATCTTTTGAGGCCTTCCTACTAAAAGTGCAGGAGAAAGGGGCTGCTAAAGTAACAGCTACCAAGAAGTAATGTTTTGATACTTGAATGTTATCAAAAATACATAATTTAAAAAATCTGATGATTCTTCCTCCTCCAGTTGTTAAATCTGATCAATGTCTGCTTCATCTTAAAATCTATCATCTTCCTTGTTAGACCATCTGAATTTGCTGGTAGCTATTTGTAAGTAAATATTTATATTCCAAATTAATTTTCTTCCTTGCTTCTTAATCCATATTTATAGCCTTTTGAGTTTACAAGCTGCTAAGCCTTGATCGCTTTTTTTTCCCTTGCCTTGTGTTCATCAGTCGCTCTCACTGGTCTGATGTCAAACTCTTACAAGCTCCACTCCTATATCAAATGAAATACTGAATTCTTGGAGTACAGATCTCTTTGCTGCTTCATTTTTTTTATCTCCTCTCCCTCCCCACCACCACTTTAGAGTCTTTTTAATATAAAGCAGCTTTTTTCTCCTATGTCTAAGTGGCAAAGAAGCAAAATCAGTGAAAAATTCAGATACCTCTCAAGCTGAGTGATCTTGCGCTACCTCTGTTTATGATGACTTTTGCTAAGGATTTACACTGATGCTCAAGGCACTGTTCCTCTGTGAACATGTTTCTTGCATGTTCTGAAATGCCTGCTCATTTCTTTCTCTGGTAGCCCCGCTACTTTTCACTCTGTGTGTGCAGGAGTTTGCAGATCTGTGATTTCCCAGGGGAGGATCAGGTGACTGACTGTTCAATGACCTTTAGTGGGCTTTATGTAGGCACAGCAAGGACCAGGGGAGCCCTGTAGATGATGATGATGATGATGATCTATCTTTTTTAAATTTTTCTTCTTTCATTTTTCTATGTTGTTCTTTTTTTCTCTTTTAATTTTTTATATAATTCAGTGTTTTATCAAAGTCTGTCTGTTCTGTTATAGAGCAATACTCAAGTTCCAGCCCGTCTTCCCACCAGAAGATTGCTCATTTGTAATCTGAGGGAAAAAAGTCTTTAAATGTTATTAACATGACTTACTCCTTCCCTATTCAGAACAAGATTTTGCTTCTGTACAGAGTTGCTTTCTGTGGTATATCCCTCATTTGTACCTACGACTATGTGAGGTTTTAATTGTAGTAGGTTCCTAATTGTTAACCTTGAAGTGACCTTAAGACGTGCAGATTTCACTTTCCTTCTGAAAAACGCATTCTAAACTTTCTTCTATGACCTTCAGCTTCCCTTGTGGATTGTGAGACAAAGAATTCATTCAGGGTGTCAGCAATATATCAACATCATCTGTCACTGAATTTCCACTCTTGTTCTCTAATGGTCTCACCGAGTCCTTGCTTAGCAGCTCGAGTCCATTTTCTTTTCCTTAACATTTACTGTAGTTCTGATTTTTATCCTATTATGTTTGTTTTTTTATTTTTTTCTCTAAGGACATACATTATCCATTTTTCATTTTAGTTCTTACCTTCATATCTCATTTTTAGCTAGCCCTTCTGTGTTGCCTTGATATTTCTCTATTAGGACCAAGAAATTTTTTCGAAATCGTAAATTACTAGAATGTTTTAAAAGTATTTTTTGCTGTAAGTGTAACACTATAGTGTTCCTATTTTTGTCTTCCATTTCCTCCCTGGAATTTTCTTTCTCCCACAGTTGTCCTTTCCTTACTTTTCACTCATAAAAGTCCCATTTACACTTGATCCTTAAAATTATGCTGCATCTGTCAGTAATGCTGCCATCCTCATGCTTCAGCACTTCCTTAACCTGTGTGCTCACATACCTTCAGTGTGCTGCACTCGTAGAAACAAATTGTCTTTATCTCTTAAGTCCTTTTCAGCATCTTGGAAGATATTTGATGTATTAGTTAGGTCTAACCGGTGTAATTTTAAAATTGTTTTCCACTAGGTCACAAAACAGAAAGGAGGGATTATTCTATGAAATTATTGTTCTGGGTTGCTTGTTGTCTTACCGCAGGGATCTTAAATCATGAGTACACATGATGGACATGACGGCAAGATCAGATTGTCTCTTCAAAGCTCCCAGCTCCTGAATTGCATGTTGAGAAGAAAAAGATTTCAGTTATGACTTTGGAAACTTTTTGCTTTTTGTTCATAGGAATGATTTTATAAAAGAAAATGCTTTGATAACATAAAAATATCCAATCCCAGCCTGGCTCAGGATTCAGATTATGATTTTAAACCCCAAAAAAGCAAAGCTAGCCTTGTTGAGTTTGGATTGTGATTGGGAAATAAGAATCATTCTGACAATGTCATATGTATAGGAGCTTTCAAAGTTTGGGTCTAGAGCCTGAAATGATTTTAGGTTATTCTTGCCTGCAAGTCAGTATTCTAATCAATTATCAAAGTTAAACTTTTTCTGATACTGAATTTGGAAGAAATCTTGTTGTGTGACAGCTATGAAAACATACAACCACTAAGGAATGTAGTAAATAACAAATGCCCGAGAAAAAGAAGTTAATAATGTAATAAAGTTTTACCAGTATGATCAGAGACTGGCAAAAATCCACTCTGAAGCTTTGATCACAGCATGGCAGGAGTGTATCCTTGTGAATTTGAGTCCTTTTCAGTTACTAGTGATCCAGTCCGGATCTTTCTCTGGAATAAAGAGCTAATGAAGATAATTCTTTATAGCATGACATTTGAGTTGTTCTGCACTGCTTAAAGACCAAAAAAGTAATGAGGTGGGGAAAAGGAGAGAGGAAAGAGTGCTAAATTTGAAGAATAACTAGGAAAGAGGCTAATAAATGCTTAGAAAAGGGAGGAAATACTGTTCACAGTAGATGGTAAACATAGGCAGGAGATGGGGAAAAAGCAGTTTTGTGGGAACAGAGCACATAGCAAGGTGGAAGCACTGGAAGACACTTCCCTTTCTGCTCGTTTGACTCTCTGTGTCCTATTACAGATGTACTTTTGCCCTTGTGCCTGAGGGTGGAGATTGATTCATTTGGGTTTTTGTTTATTTTGCTAGCAGAGGCTGTTCAATCCATTATTTATATAGGTGGACTATTTTCCTAGCTCACATGCTGAATATAAAGGGAGGATTGGAGGACGAGCAGTCATGCCGGTATCACAGACACTCTTGATTTACAGTCTCTCTGTTCAGAGACTTGTTTTTCACACAGTGTATCTGTCTGTTAACTGGAACAGAGACAGAGAGTGTTTAACTACAAACTGCCTTGATGTATAGTTCTTTCTTTTAGCTTGTGTACATCAAATAAGGATGTTAATTGTTCCTTAAGAAGTTTGTTCCAAGTTAAACATTTGTTTGATTTAAATACTGAGTTTCTTGTGAAGAAACATTTCCCTTAGAAATGAGCACCCCTCATATCTTATTTTTTGCAGAGGAAACTCTTTCAGTGTGTAGTGTCTGTTAAGTTATTCTTCAGTGAGACAAGATTCAAAGTGCATTTTCTTGGCTTCAGAATACATGAACATCCTTAGAAGTTTAGTTCCGGAATCCCTCACTGCATTGACCAGAACATCACAAGAGTTGCCCCTTCTTGGTCTGTGTCCATCAGCTCTAGTTTTTTGTTTATAGCTGTTGCTCTTCCATTTCCAGTGTTTGTTAGTGGGAATGTGTAATGGTAGTAAGTTACTTTCTGATTTAATTAATTTATTTTTCATCAGTGCAGTGTATTTCTTGTACCAGATCTCTTTGACACAAAGTGTAGAATGCATGTACAGGTCTTTGTCCAAATATGAGGTTTTATTTTTGCATCAAATTACTGAACCAGAGCAGTAGAATTTTAGATTCCAAACCAAAGGTTTATATTGGTATACTCTGTAGTAACCAGTTAAATTTGGTTGCATGTTATCTATTTTTCGGGTTTTTTTTCATTGAGGTGGTGATGGACAAATTTGCTGGTAATTTGCTACATTTAGGCCTGTGATGCTGTATTGGGTCTGTGTGCTCTAGAGCTATCACTTCAAGCTCATTCTGAAGATGGCTAGGAAGATTGTATTAATCACTCTCCATTGTTATTAATCATTAAGGTGATTATATCAACCTTTCTGCAGTTGTTCATCAGCAGTCCACTTTATTGTTCACCCCTGTGGGGTACCTTTCCTGTTGTTCAAGGCAGAAAGCTGATCTCCTCCTCAGGTGGGTCCTTGGGCCTTGCCTGCAGGTGATTATCTAAATGGTGCCGATTTGTTCTGCATGATGACTCTTATATGGTCTCTTATTTCAACCACTTAGCTAAAATGGTTGTCCAAGCTATCATTATTTTATGGTACAGTTAACTCTGATAGTCTTTTTTCTGATGCTCACAGATTATGTTTTGTCCCTTTTGTATTCTTTCAGAAAAATTCAAAGATTACTGTCTCTCCTCCTCTTGACATCACACTCTCTTATTCTGTTCACTTGATGTTTCTTTTTTTGCCACATTAAACGAAACCTTTTTTTTCCTTCCCAAGGCTCTTTACTCCTTTTCTGACTTAGAGTCCCATTTCTCATTAGCTGTAAAGATTTTGACTCCTACCTTTACGCAGTCCATGAAGATTTAATTGCTCATTACTTTTTTTCAGACAAGTTTCTTAATGCCTTCTTCCATATTGTGCTTAGTTATGTGGATTTTTAATGAGGAGCAATTTGTACCTCATTGTCTTCTCTCAATTACTTGTCAAAAGTATGATGACAGTAATGATGACAGTAATTATCTGTGGATAGGCTATTGGTGTATTAATACTAATGCCCATCACACAGAACTACCACTGTCTCATTTATGTTGTACTCCCCCACCTCCCTTTTTCTGTGTCTGCTTGCTGTCTCTTCTTTTATCCTGAAATTATAAGGCCTTTGGGGCATGAACTATGCCTTACAAGTAACATAGCTGATACATTCAAGGTCCTGATTCGAAGCACTACTTTGATATTAACAGTAAAGAGCAGTAGTTGGCTGAATTTTTTTCTCCTTTTCTCCCACTCAGGAATATGAGACAGGACTGATGTTCTTACTGCTCTATAGGCTGAAGTGAAGAGTTAAATCTATTCCTGAAAAGCATAGTAAACTATTTTCAACCTAGGCATAATGTGCTCTGAAGAATAAGTATATCAACTATTACAATAACTAATCAGATCTTTGTCAGAGGATAACCAGAAAACACTGGATTTCCATGCATTTCACCCTTTATTTTAGTTCCTTTCATCCTTTTATTCTGTGATCTCTTCAGGCTCCAATAAAATCCTACCATGCTAAGTCACTTTCTTCAAAGTGACAACAGTAGGAGTGCACAGCAACAATTACACATCAGCTCAAAGCAGAACACAGAGCAGAGTTTTGTAGTGTAACACATCTTCTAAAGTAAATATCTAATATTAGCATGGCTGTCACGTCACAGGCTACTGCACATTGTACTTCAGCAGCACACCCTGTGTTTCAGTCCGGCTCGGATTGGTACCTGTGTGATGGTGGGTGCTGATGTTAATCTAGAAAATTTGCCAGGACATGGAGTTTTATATATGTTGATTGTCAAGTTTGCAGTTGCTTTAGAACATGGAGCAATTTGATGCTTCCCCTGATGGTACCAGCAAAGGAAAATGTTAGCTGGGGCAGATGGCCCTGTTTCCTCAGCTTTTGTGGAGTTCTCATCATCTCTGTAACATACAGATAAAATCTCCTGTCAAGATTACTGTCCTGTTAGAGCTCTCAAAACGATGGCAATGTTTTGAGGCCATTCTGCCTCAAAAGGAAATGGGGTGATCCAGCCACTGTCAGTCACAGTCTCTCTGTCAGGATATATTCAAGCAGCCAATTGCTAAAACTTTTTTAAAATCTGCATCAGCAGTATGAAGGTTTGTTTGATGCCTTGCAGTTTTTATTTTATGCAAAGCAAGTCTTTCATACTCAAGTCTCTTATTATTCTGAAACCATTGTGAGCCAGATTGTTTTGTAGCTCATTATAGAGATTCATATGATCAAATTACAGTGTTTTCTGTGTCTTTTTCACACAATATAACTATATGTAAACTAGAACTGAGAGAGTTCAGATTATTCAAACAATACTGAACAAAACTTGTAGGCACCAATGTCAGCTGGCACGTCACATATCCAGGTGCTCTCTGTGATCTAAAATGCTTATAATTCACCTTTCATCTCAATCCTTTCTGTAGATATTTTGTATATTTTCTTACTGGTGTTTTATGATATAAATAGGAGCATCTGTAACCTAGTGTAAGGTTTTGAAAATCTGAAAGATCTCTGTGATTAAATTGTTTTCCTTATGGTAAACTGAAAGACAGCATTGAATCTGAAATCAAGGGAGAGATTCCACAGAGGATTTGGGGACAGGCCCAGCAAAACTGTTTTAAACACTACAGACCTGCAACTCCTGCTGACTTCAAATAAAATCAAAGATATTACATTATTTCATGGGATGAGCTTTAGAGTAAGGAAAAGGCTTTAGCATCTTACTGCAAATATTTTCTTTACTCCTTTTCAGAAAAGGGAAGAAGTGTATTTTCCTTAATGGCTTGAATTAATTTATTTCAAAATAAAAAAGGCTTTCTTGCTTTGAGAGGAAGAGATTGCTCTAAGAGGGACTCATTTTTAATGACTACTTACATGTATTTGGATGGTCCTCGGATATGTAAATTTAGAACATTTGGAATTTAGAAATGTTGAGCTTCTTATGAAAACATGGTGCTAAAAGCCCCTTTGGCTTTTGTGGAGATGGATTAAGTTAATAAAGAATATTTATGCAGGTACCGACTTGATTTAATATGCCAGCTGTGTGTGGCTTCAGCTCCTTGCTGTCATTCTCTAACGAAGGATAAGCAGACAGATGCTTTTCAGCTGGCTCTCAAACAGAAAAGAGGTCTTGGATGCTACTTTTCAAAAGATTTCAGATGGCAATAAAAAGAATTGACTGTAGTGACTTCATTCATTCTGATGGCAGCTGTCCCACTGTTTCATCAATTTGAGGGATGTAAATTAACATTTTGAGATTATTCCCTGTGGAACAATCTAATAGGAACCAAGCAGATGCATGTAAACATTGAACTGATCTGAAATGTGAATATTCCAAATAATGGGGTGATTTGTCAAACTAAAAGGATTACAGATAGCTGTCCAAAAAGGATACTGGAGGCTAGAAACACCAGAAATAAGGGCATTAGTCTTCTTTACCCTGCATGACAAGGGTAATAAACCCACATGGATAAAGTCAGGTAGGGAGGTTAAATTAACTTTCTTTATTGGCCATTTTCATTTCAAAAGCATATAAAACTGAATAAGTATTAGATTGCTGCTATTGAATTGAATGAGGTTCTGGTTTCATTTCATTTTCGTGTCAACTGTGCTTTATTTATTTTCCTTTCTTCATTATTTATGTACGTTCACAAAACTATATTTACAATTATTTATGAGTTTTGATTTAGAGTGACTACGGTGAGATGCGTCTCATACTGTGTTGTGCATTCTCACAGCTCTTGGCAAATGCAGTGTAATTTTTCTGGCCTGAGGCATGTTGTCAGAGGTTTATGTGAAGTGCACTAAAACAAGAGAAGATAGTGTATATTACATAATTAAAGGGCCACATTTTAGACACCTCTATTTCTGTATTTGTTTGAGCATCTCTAAAATCAAGGGCTGTAATTGTGAACTGATTCATAACAAGCTGGGAGATCCTAATTATCTAACATTTTTAGCTGCAGCTTCCTATCTGAATTTGCTGATGATTAGACTTCCCTCTGCCCATTACAATCTTCATTAGCAGATCTTGTGCATGTCCTTACTTTCACACAGGAGCTGACATGAGCAGGTAACCTCAGGAAGGGGGAGAGAACAGTCAGGAAAAGAGAGTGTGGTGTATGAATTCACCAGAGTTCTACTGCGTTAGGTAGAACTTAGGGTTTCTTTAGTAATTAAGAAAAAAAAGAAGGAGGTGCATTAGGAGGAACAAGAGAAGAAAGTTTACAGTGCTATGTTTTTTTTCATGGCTTAGCTCCTTGCATTTCAAGGAGAGGCTCAAGCTTCCATTTGTAAGGGGTATGTTGGTGAGGGAGTGACTTCTGACATGGGCAGACAGTGATAGGACGAGGGCGAACACTTTTAAACTGAAGAGGAGAGATTTAGATTAGGTGTCAGGAATAAATCCTTTACTCAGAGAGTAGTGAGGCACAGGAACAGGTTGCCTGGAGAAGTTGTGGATGGCCCATCCCTGGGAGTGTTCAAGGCCAGGCTGGATGCGTTGGAAGATGCCCATGGCAGAGGGGTTGGAACTAGATGATATTTAAGTTCTCTTCCAATCCAAACCATTCTATGATTAGATGACTCTTTAATTCTATGATACCTGTATTTTGCAACAACATAAATTGGTTTTCTAAGGGTGGTTGCAAATTCTATTGTGTCAAGAGAAGCATCACCCAATTGTGTAGGTTGTTGAGCTTGAACTTTAGCCGAAGCCGTTTAAAGTAACTTTCAAATAAAATGTTCAGATATGCTTGGTAAAAGAAACAGAACATGAAAAGGACTTTATGCCATTCCTGTATTTTTATCCCTGTAATCTGAATCCTGTGCAACAAAGCCAGAGTCAGCATCAGGAGGTACGATTGTGCTATTGCATTAAGGTCGATGACAATGGCCAGATTCCCTTTAGATGTTAAATCTTTTACCAGATAATATCCACATATATTTCATCAATATATTACAGCCATACTGACTTGGGGACCTCTGAATAATTTAAAACCTGAACATACTCATTATTGTTCAAGAAAAAGCTTTCTATAGCCTGATGAATTGAGTGAGAGTTCAAAGTGATATGAAGTCCTGAGGGGTTTGTGTGTGTCTGGAATCTTCTTCAACTGACAGATATTTTAAACACGAAATAAAAAAGTTAAAAGCAAAATCACTGTATAACAAATGGAGTGGGTGCTCTGGGCAAAAATTGAGGGAGGAAAGAGCATCAGGAAAACAAACATATAAGGCTGCTTTTTCTCCTTGCTGGTCTCTAAGGGATCAAACTGATCCTTGGAATCTATGCTGTAGTTCTTCCCTTCTGTTCCCACTCCCCCCTTAAACAACATTAATCTTAATTATATTTTCTTGAACTGGATTGTTTTACTACTGCTGTTTACTTTTGAGTCACCTTCTAACTAAAAAAAATTGGCCCTTTCTAATTTGCATAATTTAGATTCCACACTTTGTAGAATCTACCATGTTTGACCTGTTCTTTTTAAGGTCACTTACGAGTTCACTGCTGCAGGACCACACTGAGATCCAGTGAACTGAATTATAGAATCCCAGAATGGTTTGGGATGGAAGGAGCCTTAAAGATCGTCTCATTCTAACCTGTGCAGGGACACCTTCCACTAACAAATGCCTTTGCATACTGAAAAATTGCCGTTCCATTCTCTCCTCAAAAGTAGATTATTTTACCACTAACACTTGAGAGAATGCGTTTCCTCCACAAGACTTACAGTTTTGTGATATTTTTATACTCCTCTGGAATACTTTCCATGGGAATTTTACGTGGATCTGGTAGAGAATTAAGATTTGTTCTTGAATTCTGGTGCTTACTGTATTTCAGTACTTGACAGGCAGCTGTATGAACTCTTTAAAATCCCACTGAATGGTATTGCTTTTTTTCATTTTGACAAGAAGCAAAATGTACAGTAAAATTTCTGTTATTTTCAATTGCTTCTGTCACTCTCCTTTCAATAATGTATGTTTTGCTGCCTCACAAACAGTAGGCCTTAGGAATCTATTTCAGTAATATTTACATTTCACATTTTTCCAATGAAAGTTTGTTAAGGTTTACAATGAAATTTTAATACTTCTGTGAGACCTGATTGACTAGGGAAAAAAAGAAATGGGTACAGTTTTTTCGTGTGGTTTTGTATGGATTCTCATCTCAGTGCTACTAGAGTTGTTTGACTTCAGATTTATTTAAATAGGAGCAGTTTTGAATGAACGACTGCTGAGAGATTAAAGCTCTCTGCAAAGACCGACGTTCCTGGAACTTTGCATCTCTCTGTACATTTAGCTTAGATGCTGTGTTACTGCTTTCATTATTCTGCCTTGCTGTACACTCATTAATCAAAAATGATCACATTTTCTGTAAAACCGACGTTTTCTTTCAAAACTATGTGATTGCTAATTCATGTGCTGTATTTCCATTAATCATCACAATACTTGGTACTTACTGGAAAGGTGAAATTTCTGTAACCTCTCAAATTTCTCCTTAGGTAAAAGAGGAGGAGCAATCAGCCAATCACACCTTGATGATTCAAGAGACACTACAGCAGGCGTCAGTGGAGCTGTCTGAGCAGCATCACCTGGTGGTCTCATCAGATGAAGTGGAGGGGATTGAGACCGTGACTGTCTATACACAGGGTGGAGAGGCTTCTGAATTCATTGTTTATGTTCAGGAAGCTGTGCAGCCTGTGGAGGAACAAACTGTGGAACAATCAGTGCAGGAGCTCTAGAGAATAGTGTTGAAAGGAGATGGCTACTTGATTTGTAAAAAAGTTTGTTTTTTTTTTTCCCAAACAAAAGCAATCAAGCTGTTGGACTTTAATCTGTGAAGTGATCTAACTAGTTGTATTGTATGAGTAACTTAGACATCATGTGCAAAAAACCTCCTCAGACTTTCTTTTTTTTTTCTAAAACATGGTCATATTTTGAGGAAAAAGTATTCTTCCCTTTCTCAGAAGATCTCTCACTTGATTCCTGTAAATCCTCACAAATATCGTCTGTTCAAAACTGTGGTATCCTATGATTATAAAAATCCATAAAGGTAGCTAGAATGTATAGAAAAGCCCATACATCCCATTTTGTACACACTTAATATGTGCTTGACTTTACTGGAAGCAAAGTTGTTTTTTCTTTAAATTAAAAGGGCCTCATTTCTGAGTACATGCTTAGGAAGTGTCTGCGAAGTTGTGGTTCTAACTCAAACAAAGATTCAAGACTTTAATTAGAAACGTACCACAGGTGGACTGTAGTTGGTACTTGTGAGGTGATCCTTTGAATTTGAAAGGTATTTAAAGCCATATGTGAAAATTCTGGGTACCAGTAGGATGATATTTGAATGATGGTAACTCTTTCCATCCCACTGAGTAAGTACCTGTCCTGTAGCATAAGTTGAAACCAAATCTGTCAAATTAAGGAAATATTCTTTTGTTTTTAAGAAAAACAATATATTCAAAAGATTTGTAAATACTATAAGAGATGTATGTTCATATGTTTTAAACAGACATGCTTGTAAATATGATTGTGTGAAAAAAACTTGTACAAAAAACTTAAGTAAATATTGACAAGAATCTAGATATTCTTAATTATGCATGTATATAGTTCCAGATTTTTCTTCATGAATCTTGAATTGTTTCTGGCTTAATATTTTTAAATTTGAGCTATAAAAGTTATTAATAACAAAATTGTCATGTTTTCTTCTAGTGCTCTAATTTATTAAGTGCTGGTTTCCCTCTCACAGCTAAGTAAAAACATGCTGGTTTACACTGACTGTGACAAATTATTCCTGTAGTTAGTAGTGTTTAATCAAGAAAGTGGCACCATGAAGTCCAGGCAGACTTTTCTATGTGATTGAACTTATTTCTGGGTGTTCTGGGTAGAAAAGTGGAGAAAAGCTTTTTACTAAGTGGATGTAATGCAGTGAGTTGGTTGTCTGCCTCTTCTGGCTGTGCTGGGTTCTCTCAGTGCTGAACAAAATCAGTGGTAGCTTCTCCCCTAACCATGGTGATAGGGAATTTAAATTTGTTCATCCAAAAGAACTGAGAATTGTTTGGCTTTGATGGCAACTGTGTGTCCTCAGGTTTAGTCTTGAAAGTGCACCAGAAGCCCCAGGGATGTTAAGGTTGTAGGATGGAAACCTTCTTGCCATTTTGTGTCGCTGACTGGAGCTGGTAAAAGTATCAGGATTAATTCCTTGTATGTTCAGTAAACTTGACATTTGTAACATCATAGAAACTGATGCACAAAATGTATCAACTTGATTAATCTGCATAAGAAACCTTGGTTTTGTTATTAGTGGTTGAAATTCATTGTTGATTAGCAAGAATAATGCTTTCTGTTATCTAGAAGAGAAGAAAGAAATATCGAAAACTTGGAATTTATTGAATTATTCACAGCCCACTTGCTGTTAAAACCACATTTGGAAGAGCATCCTGATCATATGTGGTAACAGTGATGATCTTAACATAAAACCTCTCTGAATCAGTTCAGCAATATATTGTATTATTGTCTGACTGGGGGAGGAACAGAAAAGTATTTTACTATGCATCACTCAAGAATTCTTAAGTAGATTACTTCAAATAGACTGAACAATTCTGTCTATGAGAGGTGTGTCTATTTGGAGGAAGGGGTTTGTTTTAATTCCAGTGTTTCATGACCATACATACCTATGTAATTTAAGGCTTTATTTATGATTGATGAGTTATATCACATTTTCCTGTGCTAAAGCATGAATTTTCTACATCCTTTTAATTTTATTATTTTAAAATAGTTTTCAACTGAGGTCTTTTCTGAAGTTCCTTTTTTTTTTTACCCAGCTCTGCTTGGAAGTGCAATGGTTGGAAACGGATGAGGTGTAAGTCAGGAATCTGTGTTGAGTAATGCGCATTGATTTCTTGCCTACTTAATTAATACATTTTCTTCCTTCAAGAATATTACATCTGTAATGCTGTTGAGGAGATAAGAACTTCCTCTGTAATATAAACCATTGTACTTCACAAAATGAATGTCCAAAGATTGGTGTTTTTTTTCAGAAGCATAAAGAAAACAGAGAGCTTTGTTTATAGCAGGCATTTGTTTTGAGAGGCCTTGACTGTTCAAGTTGTCTTTTGTCTGGATTTGGAATCACTATAAAGGTAAGAATTAAATGTTTTGCTTGGCAAGCTCTGCTTCTGTTATGATCTAACAGCACAAATTGTTTTCACTGTAGATTCAACTCCTTTTATCCATTTAATCTTTTCTGAGGGTTAAGTGACCTTTTCAGATCAGGACAGACAAGCAGTTGCAGTTTTAAGTTAGTCAAGTAGCTCCTTTTTCTGAAGATTATACATTCTTCTCGCACACTAGGAATATTCATTATCATTTACTACACTGTGATCTTCTGTTTTTTCCGTTCTTTGACACCTGAGGAGTATCCTGCCTTTAGCCTAATGCTTGGCAAGTATTACTCTTTAAAAGCTTGTGCATGCATAAACTTAATAACTGATGGTCTGCACAGCTAAGGACACATCAAATGTTCTGGGAGTGTGTGGAGCACAGAGGGGCTTTTGGAATTGTGCAAAGACTTAGAAAAATGGGAAAAGGAAGCTGCAAATAATCTTAGTAGCAGCAGATTCCTAGGTAATGGAAGCTAAGGTTATGTTGCTTGAAGCTGACTCTTTCAAAAGGTCTCACAGAAATTAGGAATACTAGTTGTGGAAGGACCTCATGTTGCAGAATGGTGGAGGCATCTGTACACAGAGGGGAGAATTCGGACCTCACAGGGCACAAGGCACAGGAGAGGGAAATGGAGGTTTCAGAATTTTTTACGTCCCTGATTTATTATATCCACAGAGCGTAATTTCTGTTTCCTGAGTAGAGAAGAAAAGGGGACCTGCCTTTCTTTCTGATGTGGTTTGGTTTCTGGGCTGATTGTGGTTCCTCTTGATCCCAGCACCATTTCTCAATAGTAGTGATTTTAACCAACTGTTGTATCATCTTAACTTATGTGAGGCAGCACTAACAGGTTTTGTGCTGGATCTGTATTTATCTGCAAAATCCAGAGGATGAAGAATAGAAAGGAACTGCATGCTTTGCTGTTTTAACTCAAATTTTGGGTTGCATGGAATTGCAGCTAGAGACAAGAGTACTACAGAGATGATAATGTTAGACCAATTATTCCTACTATACTAAGGAATTACACCCCTTGAATGTATATGCTTGAACTTAATGCTTTTAATGGCATGTTTTCCAACAAGATTACAGAAGTGACACTGCTGCAAGTCTGAGATTTTCAAAACAATATTTTAATTCTTCTGAAGTTATAACTTCTTAGTCTGCACTGCCATATGGAATATGGCACTTCATCCGTTTGATCTTAATAAAGGAAAAGAAAAATGTTTTCACATTCCAGTAAATTTTCTTACAATGTGGACATGTGTTTTACAAATTTAAAAAGGTCAAACCAAACTCAAAACACAAAAAAACCCCTCCTGCATCTCAAGAATGAACAGTACAAGTTAGCACAGTAGAGAAGGGAAACACGTAGCAGAAATCATGTTGTGAAATATTGGGATGTTAAAGTAAATGTTTTAGGATCCAAATGGGCAGAAGATTTGGCATGTGAAGGAACCTTTTGGAGCTGTGTTCAGCTTGCATGATCAGAACTTGATTTTTGGCTTGAACTCTTCATGCCTCCCTGTGGAAGAGGCTGATCATGAGCTGCTTCAGGTTGCAGAAGCTTCAGTGAAGTCAATGGAGGTGTGAAAATTGACTCAGTGAGGAAGTATTAACTTCCTGAAAATCAAGGTCTTGGGATAAAAGTATACTGACTATTTGGACTGACCACTTAGGGAGAACTTTTTTCCAAAGTCACACCTAATCTTTTACAGAGGTAGGAGAATTACCAACCAGTCTTAAGAGACTGCAGGACTGTATTTTTTTGTCTTGCTTACATGTAGAGTTGGATTTCTGTAAGAACAGTGAGGTTCAACTGAGGACTCTGCTACTAGTATTGAATTGAAAATACTGTATTTTTTTATTTTTCCATTCTTTTGACCTGAAAATAATATTGACAGTTATCAGAGCTGAATGAAACAGATGGTGTACACAAATACATAGTTTATGGATTATTATAGTTAGTTTTGTGGTAGGGTTTTTTTTTACACCAGATTACAATTTTTGCTTTTTGTAGGTGTGTTTGAGCTGCATCTGAAAGTTTGAACATGAGCTCATTTGCAGATAGCATCATTAGCAAAAATGTGGTTTGTTTAGGTAATGCTGGTACTGCAGTCTTTGCTCATAAGGCACTAAACTGCAGATGTTCTTTTCCCTTTTGTAATGCAATGACAGTGAGGTTACTGAGTGGTACTGCACGTGGCTTGACAGCTTCTCAATTTGCATTCCAGTTTCCCATCATTATCAGACATAATTTCCATCAATAGCAGCACTAGTCCATTTGTCTTTTTTTCTTCCTTGAAATGAGGGCAACTTTTAATCTGGGAAGACTTTCATGTTGAGTCAGTCACAGAGAATTATTTTGACACATCCTGAGAGTATCAAACTTGCTATTATGACATAAATATGCAGTATCATATTCATCTCTGCTATAATTCCACAAGGTACAGGTAATTGATTAAGGTGATCATTCATGTGTTCCTGTTCTCAACTTGCCCATTTTGGGTTTTAAGTGATCAAAAGCAATACCACACATTTCAAAGGACAGTGCAAATTACAGAGCCCTCTTTGTGTGTTCCTAAAAAAATAATCTGTGCAAGTCCATTATGTTCTCCCTGTCAACCTTCAAGAAGGTTGAAGCAGAAAAAGGAAACCATCACATGTTTCTGTCTTGATAAATACTAATGGACAAAAATGCTCTGTTTGTGAACTAATTCCTTGGATTTGAACCATTGGAATTGAGTTCTGCTTTGTCCAGGACTGAAAACTCATGTACAAAGCACATCCCAGTGCAAACTCCCAGAATGACTTTTTCTTTCTCAGAAAAGACTGCTGGAGCCCAATCTGATCACCTTACTTCAGATCAACCAGCAAAATCTTTCAGAGTACAGAACACATTGATGCTTATGTGAATGACTTGCCACATTGATAAAAAAGGTATTAGCTGTGGTCACAGACTCAGCCCTCAGTTACAGTGGAGCTGAAGTTCAACATAAGAAAGAGATTACTGCAGCTGTAACAGCACCTGGCCAGCAAGTGACTCCAGCTAGTGAGGATATTCTTGCTCTGATAGTGCTGTGGACAGGAGGGTACTGCAGATGAAGAGTTCAAGAGTTACTTGCTTTTTTCAGTGCAGCTACCTATTTTCCTCTCTCTGCTCTCTAAGTGAAGTTTAAGGTGACTATATAAATATTAAATTAATTTTGAAGCCCTTTTTATGAAAGAAAGAGATGGCAATAGTTGTCCTAGTTTAAAAAACCAACATTCTCCTATGTGCATACCAAATCTGGATGCTGTCTCGGCACAACCCAGTGCAATGTGCTCTAGGTGACCCTGCTGGAGCAGGGAGGTTGGACCAGGTGACCCACTGTGCTCCTTTCCAACCTTGCCCATTCTGTGATTCTGTGAAGTGTCCTCGTCAACAATATTTATGGATTTCACTAGAGGAGAATGAGCAGAGCTTAGTGTGATACAAAACCATGGAACAATGAGATTGTCATCAGGAAAAAAAATATTAGGCCAAAAAACAGAATTAATATCCTGTTGGGTAGAACTATTAGGCCAAATAACATGATTAACATCCTGCTAGGGAAAACTACTAGCTTGGAAGGTAGTGCCTAAAGTGGCAGGAGCTCCTTTTCTTGAATTACTCTATTAATAATTACACTGAGTAAAACATAACCAGACATTTAGAATGAGCATGGTGGGAAAAACAGGGCAGCTGACCTCCAAGGTTTCTCTTACACTTCAGATTTCTGGGCATTTAATGACAGCAAAGGAGAACAAAATGACAAAACACCTTTATTATATTCAGAGCCACACCTGACAAGGATGCTTGTCAGAGCTCACTCTGAAGGAATTGATGGGATGGACATTTGTGGGATGTTAAGTAAGAGCAAAATTGTCACTTACATTTTCTTATTCTTGTGTCACTTATTCTTCATGAAAAGTTCAGTGCAAGGCTTGAAGTGAGTAGTGGCTGGCAGTAAAATAGAAAAACAAACATCTCTGACAGTGCTATAAATGACCTTTTTATTCATTATTTAAATATTTTTTTACAGACTTGTTTGCTAAAAGTGGAAGAAGAGAGGAATCAATATGTTACACAATGCTCTTCCTGATTTCTGAAATGTTGCAAATGTTTCTGGAAAGCAGAAATAACTATCAGCCTAGGTAAATTAAAAGGTATCCAAAGGTCTTTGCTGTTTTGGAATGAAAGCAAACAATGGGAATTTATAGAGCAAGCCTTGTTATAGATTTTTCTTCAGTTCAAGGAATGTTATCTTCTGGAAAATAAGAGATCATTTTGTGTTGGGCACCCAAATGAAATACACTGTAAATGTATTTTACAGGAACACATAAAGATAAATGAGAATGAGACCATAGGAGCTACCTCATGGGCAATATTTTTTATGGGCTAGCAGTTAAATAAGAGACAGAATATCACAGTGGATTACAGAACCAGTCAATGTTTTTACACTTTGTTTTGGCAATGGTTCCCCTTTTGGATTAGCCTTGATAGCATTTATTTTGTTACTACCATTAGGAGTGAAAATACTTGCTGGGAGCTGAAAGCTAGGTGGGCCTTGGGTATTAAAAGTAGAGTACAGACTCTTTTGGTGCTAGATAGCTTGTTCAAATCCATATTAAAATAGTAGTAATCAAGTATTCCTTTCATTTAATTGTAAGTGAATGAGTTAAAGAGTTCATATCCAATATAGGACAGAGAAGGTCCGAACCAAAAATTCTCTGTGGAGTTGTTTCGTGATAGCTCTTCCTCCTTGGTCAAAGGCCAATCAGTTTATCCAGCAGGAACAACCATCCTTCACTTGCCAGAGTTTGCCCAAACAGTGACATTCTGCTTAGAGTTTGGGTTTAGGTATTCGGGTCACATTTCAAATTTTTAAATAATTGCATGTGAAGCCTTGTCTATTTAGAGTGCAGTCCCACTAGTGTGGAGATTCTTTCCATTTCTGTTCGGATCATTCCCATGCCTTGGGTGTTGACTTAAAAACTCCTGGACGCTGCCACAGCATAAGAGCTTTTTACTACCAGTCATAGTACTTGCAAGTTCTTATGGCATAATTGTGCTGTTTTGTGGGGTCAGAACACTTGAAACGACAAAAATTATTCACTGAAGTGCTGGAGAGATGTCCACCTTTGAACCCAGAAGTGTTCACCAAGATTGTGTGGTCCTCAGGTGCTGCTGTCTCCATTTGCTAGTGTTGACTCAATAGCTTTGCCAGCAGAACAGGTGTATTGGGTCTGCATGGCCAAATTTTGGTAGTGGGGGTGCGGGGGAGTGGGGGTGAAGGTATGGCTTCTGTGAGAAGCTGCCAGAAGCTTCTCCATATCCAACAGATCCAGTGCCAGCCGGCTCCAGGATGGACATGCTGGTGGTCCAGTCTGTGCCCATCAGAAATGGTAGTGACTCCTCTGTGATAACGTATGTAAGAAGGGGGGAAAAAAAGTTTTTGTGCCTAAGTTATTGCAGCCAGAGAAGAGCAGAATGAGAATATGAAAGAGAAACCTCTCTACAAGCACCAAGGTAAGTGCCGAAGGAGTGGCAGGAGATACCAGAGCAGAGACTCCCCTGCAGCCCGTGGTGCAGATCATGGTGGGGCAGCTGTGCCCCTGCAGCCCATGAAGGTCCATGGGGGAGCAGAGATCCACCTGCAAACCATTGGAGACTCCACACGGGAACAGATGAATGCCTGAAGGAGGATGTGACCCATGGGAAGCCTGTGCTGGAGCAGGTTCCTGGAACTGTGGCCCTGTGGATAGAGAAGCCCAGGCTGGAGCAGGTTTGACGTCAGGACTTGTGACCCTGTGGGGGACCCTCATAGGAGCAGTTTGGGAAGAACTGTAGCCCTTGGTAGGACTCACGGAGAAGTGTGTGGAGGACTGTGTCCTGTCGGAGGGACCCCATGCTGGAGCAGGGGTGGAGGAGGAAGTAGCAGCAGGGACAACATGTGATGGGGAAGGAGACAGAGCCTAGGAAGGAGAGAGGGGTGGGGGGGAAAGGAG
Source organism: Neopelma chrysocephalum (assembly GCF_003984885.1). Lineage (NCBI taxonomy): Eukaryota > Metazoa > Chordata > Aves > Passeriformes > Pipridae > Neopelma > Neopelma chrysocephalum. The sequence goes on along the minus strand of NW_020897725.1, from coordinate 10,647,207 downwards.
TTCTTAAGATTTGTTTTACTTCTCATTATTCTTCTCTGATTTGATTGGTAATAAATTCAATTAATTTCCCCAAGTTGAGTCTGTTTTCCCCATGCCAGTAATTGGTGAGTGATCTCTCCATGTCCTTAACTCATGAGCCTTTCATAGTATTTTCTCTCCCCTGTCCAACTGAGGAGGGGAGTGACAGAGCAGCTTTGGGGGGCACCTGGTGTCCAACCAGCATCACACCAGCACAACAGCTCATGTAGGACCTTCGTAATATACTCCAAGGAAACTGGAACATGAACTTAATCCCTTACATTTCCCTTGAAGCGTGTTGGAGAGGTTCACCCAAGCCCTCTGCTCACAGAGCTCTTGGGCAAACTCAAGGAGGCAGCTGATCATGAGCATTTTGGGCACTTCACTGATACCAAACAATATGGAATATGGCTTTGGAAGAGGGCACAGTGGTGACAGGATAAAACTCCTTACACTGGTATGGTTAATGCTGGAACTATAATGATTCTATATTTTAGTTTTATATTACTTTAATATGTTTATTTAGAATAAATTCCTTTCCCATTTGCCTGAATAGATTTTTTTTTTCTGGCAAAAGGTCTTTGCTCACATAGCAGTGTCTGTGGTAGAAATATGGCACACTGTAGTTCCCTGTCTCTCTGCCTCCTAAGGTGTGTTTAAACCAAAAACATTGACAAAGCTGTAGATGGTGTACTTTAGCCACTCTCATGCTTTAATTGTTCTGGGCCAGAATGGAAAAAACAAACAAAACAAACTGACAAACCAAACCAACAAGCTTACGGAAAATTTAAATTTGTGTGTAATTTAGCAGAAAATAAAGACACTGCCACACTGATTGTGTTATGCTTTTTAAAGATTAGTCTAATACTATTTCAATTTTACTTTTCCTGAAACTGTACCACAATTCCAGCTTTCCATTGGTGCTCTTAACTACAGAGCCTCTCCAGAGCTTTGTCTGAAGTGAGGAAAACAAGGGAAGCAGGTAGAACTGAAAGTTTTGTGTCAAGTTGCTGTTGCTTTTTAGTGAACTTAATATTTATTTAGTCTTACAGGGAGTCAGCATGGAGTCCATTCTTGGTATTCTATACTAAGGAGGATGCACTATGTGCAAAGTTTGTTAGGTTTTTGAGGTTTGTTTGTTTGTTTGTTTTGCTTTTTTAACCATCACCTTAAAAACTGTTACTCCAGAAGGCCAAGTGTTAACACAAGGTACGACAAGAATGAATAAAAAGGAAATATTTTACTATGTCATATTCTGGAGTTAATAAAGACCTTTTTTTTACTTTTAGTTTGTAATAGATCAGAATTAAGTTCACTGATTGTAGTAGGTGGCATAAAATCAGAACAAAAATCCTTGCCCCAAAGATCTTGCTCTCTCAGTAGGTGGGATTGGCATGAGTTCTTCTAATACAGAGTTTACATGTGTGTAATGGAGAATTAGAGTAGGGGAGCTGTAAATCTGGCAAAGCCAAGAGAAGCTGGGTGGCCTTCTGTTGTATTTCCTCTAGAAAAATGTAAGGAAGTTTCAGAAAAGCCTACAGGCAGGTGGAGGGAAACATGTTTAGATTGGATATTAATTAGGAAAAATTTCTTCAATGAAAGGGTAACCAAGCCTTGGAACAGGCTGCCCAGGGAAGTGGTGGAATCACCATCCCTGGAAGTGTTCAAAAAACATGTAAATGTGGCACTTAAGGACATGTTTTAGTGATGGACCTGGAAGTGGTGGATTAATGGTCTTAAAGGTCTTTTCCAACCTTATGATTCTATGGGGAATCCTGGAAGAAAGCCCAAAGGGGTCTTAACTGACATTCCTCTCTGCTGTGCCTTTGTGTCCTCATGCAATGCAGCCTGGAGATGTAACCATACCTAATTGTGTGGATCTATAGCTCTGTGAACAAGGGAGGGCCTGGATCTTCTTGAATAATGTTTCCTTGGCAGGTGAGTGGAAGCACAAAAGGACAGACAGTGGCTGAGTGATTTCAGTTATACTGTTTTTCAAACAATTACAGTTTTGGTTGGTATTCTCAGCATGGGAATCTACACGGGACCAACTTTGAATATCTGTAGATACATAAAATCAGTGTATTTTGTCATATGGCTCCTGTCTAGCCTCTAATGGTAGACTTCAAGGAGTCTACCCTACCAAGGCAGCAGTGTGACACCAAGGCAGGTGAAAACACCTTTCAAAAACATGTGTAAGGGATATTCTTGAAAAGTCTGATTTGGTAGTATTGCAAGAGAGAAGTATGTCTGTCTTGAATTAACAATATGTTTAGCAGCAAAATTCTGTATTTGTGATTTTCTATAGGGAAGCCACTGGGTCTTTCCTCCTGCCCACAGCTCAGAGCAACAAAAGTGTTTTGTCTTAGGGTACAAACTACCGGTTTGACTTTCTTCTCTCTTTCAGCCATTATCCTCTACTTTATGCTTAAGTTGATTCACAAAGACTTGAGGGCACTGAGTGCTGCGAGGCATTAATAAGGTTTCTAGGCTAGATGTCAGGATGTCCCACATCACAGCTCAACATAAAGCCAGATTGTCCTTTAATTGCATATTTCCCAGTTGAGCCAAGATCCATCTGAATTGGGCATTCATGGTTATTCCCTTGTGCTATATATTCAGAAGAATGCCTTGACACACTTGCTCTGCCCTCAGGTCCCTTGAAGCTCCTTTCTTATGCTGAATGCTTAGGTTGGTCCATTTTTCAACCACTGTTCAAGGCAGTTTGCCTCATCCACATACTCAGAAATGTGACAGGGTTCTGTGTATTAAAGGATTTTGCTTGTTCTGAGACAATAGATCCTGCTTATAAAACAGGAGGCACCAAGACACGGATACTGTGTGATTTACTGCAAACCCAAACCATTTCACTGAGTCTGACACCACAAGGGTATATGAATTTGTGTTTAAATCACCCTCCCAGTGATTTAGAAGGACTAGTTAAGTACCTGATTTAGAAACTAATAATTGAGCCTATGTGAGCTGGCAATTATGCATGCAGTAATTGAATGTGCTAGGAGCATGTATCATGAAAATGGGAACCAATGGGATTATACCACTTCTCAGGAGGTTTTAGAGACTGAGAGGAACAGCAAGTACGGCTAAAACCAAAATTAGCTGTGCATATGTGGAGATTATAAAGCATCAACAGACAAACATTAGAACTAGTTCTCCAGTGCTAATGTTTGGGAGCTTATTGCCACTAAATGAGCATCCAACTGCACGTGGATGGAGGTGGGAGATGGGTCCCTCTGCTCCTGACATGTAGGTGACTGGGGGGCTCTTGCAATATCTGAAATATGAGAAGAAGCTGCTGTAAAAAGATGCAGATACTCAGGGCTTGCTGAAGAGCTGCACCACTGTTTCTCAGCATCCAAAAGTCAAGTTTTATTTGCATAAACCAGAGTTTTGCAGCAGCTCTCCAGACAGGTAACAGCCCATGGAGACCCCAGTGTGCCGTGGTGTGTTTGAGTCAAGTGCCCTTGTGAGGATTTTTGCTTTTGTAGCGCTGTAGGCAGGAGATGAGCTTCTAAGAAGTCAGTCCCCAGAAAGAAGTGGTTTAAAACTTTCACCAGTAACACGTAGCTCATCCTAACAGAAATACATAACTACCAATGAAGCATTTCTCCCTTGATGTAACTCTCTCTTACATTTGGTTACACAAAACTTGTTAAGCTGTCTGTAATAAGGTTGTCTGCTGACTGCAAACAGTCTCACAGTCCTCCTGAGTTATTCTTGCCATCCTTCTTTGTCATTGCACCTGTTGGAACAAGTCCACAGAGATGATCAGAGGGCTGGAGCACCTCTCCAATGAAGATGGGCTGAGAGAATTGGGATTGTTCTGCCTGGGAAAGAGAAGGCTCTGTGGAGACCTTAGAGCACCTTCAATCGCCTAAAAGAGCTACCAGAAAGCTGGAGAGGGACTTTTCACAAGAGCATGGGGTGATAGGACAAGGGAGAATGACCTTGAGCTGAAAGAGGGTAGGTTTAGATTAGATATTAGGAAGAAATTCTTCACTGTTGAGAGTGATGAGGCACTGGAACAGGTTGCCCAGAGAAGCTGTGGATGCCCCATCCCTGGAAGTGTTCAAGGCCAGGTTGGATGGGGCTTTGAGCAACCTGGTTTAGTGGAAAGGTTGGAACTACATGATCTTAATGTCCCTTCCAATCCAAACCATTCTGCGGGCTTATGCCGACGAGACCATTCTATGATTTGTAAGATATAAAAAAGTAGAGGCTAAAGCAGTAAAGTTTTTTAGCTAATGTCAGGCAGCTACACTTTAAATAAGGATGTAATTCCTTTTTTTGATTGAAAATGAGTTTTAAGTAATCTTATAAAGGAAATTTGGAGGATGATGATATTGAAGATTGCACAGAGATAGATGCTCAGGTCCCTCTGAAATGTTTGAATATCACTGAGTTTTTGAAAATCAAGCAGTATGTAATACAAGCTGGGCTTACAGTCTTAATTTCTCCTTTCTTAATACAGGTCTCAGGAGTGCTTGCCTACACCATGACTGGTATAACAGTGGGCTTATTAAGTCTGCATAATTGAAAACCACCAGTCAATAAAAGTATTTTGGAAGCTAGAATCAACACTGCAAATGTCATGGATATTTTGGAGACGTGTCTGGCCTTGTTTCCTGCAAGAACCTTGGACATTTGTTGTATGCACCTTGTCTCTGGTCCTGCCTCTCCTCCTGTCTTCTGGACTTAGCTCTGACTGACAAACTGAATGAAGTGGTTGGACCCTAATGCATGAAAGGCTTGTGAATGCTACTGCACTGTATTTGGTAATAATTAGCTTGACCATTTAATCATGTGTGATTCTCTCTGTGGCATTGTGTAGCTGCAAAGCACAAAAACAAGCCAAAGCAAATACATCTATCCCAACATCTGTGGCAAAGGGGTTGGTACTAGATGATCTTTAAAGGTCCCTTCCAACCCAGACCAATCCATGACTCTATGAACTTCATTATATACATTTGTAAGTAAATTAATATTGTTTTCCTAAATGCTTTCTGAATTTGTAGTGTGAAACTAGAACTTCAGTTTATAATCCCAAATTAAGTTGTTTGGTATTAAAAACAAGCCTGGAAAATTAATTCATCTTTACATTGCATCTTTGTGCATTGGAAGACATCTTCTTATTGCTATGATAAAGCCTGAGATGTCACCAAAGTTTTGAAAGAAGAATGTTGCCTCAGTGCAAAGTAAGTGGCTGGTTTTTTTTTTTTCTAATCTGCATATTAATTACTGTCACACAGCTGATGCAGTGGGCTGCAGCTAGATTCATCCCATTTAAATCAGTTTAATCCCTCGCAAGCTTGCAAAAGCAATTACTCTGCATTTCCATCTAACACTGTGTAATACAAATTTCAATCTGTTCAGCTCCTGCTCCAGACCCTTGGTAACCTTTCTGCTCAAACATCAGCAACACTGACTGCAATTAATTTCTTCTTTCATTGGGAACTTTCTTATATTGATCTACTCTTCATAAAAGATGGTAAATTCTTACCTGCTGGATCACCCTTTGAATAATGTCTCTTTCTCTCATTTTTACTTTTATCAGCCACAATGTTTGGGTCATGCATTTCATGGCATGGCCGTCCTGTTCAGCACGTAGACCATATTGCCATTAATTCCTGGTAACGTTTTCCCGTGTTGGCCAGCGCTGCACTCTGGGAGTCCAGCAGCTCCTCAGCATCTGCTCCGTGTGTTATATTTCTGCCTTGGCAATGAGACATTCTGTGCCACTTAATTTGTCCTTTGGCTGGATTTGTCTGCTTTATCAGCTTGATTTAATTGACTGTCTACTGAACCTGAGGTGTGAGCCGTTCCATCTGACTGGAGGTACGGTGGTTACAGCCACTTTTTGGTAGTGATGCACTAAACATATTAATTTTGCAGAGATCTCTCCTAACAGGCTTGGATTTCACTGTACTTTAGGATTACATAATCCACAGAACACTGCAGTAAAGCAGTGGATTTGGGTTTCAGACTCTCCTGTTAATTCCTTATGTCTTTTGCAAAATTGGTTTCCAAGTCAGAGCTGGTGCAGCCAGAGCCTTTCTCTTGTGGACTGTCATTAACACAAGGATGGTAATCACTTTTTCATGTGTACTGCTATTATCCTGCCTGGTTTTCAGAAGTGTTAAGGAAATACAGCAAAGGCATCACTTGGTGTCAAATGCATATATATATTTGCCCGACATTCAGATGAACTGGACGACTTGCAGAGCTGTGACTGTTTCCAGCAAGTGGCCCAGAACTGGAGTTCTCATGGCAATTTCCTTGGAGCCTTTCTTCTGGGCACAGGTGACAGTTTATTGCACTCATTTTATGGAGCTAAACAAGATGTAGAAAACATACAACTCTATAAAACAGGGAAATTTCAGCATTCACAGAAGATTCAGACATTAGTCCAGCTACAGTTTTTAGTAAGTTATTTTTGTATGTGTGTTTAATCCCTTTATATAATCCTGCTTACTTGTTAGTCTTCCAAGGAAAGATGATTACAGCTTTTTGAACTGATGTGGAATCTCAGCCATGTTGTGACTGGTGGAGATCCAACAGTGATGCAGAAAGGTGAGCAAGATGGAACGTATTGCAACAGCTATATTTATTTATGTGCATATTTTAAACTAATAGACACCATTTTATTATACATTATGAAATTACAGAGCAGTGATAATTACTTAATTACCATTATTAAATATTTCTGTAGCTGTAACAATTGAAACATCAGTTGGGGTCCTTCACAGTTATATGAGAAATTACAGTCCCTGTTGTCATGGTTTGAACAGCCTCAAAGTCCAATTCTTGATTCCCAGCCCCCCTTCCCACATCTCAACCCCATGTGAGATGGGTTTTCCAGACAAAAACACAAGACTCAATATGGGGGGAAAGGAATATATTACAGGACTATACAACAAATAAATAGTATAATACATTACATACAATCTTAACTCTATCTCTACCATGACAATAATATTTACAATGGGCCAAATCTCTTCTCCCTCCAAATAAAAGTCCAGGAGAGAAGAAGAAGAAAAGACCTCTTCCAGTCTCTCAGCAGCAGGTCTCTCTCTCGGCAGCAGGCTCTCTTCTTCTCTTCCAGGCAGCAGTTGCTGTCTCTCTGCCAGCACACAAGGGAGGCCTCCAAGCCTCTCTCGGCCCCTCGTCTCCAAACAAAGGGGTCTTTCTGTGGGCTGCATTACCCCAGGCAAGATTGCTCCACCACGGTCATATCACGAAGCACAGGGGTCTTCGTGACGGTCTGGTATGTTCAGGGGAAATCAAGCCCCTTCACAGAGCTTCTGTGCTCTGACTCAAGATGGCTGCCAGCTTCTCTGAAGCTGCAGCAAGGGGGGCCCAAGGTCACCCCACACACACACATTCTTTTGGCCATCCTGGCGTAGCTCTCAGGACAGTCTGAGCTTTATAGATCCTCTCTGCAGTGCTTACTGCACTCCAGGACTCCTCTCAGGTGGGAGTCCACCATCCCCTCCTCTCTCTCAGAGGGGTCTCCAGGGAGTTTGGGGGTTTTGGTTATTTAGTTCTTACCCCCCGAAACTCGCTCTCTGAAGTGGCTCGGTTCTCTTTTCTGCTGCTGCTTTCCTTTCCTTCAGACAGCTCTCTGTCTGCCTCGGCTGCATGCCGGCTTCTGCTGCTCCTGTGGTCCTTATCTGTTGGCTCTTTGCCACTGCTCTTCGGATGCTGCTGTTCTACTGCTGCTCCGTCTACCCACTCACAGTGGAGAAAACTCCTTCAACTTCCCAGCTACAGGCACTTAGCCCAGTTCAACACCGTTCCAAGTCCCCATAGCCCCCAGCCCAGGGCGGGGGGGGGGGCAGAGCCCCCAGGGGCTCTTGCCCCGGCTCCTCGTGGCCTCACCACAACATGGCCACCTCCTTCTTCTAACAACAAGTACCACTCCTTCTTTTCCGGTCTAGATATATGTTTATATTTTGCAGGAGCACTGATTGGGTCAAACCCCAAGGGTCACCACCCCCTGTGGGTTACCACTTTCTTAGTTTCAGGGGGAAAACCTGGTTCAAACCACTACACCTGTCCAACCAGTCTGCAGGTTGAATTCTGAGGTACCTGCATTGTCCAGTAAAGTACCTTAACGTGTCATGTATTCTGCCAAAACTGTTCAAACAGTTATTAGCCTGCAAAGGATCCAGTGATTGCAACTTGGCCCCAAATGGACAAGGTGAAAGGAAAGGAAATTTTGATCTCCCAACACAGTCACTGTTGGATTAGTTTGTTACTCCCTGAGCTCAATAAGAGTTTTGTTGATAATTTCAGAGGCAAAACTCAGTTCACTTTCCCACCATGGGACTGGAAGACAGAGCATCCTAGATGAATATGGAAAATGTAACATAAAATCAAATTTTCAAACACTCAAGCAATAGATTTCATTCTGTATAAAGAAGAAACTCATTTGGCAGCTGCTGATGATATAAAATGTCAAAGATTACATGTTAATTGACTCTCTAGCTAGGACTTGCTTATTACCTTTCAGGAAGATCTGTGTGCAAGACAAATTGAACTTTGAGCAGCACATGGAACAGCGGTGAAAGCACTTAAATGGAAAAAAACATCATGAGCAAAGGACATCAAAAGTCTGTCCCTATTTTCTGTTCTGCCTCATTCTTTCTCCCTTTCTAGTTTCTAATAGTTTCAGCCCTGCTGTGCAGTGTTTTAATTAACATCTCTTCTAAAAATGGGGGGGATAATGCTGCCCCAACCTCCTGTCACTGGCTGTATAGATTGGAAAAAAAAAATGTTCTCTAGTCATAAACATGAGATAGAGAAGTAACAAAGGAATGGGAAAAAAAATAGTAAACCCCCGCTTTCTAAACCATTAGGTCTCTTTGAGTCTGATCCAAAATCCAATGAAAGAAAGGAGATCCTTTTTTTCATCAGCTTCAGTGGGCTTTGGAGAGAGTGTTCTGCTCGAACAAGTGCCAGCTGTTCTCCTTTGGTGACTGTAATTGGTAACAGCACTTCAGTAGCCAAGGATAAAGGAGGCAGCATTCAGCGTCTCCATGGGAAAAAGGATGCCCGGGTAACATCTTGTCCTCTGTGTTTAGAACAGCAGCATGTAGTGAACGTTTGCCCCACGGAGGCACTGCAGCCTGCTCTGAGGGCATGGTGGAGACAAAAGGCTGGCATTGGCATCTCTGGCTGTGATGACTTAATCCTTGTTTTGCACTTGCCTGCGTCCGTTTTTCTGGGAAGATCAAAGTGCTGGAAATTAGGAAACTCTTTAAGGCTCCCAGCCCTGTCCTGGAATCAGCCACCCGGAACAGGTGCTTGGCTGCTCTGTAATGGATATTGCACATTAAGTGAACAGAGTGATTTTGGCTGCACACATCAAGCATGTGCTGCCCTGTTGCAGGCAGGGAGGGAGGGGAGGAGGGAGGGGGCTGCAAGATGCTGTCAAGAGTCAGAGGGAGCCACAAGACACTTTCTACTGCCCATGAAAAACAAACCCACCACTTCCAAGCATCTGATAAAGGAAGCAGGGTTGTTTTCTTTACAAACCTGTGCAAAACAGTTAAACAGCTTGTGTTGCTTTAGCACGTCAGGAATGGACTAGGTGTGTCCTGCCTGCACTACCCTGCACACGTTTTGGGAAGCCTCTGTCAGGGTTACACTGTGCCCTGCCAGCTCAGACCCAAAGCCCCTTAGCACAGATGGGAAACATATATTTCTTTCCATCTGTGGTCTCCTATTGACTGTCCTAAAATCTGGCATTGTCACCTATGACTTTTGCTAAAAAAGAACCTTTTTTCCCCCCCTCACCGCCCTGGGGACACCATTATCCTAAGGGTTCAGCTGGGTGCTGGTCCCAGAGCAGCACTTGAAGTCTATGCTTTTTGGAGTGTGGTCAATCCAAATATGTATCTGGAGGAGAAGCAATGAGCAGAAGCAAACCTGCACATCACCAGCAGCATTAAAGTACAGCTCCTTCTTTGGGGCACAAGAGTGCAGACCATGTATTGAAAAGTGGCAGATTTCTGTTATCGGACGGTGAAGGGAATGACAGGACAGGCCAGCATTTGTCACAGCTGTGTCAGGGATTGAATGACGAAGGACAGCGATGTGTCTCTCCAGGCAGATAGTCAAAGATAGTGGCCTGGAGTCAGAGCCACCGTTGTCACTCAGCCATTGTGAGATGTGACAAAGCAGCAGCGGCTGCCCTGCCGTTTAGAAGCGGCATGAATTATTAATGGCGCACTTGTACAAGTAAGTTACAAAAAAAAAAAAAGGAAAAAGCATGCAGTGCTGCAAATACAGTGATAACAATTCCTTCCCCTCTTCTTTTCTTTTTTAAATCAGAAGATGGAGCATTCTGGGTTGGTTGCTTTTATTTCCTTTTAATAAGCGAGCGAGGTTGGAGTGGCTCAACCTGGGTTCTCAACATATTCTGCACAGTTTTTCCCCAGTAAATGTTTTGTATCTTTCTCTATAAAACTCTTTATATAAAACCCTGAGCACAGCCAGTAACTCTACCCCCTCCAGCCCTTTACAATAATGAAAATTCTCTTTTTTTTTTTCCCTAAAACTTTTGTCATATTGTGCAACCGAGCAAGATAGAGTCTGCTCTGTTGTTAAATTTTATGTGGAATACCGATTTTTCTCTTCAAAAAGTATAGAAGATTGTGTCATGATTTGGATTTTAAAGTTTAATCACTGATGGTCTGTTGTCCAGAGAAGTTTCTCCTCAAGTGCTCAAACCAAAAGGCAGCTGTGTAGGCAGGCAGTAAATAACAAGCTTGAGATGATTGGCATTAGTATTTTTAAGGGAATCAAGGATTTACAAGCTATTACTTTGTATCAGTGCTCTTCTAAATCCAAGCTGCAGGATTTCTTTGAATTAGTGATGTGCTTGTGCTGGCCTTTAATTTTTTCTCAAGTGCTCTTAGGTCCCTTCCTTCTATTTCACCCTCACAAAGACACACAGCCTGGGTCTGACAGCCTGAAAACACCCCTAATGGGTTAAAATTAGCCCCGTTTTTCACCTCCTCTGTGTCTGACATGCACTTGCAATGCTGGACAGTGTTCATAACCACACTGCCAACAAGGAACTGGGAAATGGAAGTTCTGAGTCATCATTTCCATTAGTGCAGTTTATAGGTCACTGTGGGGACCCTTCTGGGGTGTGAATGGCTTTGTGCTCCACAGGGTTGAGGGAGTTGCTCTGTGTGTGTGTCTTCCAATTCATTATGGTTTTCTGTCAAGCATTTGTTCCTGGCCCTCTCTAATCCTCAGTTTAGAAAATAACTGACATATTCCATCTCCTCCTCACTACTGCACTGCACAGCTGCAAACAGGCAGCTGAGCCCATCTGTGGTGTAACCAAGTGGGAGAAAGCAGAAAAGGGCATCAGCAGCACACTCAGGGATCCCTGGATGTGAGGTTCTGTTATTAAGTTCATACTCGACTGTCATTCTGAGGAGTTGTTTTACTGGGCTCTGGATAACACTCCCTCAGGACCAGCAAGGATAAACTTCACATGGGTTTAAGGAAAGGCTGTGATAAATCCAAGTGAGGTTAAATGTGATATAAATATCTGTGTTAACAAAAGAGCAGCTGGCAGTGGCTACATCTCACAGGGTGAGGTACACAGTGAGATACAGGCAGTGTAGCATCCTCACAGGCTCTCTGTGAAGAGGAGATGGTGCCCTACAGCCCTGTCACCAGAAGAAAAAGAGGAGTGGTCCCTAGGCATGGGGGCTCTTTTATGGATAGATGAACATAGGATTTATGTTATGACATTGTCTGGTACCTTCTGACAATGTTGAGTACCATCATGTTTTAAAACGAAAAATGAAATCCTTACCTCCTACAAGAAGTGAATAGAAATATGCCTTTTGCTACTGCAGTGCTGCCTATAACATTAATAGAGCTTCACACTTCTCCAAAAGCTCTTTTATAGCCATTTAAACAGCCACAATAAACTATTCCTGGTAGTAGATAATAAACCTTTCTTTGCATTATTCTGAGTGACAAATAAGCAGAAATGAACGTACACTGCAGCCAGCTATGGGAAAAACCTGACAGTCTTTTCATTTGTTCAGTTTAGTATCATTGCACTACATTTTCAGATACCATTTGGTTTTTTTCAAACAGTTTTGAAATTAAATGAGTCCTCAGCCTGGAGAAGGTGGACAGAAATACCATACTTTTTCTTCAGTCCTGCCCTGTGCCAGTGTAGTTGGTCGTGACAATAAGGATCATGAATCTGTCCTGTTGAGGACTTGAAAAGCAGAGAAGTCCTGAGTTGCATTTTTGGATTGTAAGGAATGCTTTATGCATGAAATACTGTGAGAAACAGAAAGCAATTTTCCTTTCAAAATGTTGGCACTGTTACACCCAGCTGAGACGTGGCTGCACAGGAATGCATGAAAATGAAAACTTACTTAGGAAGAAGGGAAGTGAACTAAATATCCAGGCTCATTTCAGTGACACAGCATGGCTTTGGAAACACGGATGGTTTTCCAAATGCTGCCTCAGCCACCTCCATTCCCTGACCCAGTGGCTGGGACATTGGTATGACTAGCAAGAGAGATCATCACCTCTGTAGCTAAATTTAACAAGAGTGCTTTGTAGCTGTGTGATAACTGAAAGTCTTTCTCTGTGGGAAGATGAAGAAATGATTCATTTAATTTGATTTATAGAAGTGTCTTTCAGTAATAATTTCCTTAAACTTATCCTGTTGGGTAGATAAGGGGCACAGAGGAGTCTTGAATCACTTTATTTCTGCCATCAACAATACACAAAAAATGGAAAGGGGGAGGGGCAGAAGTCTGTAATAACAAATCATTTACAACAACTTTCATGTGCAGCTTGCAGAGTGGTGTCTCTATAATGTGACAGCATGCTTCAGTACTTGAAAGGGGTACACTGGTTGTAGGACAGACACATGTCAGCCCTGTGACTGGACAGGCTGCCATCCTCTCTTGGGGTGGGCATTGATCACCCACTTGCACTTTGATCAGATAATATAAACTAAAATTTTATACAAACCAGTTCAAAACTTTACATTACTGAATTACTTTGCTCTTGTCTTGGAGTGCTGTAGATCGAAAGCTCACCTTTACTATATCCCCCACTCCTTAGCCTTGTTGTTCAGCATATAAATAGGTATATACGTGTGTGAATGCTGGGAGCTGTTGTTTCATTTCCTCACCCAAGGCACTTAGTCCCTGCATGACAAACGTAGAAGAAAAATCAAACGTTATCATTCCTGCCCGAGATGGCATCATTGAGATTCACAGCAATGAAAAGAACTTTGTTTTCTATTACCTAGTCATGGCTGCTGCCATTTCAAATGAACCAGAAACGTTTTTGAATTTCATCCTTCTGAGTTATCACACTTTCCCTGCTGAGCTGAATGTAGTAAAAACTCCATTTGTCAAGAGACTGGAGAAACTTTGACATGCAGGTTTCAAAGAGAACACTTAAGGAGACGTCGATCACGAGCGCACTCACCAGGGGGCCCTGGGGCTTTCTCCTCCTCTTGGCTTTATTCCTGAGGTGATTTATCTGTGGTTTCTGAACAGGTTTCCAGTCTTCCTTTCATAAAGTGACCGGGATATTCAAGCTTCTCATTTTATGCCCGGATGAAGACAGTAGTTTTAGCAGAGGGAATGCTTGGTACCTTCTGTAAAGCACATCCCTGCTGTTTGAATTAGACTCTAAACTGGGCTCTTGCAATAATCTATTGTTTTGGGAAAACAAACAAACAAACAAACAACATTCTTAATATATATAGCTAGGTGAATATCACTTTCTGCCAAGTGTATCTTCTGTATGGAATCCATGGATACTGTATGGAGTAATGAAATTTCTCCGTTTTAAGGTTCTTTTTCTTGAGTAATGTAATTTCTCAGTCTTAAGATTCTTTTTTGAGTCTGAGTTACCTTCTCATAACTTAAGGAAATGTGTTTATCAGGTCAAATTTTCCACTTGGACTTCACTGAAGCTCTGCCTGCTTTTGCTAGCAGTGTATTTCACCTCTTGCCCTTAATTTAAAGATATTTTGCTTAGAGAGACATTTATCTAACAGGGACCTGTAAAGGAAGAAAAAATTTGGTTTACAGATGACTTGATTCCCTCAAGGTATGTGAATCAATCATGTAAATGGCAGAATGTTCTGCACTTCGACTTCAATCAATAGGGGATTAAACCTCTACTTTCAGTGTGGGGAAAATAAATGCCCATAGTAATGCTATTAATAACACCTGGGATTACTGGAGTGTACTGATGCTTTAAAAATCTCACTTTTTAGCGTTTTTTTGTCTTGTTTGGTATTTCCACTGTTTCTCTCTGCTGCGAGGGTGGGAAGAGAGGAGGAACTTTGATTTATGCTAACTCGCTGCCAGGCATTGCTAAAAAGGTTTATTTCCTACTAGTTTTTTTCCCCATCTACAGTGATTAACTTCTTTTAGAATAGTTTCTTTGAGATCCATTAAGATCTGTACGGCCAGGGGACAGGGATAGCTCTGGTGCCTCCACAAAATACTGTCTCTGGGCTCAGGCCTCTCTCTGGGGGCTGAAACATGGTTCTGGTAGGAAATGAGGGATGTTCCTCACACTGACTGGGAGCAGCCTGGATGCAAATAAACAAAATGGAAGTTCTGATGCAGTGTTGCATGCTATGCTCTGCTGTGTAGAGATAATACCTACATTGTATCACCTCTGTTGACATGAGTCAACGTTGGACGCTGACTACCTCTCCCATGGCATGTCCAGAGTCTTGGACACCTCCATTCCATTTCTTCCCAGGATGAGAGGACTCAAACTTGCATCCCCATCACCTGGGTGTGGCATTTTCTGTAAAAGTCACTTGGTTCACAGCTAAAGCCACTGAGCCACATGGGAGAGCAAACAGTGGAAGGCTGGGCTGTGTGCAGTAGGCAGATTACTGTGTCCTGTCCCTTTTCAGTGTCAGAGGTCAGACAGGATACTTTAGACAATTTCACAGGCACCCCTTGACAACATGTAATGCTCTGGCTGACCTTTTACAACCTTTTGGGTTTTATATAGGGTACAGAGTCCTTCCTCCAGCTCTGGACCTGAACAGCTTGTAAGGAAATCAGGAATGCAGGATGTATAAAGCAGTCTAATGTGTTGCCTACACCAGTAATGCTATTTTGCTACTTCTGTTTCTCAAGCTGCATCTGTATCTTCACTAGAGGCTGGTACTGAACAAAAAAACCCCAGAAGTAGGTCTTTCTTTCTTAAATGTGTAAAATACTCTGTAAAGGACGGACCAATGTTGGATTTAATATCTGCTGCTGTAGCATTTACTGCATCTTCTAACAGGCCTCTCCAGTCCTAGGTAAAAAGCTAAATTTACTTATATATATATTTTGCTGCCTCACATCTATTATCACATATTTTGTTCTTTTGTGTTTAGAAACTGGAGATAAATAATATATTTCTTCAGAAATGAAATTGATAGAATATATTATGCCACATGAAACATTTCCATATCAGTGTGCTTTTGAGCCAATAAATCCATTGCAGCTGTTAGTGAGTTTTAGAATGATCTCGTCTACCTTGGATGGTTGTCATTGATTTTGAAAAGGGCTTGATGTACATGAAATATGATTTTGTAGATTGTGTGGTTTAAACTTTGGAGACTTCTGCTTTAATTTACTACAGTTCTCAAATGCTTTTGGCAAAGGAAGCAGCCTGCCTCATGTGGGTCTGAAACCAGATGTAATTAGGAATGTTTCCCATCATGAGGAGTCTGTCCTGGCTCTTTACATGATTGTTTTTGTATCATCATTCTCTGTGAAAGCTGTTGCAGGGAATTGTCTTCAGTGCAGTCTGTCAGTGACTGGGAATCTTATCAGTTTTTTAGTGAATTTTGTCTCACCAAAGACAAGATCAGTTTTAGCCAAGCCATCCTGGCAGATGATGATCTAAACCTGCTTGTAGACATCTCTGAGCAATATGGACTCCGCAATTCTCACAGGCAGTGTTCTTGCCTGAACTGCTCATGCTGAAATTAAGTCCAGCTTTCCTTTTCCTTCCCCCA
This sequence comes from Neopelma chrysocephalum, assembly GCF_003984885.1. Taxonomy (NCBI): domain Eukaryota; kingdom Metazoa; phylum Chordata; class Aves; order Passeriformes; family Pipridae; genus Neopelma; species Neopelma chrysocephalum. The sequence goes on along the minus strand of NW_020897725.1, from coordinate 10,631,123 downwards.
TTAGACCTATTTCTTTCCTAAATTACCCAAACCAGTTGCCAGATGAGGTCTTACAAGGGCTGCATGAGGAAAAATGTACTCTTGTCTTTTACTGTCAGTGCGCTCTGTCCATTGATACATGGTCTCACTTTTCACAGCATGGCCACAGGCTTGGTTTGGTGTTAAAAATTTCACCCAGGTTTGGGCATGGTCGGTTGACCCTGGCAGGATGCCAGCTGCCCACCAAAGCTTCTCTTTCACTACCTTTCTCAACTGGACAGGGTAGAGAAAATGTAGCAAAAGGCTCATAGGTTGAGGTAAGGGCAGGGAGTGAGGGGCAGTCAACAAATACCATCACTGGCATATCAGATTTGACTTGGGAAATCAATTCATTACCAATCATATCAAAAGTAGGACAACTGAGAAATAAAAATAAAATCATAAACCACCTTCCCCCATCCCTCCCTTCTTCCCAGGTTCAACTTCACTGGCAAATTCTCTCCCTTCTCCCCCACAGCGGTGCAGGGGGACAGGGAATGGGGGCTGCAGTCAGTCCATCACATGTTGTCTCTGACGCTACTTCCTCCTCAGGAGGAGGACTCCTCACACTCTTCCACTGCTCCAGTATGGGGTCCTCTCTCCATGGCGCCACAGATCCTGGCAGGAGCTTGTTCCATCATGGACTTCCCACAGAGTCACAGCCTCCTTTGGGGCACATGCACCTGCTCTCACATGGGGTCCTCCATGGGCTGCAGAGGGATCTCTACTCCCCCATGGACCTTCAAGAGCTGCAGGGGCACAGCTGCCTCACCATGGTCTGCACCACAGACTACAGGGGAATCTCTGCTCTGGTGCCTGGAGCAGCCCCCCCCTTCCTTCCTTACTGAACTTGGAGTCTGCAGAGTTGTTGCTCGCACTTATTCTCATTCCTCTCTCTAGCTGCAATTGCTCCTGCACAGTAACTCTTTTCTGCTTCTTAAATATGTTATCCCAGAGATGCTACCATCATCAATACCCTTGTATTCCCCCCGTTACCAAAACCTAGCTATGCAAACCCAGCAGAGGTGAGTTAGTTAATCTCAGGCAGACACCAAACTCCCACTCAGCCAGTCTCTCACTTCCAGGACAGGGGCTGGGGCAGCAGCTCATTTCTCTGACTGGGGTATTGGGGCTCTCCTGGTGCCCTTGTGCCCCTGGGCTCCTCTCTGCATGTGCAGGTAAGCCTTTTATCATATAACCTAATATTATACACATTTCAAAACAATCCTGTGCTATTTTGTATAATCTAGAAAAGTGCACATTCCATTCCTGGCAAAGGATGCTACACACCCTATGTTTAATAAATTTGTCTCTCTTACCCCAGTTCTACAGGACTCTGTAACATCCTCCTGACCTCCTTAGCATTATCTTAGTCAAATAGTTCATCTTCTGTGAGACCTGCTCTCACTACTGTGTCAGCAAACCCTTATACGATTACAAATACCAATCAATGTCTTCACCAAGGTCTGCAGCCCCACATCCTCTGTAGGCTGCATGCTGCTTTTCATGAATCCCTGGATCATTTTTGCTTTTTCACACAACAGGACAGTGTAAACTCATCTCCAACTTATGACTCACTCTATTCCTGATTCCCTTTTCTGAGTAGCCACTGCTTGAGGCCTTAGTCCATATGGTGTGTTTGTACAGTGGATTCTTCCTGCCTTGCCTGTGTTCATATTGAATTACACCCTGCATATTTCAGATGTCAAAATCATCTGCAAATCTGACCTTGTTCTCCAAGAGGCTCAGAAGTGCTTTCACACCATCTGAAAATTCATTAAAGCTTACTGTTAAACACTGAGCAGAAGGACGGTACCACACCCAATGCATTTTTCTCAAATTGGCAAAGAACTACCAACAAAAGTCCTGATCTGTGAACAATAACAGGGTGAAGTACAGGAGTCCCACTATTTCTGCACCTGCTATATATAACTTTGTTTAGACTATGGTCATTCTTATTCATAATGTAGTTGTGCCAATTAAACTGTATGAAATCCAAAACTTCTGTGTAGTTTTGGAAGGAAATTAGGTAGGTTCAGTCATGATTTAATTCTTGGAACATGATTTAATTCTTATCTAACTCCTTATTTTTCAGTTTCTGACACATGGCTGATCTGATGATTTGATCCAGAACTCCATTGTGCATTTAAGCCAAACTGAAAGGTCTGTATTTTCCCCAAGTCCTCTCTATTTAGCTTTTTCAGGACTGGGAATGCTTTTGACCCTCACAGTCTGTTGGTAATCCATCCACTTGTTACAAGTTCTCTCAGCTGACCACCAGCAGACCCCAATGTGAACCTCGTATGGCCAAACTTTTTTGAGACTATCAAAGGCTCAAATGCATTTTTTAAAGACAGAATGGCATTTGGGATACCTGAGCATGTCTGAGCATCTCCATAGTGTGTAGAGTGTACTGCACCTTTCTGTACCAGCAGCTGGACATGGGGTGAACATCTCAAGTAACAAAAAAACCATAGAATATCCTGAGTAGGAAGCAACCCACTAGGATCATCGAGTCCAACACTACTTATGACTAAACAGTCAAAGGCCAGCTGTATGTACCTGTGATATGGTTTGAAGCTGGCTCCCTGCCAAGTCTCCAAACCTTACCACCAGAAGTCCCCTCCCCCCCCAACAAAAAGAAACCTCAGGGAGAAGAGGGAGAAAAAAACTAAGAAAAACCCGAAAACGAGAGAGAGGACAACCAAACTGATATATATAAATATATTTACACTTATATACAATTTCACAAGGGAAAGGGAAAGGGGAAGGGGAAAAGGAACAAAACTATAATAAAATATATATATATATATATATATATATATCCCAATCAGTAGCCCGAGATCTAGTAACTAAAGAACAAAAGAGTTAGCAAAGAAGATATCTCACTACTCTCCTGGGACAACCGAGAGTCGCTCCGGAACGATCGCCGGCAACCTCTGTCTCCCAAGGTCGGCAAGGCCCAACCAGGCCTCGCTCCCCAACACGGCAGACTCAACAGCAGGGAACCTGCACCTCCAAGCCGCCGGAAGGAAAGAGAGCGAAGGCCTCTCCTCCTCTCTTCTTATAGTCTGGCTTACGTAAAAATCGTAGGGAATACTGGGTAAATCTGGACCCTTCCTTGGTTACAAACTGGTCACCAAGGAAGGCCTAGCCCAAACCACCACAACCTGCCTTCTGTTTTTTGTCATTGTCATAAAATGCTCCGTCTCTTCAGCAAAAAAAGCAAGTCCTCTTTTGAGTTTCCCATCGTCATTTTTCATCAGTGTCCCCCTCTCCACTAGGAAGCTGATTGACAATTTCCATAGACTTCCTTGTGCTGATAATGTAGACATGGCTTCCTCTTCCTGTTCTTCTGTGTGGAGACTTCTTTCTACTTTCCTTTTCCATTAGTATAGTTTATATTTTGCTTTGAGTGTATTTTCTCTGAGGAACTGCCAACCATCCTTTGTTGTTCTATCCTTCAGACTCACCTCCTGAGACATATTACTGCTTGCATCCCTGAGATTTGTTCAAGACCAAATGCTAAAGGTGTCTAGGGAGTGAGTGAAAATTCTAGGTCTGAAATTGGAGTGAATTTTATCAGGAGCTGCTCTTTGCCACTGATTCTTACCCATAAACACTTGACCCTTTCATCACCATCATCAAGCTCTAGGCAGTCAACACACTCCCAAACATACAGGGCTACTCCACTGTCTCACTTTGCTTGCCTGTCCCTTCTGAAGACCTTATAGCCATCCACAGCAGCACTACAGTTCTGTCAGTCATCCAGCCATATTTCTGTGATTGCAACTATATTGTAGTTTTTCAGCTGCACGATGTCTTCCAGCTCCTCCTGTTCGCTGCCCATGCTGTGTGCATTGCTGTAGGTGCACTTCAGTTGGGCTGTTGATCCTGCCACCTTTACTGGGGAGGAGCCATGATTCCAATGGAACTGCTCTAAGATGCTTCCACGGTTTCTATTGTATCAACAGCATTTATGTGTTTGCTGCTGCATGGATCTCTATCCCCTGCCCCCACAGAGAAGGTTGAGGGGCTGAGTGCATTGGTCCAGGGCCGTTTCAGGTGTACCCCAGAACACTCAGTACAGCTTGGAGCATCCTGAAGGACTTCTGTAGCACAATCCCTCAAGCACTGGTGTGCCGCCTCCAGGCTTATCTCTAGCTAGTCTGATTTTATCCATTTCCCCTTTCAAATTTAGTTTAAAGCTCTTTCAGTGATCTCTGCTAACTCAACAGTCAGTACCATTGTTTCCTGGTCAGGCTGGCAGAGTTACAGTCCCTTCCTGCATGGCATTCCATGCAAACTCCTGCTCAAACTGCCACACCATGCCCTGTTCACTCACACTGTTTGTAGTATTCCCCAAGAGTTTCTTTTATCCAGGGCAGGGCTTGGCCACCATTGCCCCTGACATTGCCCAGGCCCCCTCAGCTGCTCTGACACGAGCTGTGGGCTCCTGCCAGGTCTCTCTGCTTCCCTGAGATTCCCTTAGTTCAGGAATGCACTCTGTGTGGTTCCTGAACCCCTCTGGAGGTGCTCTGTTGGCAGTCATGCTGGCACTGGAGCTGCTTTCCTTGGCGACTGAGTTTTCATTTGCCTCTTTAATTTTTCTCCTTTCATTTGCTTCGTTTGCTGTCCAAAAGCAAAGTTTCTGCCAGTTCTTTCCGTCTCTAACTAAACTATTCTAGGGCTTCTCTGATGAAAAATGGCAGCATTAAGAGAATTTACATTTTCAGTCCAGTACACCCAGTAGACAACACAATGCTGTGGGGCAGTTATAAATCAAATTTTTCAAGTAAATCATGGAAATGAAGTGTTGAAGATCATTGGCATGCAGCTTCTTAGAATCGACTTAAATTACTTCGTCATAAAAGAATATCTAAGTAGTTCCAACAATCAAACTGAACCAAGTTCTCTGCTCCCACCTGTTAAGTAATGCCAAATGTAAACTGGTTTTTGTTATATCTCCAAAATTGAAAGCACTTTCTCCATAAAAAAATGTATTACTTTAACCTGGCTTTGCAGTTACTCATACAAAATTAGTATGTTGGCTCTAGGCCTGAGTCTGTGAAAACAGCATGGTATTGAAAATCTTTAGTTCTTTCAAGCTTCTCTTTTGATCATCATCTTACTGTCTCCATTAGTAACTCTTTAGGTTACTGGAATCTGTGCTTTCAGAATGGGATCAATGACCTTCTCTGTAATTACATCTGAACTTTTCCCACTTCTTTTTGGTGCTGTTTTGGTAGGCTGTTTCTGATAGAAGTGCTGATGATTCTAGTTCCACCAAAATCCTTGGCAAGCAGATATTCATGGACCTTTATAAAGGCTCCTTTCTCTGTGTTAATAAAACAGCACCTCGACAGCATGGAAATGGCACACAACTTTAATAGTATGCACTTAAAAAAAGAGGATAACACAAAATCAATGGAACTTTCAACCAGAATAAACACACAGAACAAAATATACTCTGCCCATTTTTAATTTTCGTATTTGGATGATATAAAACCTGGTTTTCTGTTACTTAAGAGAAGCCACCACCAACTTTCTGCTATGAATAATAAAATCAGTACTGCAATGCAGTACCGCTATTATTTTAATCTTCAATTCAGTTTATTTTATGCTGTATTTTCAGTTTGCTTTATGATGAATTTCTTTTCTATTAACAACACAAAGTTGCGCCATGAAAATTAGTTCTTGTTATTGAAATACATTAGCTTACAGTGCTTGGTAAGCACAGCCAATAATTAAACAGATGCTTACTTCCCATGTATTTTTCAAGTCAGTTACAAATAAGGACAATTTCCAGAGTCAATGTTCTTTGGAGCCTTGGAAGATCAGGCTGTGCTATTTTACTTGACCTGGAATATTAGACTAGAAGGATCATCAGACTCTGCCTCCTCTTATTACAGGTATACAAGTTTCTTGTCCATGTGAACTGCTGATCAGGATCCGTCTCAAAACATGGTTCTTGTTATTGATGTTTCCTTGTTGTCATCCAGAGAGTTGAAAACTTTCCTCTGGTTTCTATATAAATGTATTTATGTCCAGTTTATTCGTGCTGCATTAAAGTGGTTCACCGCCTCTGGAATTTTAAAAATGAAGAGAAGAAAGGACTTTTTAATAAATTTTTTTCTCTTTTTGTCTTTATGGCTTGAGAAAGCTCAGTGTGCCCAGCTTCCTTTTGCACAGAAGCCCAACCACTTTACTGGCCTTTTCTTCACCATGCCCAGTTTGGGTTCTGGACTGTGGAATCTCACTGGCTCAAAGTGCTGCAGGTGAGATTTCTCCAGGAACAAGATTCAGTTACATTTGTATTTTGTTGTATATACTGAAAAAAATCTCATGTGTCCTAGAAACACCTTTGTCTTTCTCACAGATGCAGCAGTGGTTACTCTCAGTCGCTCGTGATGGGCAAGTACAAACCAGCCTTCCTTCTCAGTTGTTTCAAGTTACTACTGCCCTGTATAAATTATTCTACCACCTAATTGACCTGAAAATTAAATGTCACTGATCATTTCCAAATAGCGCACTTAAATTTTCACTCTTACTGACATTATTTTACATGTTCTCTAAATATTGTTTATCGCTGTATCTCTCAGGTAGTTGTCCTTTACACCCTGTGCCGTAAATCCCTTTAGCTGTTCTTCCCATGTCACACCTTTAAATTATTCTATTTGACTTTCAGCCCTTCTCTGGCATTATTCCAACATATCTCAGACTTTTGGATGTCAATGTAGATCCTATTTCTGCGTGTCAAAGCATTTGCAAGGGCCAGCAGGAAATGTGCCACTGTACAGAATCCTATTCTCTAGGCAGAGTATCCATTTGGCAAAAGAAACGGGAGAAATTTCTGCTATTTTACTTAATATCCAAACAGAACAAAACAGAACAAAAAAAGAGCTGCATCATGTTATATGAACTCATTGTGACATCCTGTTGAAGTAACAAGATTTAGCAGAAGGTTTAGAAACCATTGCATCATTTAAGTAAACTGTGGCTCATCTGCAGTGCTCCAAGCTAACTTGTTGTTTTTCTGAAACCGAATATTTTGATATTTATATATATATATATATCCAAAAAAGAAACATATACATTAATGCATGCATATGTATAAAACAAAAACAAGCACATATTAAACCAGCCACAATTAAGAATTAAATTTTTAAAGACTATAAGAATTTATTGTGTAGGTAAAATAGGTGTTGTACTCACTCCTGTCTCTGTGAAATATTGTACTCATTCAAATCAATTATCCTTTTACAGATATGTTTTCATAAAAGGATAATTAGTTCATTTCTGAAATTGCATCAGGTAAACCAATCTATTTTAATTGTTTCTGTATCAGTGAACTGCAGCACAATTTTTTTCTATCCACAAAACTAATTTAATCAGCTCTGCCAAATAAGAAGTCATTTATCACTTGAAAGATGAAATTGTTTATTTTTATTGTCAGCCAAAAATAATTGCCATATATCTGCATGCATATGTTCCTTGTATCTGTAAATGCACCTATTTTGGCCTTTTGTAAAAATTCACTTTCACTGAAGAATCACGTAAGTGATTCTCCTTTTCTTCCATTACCTTTCATAGATGTTTGTCTTGGGTACACAAGGAATGTGCCTGGCAGAGGTCCTGCTAACTCCTATTTAAAGGCTTCTTCAGCAAGATGAAATTAAAAAGCTCTGCCCACAAGGTCGTTTTTGAAAGTCACATATGATGCGTGAACGATGAAAGGTCACCTTTTGTTTTCCTCAGGATTTTGTTAAACTGACCAAAGTAATACAAAACTGAGGGAGCTCAGTGGATAAACAGCACATTTTGAGAGAAATTCAATCAAAATGCTATGGATATCTCCCCATGTCCACCTAGTTCTGGGGACTGTCATGATTTACAAGCACAAATGCAGGCTGATGTGTACCACTTGACTTCAAGGTCCAAGAACATTTATTTCTCATTGCAGGCAGCCAGCATGTCCCACCACATTCTTTTCTCTGTGCCCGTCACCTGCCCTGTGGCACCTGCTGTTTTAAATCTCGGCTACTGCTGTAGGACCTTATTCACTCGCAGCCCAAGCCATTTTGAAAAGCCTCCTGCACGACAAGATCATGTCTGTGCTAAGATGTTTGCTAATCCCATCACTCAGCAGCAGGCACAGAGCTCTCTGCTCCGACTGATCCTCATGCCACAAGGCAGAGTCTAATCATAGAGCAACATCTCTTTGTCTGTGACTGATGTATCTGCCAACCAAAACATGAACTGCAGCGAGGAATAGTCAGCATTTTCCCTGCAATATGAAAAGCAGGATTATATTTCCTTGTGTATTTATTTCCTAGGCTTTGGAATACAACACTTTGATAAAATTCTTATTAATATTAATAATAATGTATGGTCACTGCTTGATGAGACAAAAAGCTGAAATCTACCCACAGTGTTTTGAATCATGTCTTTTCTGATAAGACTTAGACCTATGGAGCAGAAGACAGAGCTCTGCACCATGACTCTCATAACTCTCTGTGCATTGATAGCTGGATAATTGGGAAAACAAGGGCAATTCAGACTCTGATTCATATTGGATTTACCTGTGTTGGCTGAAGATGTTACCCACCTGGACAATAAACTCTTCAGCTGTTGCAGCTAAATCAGAGATGATTGTGAACCTGAGTTGTCAGCCCGCACAGTTTGCAGCTTGATGTTTTAATGTAAACTGAGGTTGATAGTGGTTTATATTTGCTGGCAATAGCAAAATCAGCACCTCACCTAATCAGTAGTCTGGCAGGGGCATTTTGGGATGGCAGGCTTTTAAATCACCCTGGCCTTTGAAAGTCTCTTGTGAAAAAAGAGACTTTAAGGACAGGACTCTTACATCTGACTGCGATTTCACAAATCCTGTGTTCGTCAGCCCTGTGGATTTCAGTGGACTAAAGAAAAATAGTTGACCTGTGGTATTGTGAAAAGTATTTTTCCTTGGCACAGTTTCTCTGCATATATCTCTTAATATCATCAAAGATCTCGTCAAATGAATTCACTGGAGCAGACTTATCAAAGTGGGTAAAAAAAAAACCCTGGATAATTAAAACCCAATTAGTTTGATGCCAGTTACATCTAAGACTTTAGATGGAATTATTAAGGAAAATATAGACATACAGAGAAATCAATTAATATGTTACAAGACTTTGTCAAAAACAGAATCCCCAAAATAATCTTAAGTCTTCTTTGATAAGATATGAGATTTTCTAAGTTAGTCAACAGTGCATTTTTCTCTTGACATGTAAGAAATTATTACTTAAGATAACTTAACTGGATATCAGTAAAGAACTGTGAGATAACTGGAGATAAAGAAATACAAGACTGTGAGACTATCTGTAATAGCATGGGAATTTTGGTTTTCCATGACTGAGAAAAAGAAACACAAAAAGAAGAAAGCAGAGGAAAGAATAAGTCAAAAGTTTATTTTATTGGAGGAAACCAAAATAACCTCATTTATTTCACATGAAAAAATGATACCAGAATGTATTCATGATAGATGTGTGCCTCCATCCAGGGAACGTGGTTCCTGGTGGAGAAGACTGACAGATCCCCTGCAGTGGTGTATATCTGGTAGGGAAACACAGTTTGATGCCAAAAAGATTCGAAAGAAAGCATTGCAAGCCACTCTGAAAAAAAAAAAAATTCACCGTTGTTAAGGCCAAACTGTTTCATGGCCCTTTGAAAGCTCCTGAACAAGTACATGGTCTGTGAAAATTATTATCTTGGAGGAGGTAGAGGAGATCAAATGGAGAGGTGGGACCTCAGCTCTTCAATCTCTAACCGCGTGGGAGTGCAGAGGGATGTCTGCCTTCACTTACTTTGGCTTTCTTGTATGTTTTCTTTGAAAGCTTTCTTGTACATTTTCTGGGCTGTGCCACTTTCTGCAGATTGTCCCAGGCACAGCTTGATTGCCAGCAGGGTCCAGGAAACCTTCCCAGTAGTAGTTTTTGCCAACATCTCTGTGACAGCACGGGAAGGTCAGAGGCAGACCCGGGTACTCTGCCCCAGCCTGTGCGACATTTGCACTCGCTGCAATGTGCTGAACTAACACTGAGTCGTAGTAAAACTCATGGGCTGTGGAGCCCAGACCCAGGCTTGCGAGGGAAGGATAAAGTTTCCTATCAGGGTTTGGTATGAAAGAAAGGATTTAATAAAAATATCTGTGCTAGTATGTCATTCAAGCTCTATGAAGAACCTCGTGGCTTGTTTATACATTGGTTAAACAGATGTAACAGATTGTACCTTTTTCAAAGAGGATTCATAAGAGACAGCAATCAATAAATACTTGTGGAGACTTTTGATGCTTGAAAATGGAAAATGCTATTTTCACTAGACTTATACAAAAAACCAATTACTGTTTTGGAGAAACAGAGGGAGAAGAGCAAACAGATTTGATCAAGACTGAGGTTCTTTGCCATGATTACACAGAGACCTAACTAAAAATAATAATAGACTAAGAAAGAACTGATTGAAATTGTTATCTTTCAAACTTATTCTAAGTACAAGATCTAGAAATTATAGAAAAGGTATTGAATAAGATAGGCAAAGGCTCTTCTGTCAGCTCAGCTGTTTCCATGTCAGGACTAATGGAAGCAGTGTATCAGGTTAGGAAGGCACAGTCATGAAACTAATGAAAATATAGGGGGATGATGAATGTGCTTTGATAACATCCTAAGACTGAGGTGTCCCTGAAGAGCTTACTGTGGAGATAAATACAGGACACAATTCAGTTCCATTTAATTGCAGTGAAGGCAAGATTGAAGGCACTTAAATTAAGACTGGATTTAGACTAATGTTCTGCAGAATTTGGATACCAACAGCTCAGATCACTGCTTCAAAAGAGCAATTTGCTTGATACTCTCCTTGTTGTCCATTGTCTTTGTGTGTCTTTAGTCAGACCCAAAGTTTTCTATCCATATAAAGACAAACATTGCAAATCTCTACTGTCACACATTCCAATCAGGTTGATGCCGATCTCACCTTCAAGATCCCTTGACGTTCAGGTTTGGGCACCAATGCCTAATTCCACCCAAGAGCCTGGAGAACTTCAGGCCCGTGGTGCTATACTTGCAGGAGCTCTCTGCCATGTGTAGATCTATGTGGTTGGCATACCACAGATGTTCAAATCCATGACAATGAAGGAGTCAGTCCCTGAGAAAACAGGAATTTAACCTTCCCTGATGTGGGGGGTGTTGAGTCTCTGTCACTTGTGTCCCCAGCCATTGTGCTCCAAGAACATGCACTCCATCCCTACCAATGCACAACTCAGAGTTCAAGATTTGTCAGACCAGGAGAAGAACAGAAAAACAACAACCTGACTCTACTCTGAAAAAAGTGGGTGAAAGTTCTGACTGGGCCAATAGAGAGAGACAATGGGTTTTGTTTGGTCCTGAGAACTAATGTAGTAACATTTTAATATTTGGAAAGTCCTGCACTGTGTCCCTGTGCATGAAAAGGACCTGCCAGGCTGACCTTTCTCATCATTCAAGTCTGCTTCCATTGTGCAGACCTGTGTAAAGGTGCCTCTCTCAATGCATTTGTTATGTGCTACTCCATATGTCTCCTACAAAAGGAAAAAATGTCATTTTAATATAATGGAAAACCTACTCCCATGATTAAATGCAATGAAGAAACCATTGAATACAATGATTTTCTAGCAGGAGACTCATACATCTTTAAATCAATAGAGTTGCATTTGCTTGCTGTGAAGAGCCAACAGCCCACCTATGGCTGGCAGGGGCTGGATCAGCTGGCTGGCTGCAAGACTTATGAAGAACATATTATAAAAACATCAAAAAAACCAGATCTGATCTGTCAGCTGTTTTGAGAATAAATCCTGTGCCAGGCAATACACCAAGACTACACCACAATCAATCTCCTATCCAACATCTCAGCCTGTCTCCTGTGTCTCTTTTGGATATGTGCAATCTCACTATGACCCTGAATCTGGCCCTGATTCTGCCGTCTTTCCTGCCACATCTCTTGGCTTTGTCACTGTGGTGACACCATCAACCTGCCTCTTCGTGATGATGTGGACATCTTCCCTTTCCCCTCTACTGCCCTTTCTAAACACTGCAGCTCACGTCATCCACCATCTCTTCCAACTGATTTTGCTGTTCACTGGCCTAGAGTACAGCCAGGAGAAACTGGTTGAAAATATTTAACAACCTACCTTTTTTTCCCCTTTCCTCCCTCAGCTTCATTATCCTCAGCTGAGCTTTGGCATCAGCTCAGTTTCTTGCTTTGTGCCTTCTCTGGTTTTCCCTGGCATTAGGTAGGAAAACTCCCACTCTCTTATGATTCTCCTCTGAAATCCCTCCCTCAACACCTGTTTGCTCTGTGATCAGGGCTCATGCCCTTTCTCTCCTGAAACTGTATTTATCACTGACCAACAGTGTGTGGTGGTTTCCTTGTGCTTTCCATGCCCTCCTGTTGCCCCTCATCTTACATTTAACCTGTGAGCTCTTCAGAGAGCTCCCCTTTGCCCTGTTTGCAGGGTGTTTAACTCCAGGAGGAAGATGGGACAGAGGTACAGTCCAACTAAATTAATACCCTGCAGGCAGCTGTTTGATCTTTTTAAGTCAGGACCCATTTTCTTCCATAATTTCTCCATGTTATTTACCAAGATTGCAATATTCCATCTTACTAAGCTGAATGCCATCAAGGCCACTGGGCTGTATGGAAACACGCTCAAAGTGGTCTGAAAAGCCCAGAGAGACAGAGAGAGTTATCAGCTATTTCTTTTGGCTCCAGAAGAAATTTCTGCAGCTGTTCTTTTAAAAAAAACCAAAACTTCCAGGTTGGATTTTTGAGTTTCAGCTTTCAGCCCTCTTATCCCAATTATGTCTTTATTAGGCACATGAAAGAACTCCTTAAGTCCCAGTATATTCTACAGCTGCAGTCAGGTCACTTTTCAACCATATCTTGTACATTCAAGAATATAATAAGTACCACAGTGAAAATAATACCTAGTGATGATGATAGAATCCATTATTCGCTGAAGAGACGAAACACACAAAGTGCAAAATATATAGAATCAAAAGTGAAGGCTTTGAGCAGAGCCCAAGACATTTCATAAGCTGAAAAATGAAGGGTTGAGCATAGCCTAAGACATTTCATAGGCAGGGACATAATTGCTCTTGATTTCTTTATATTGGCTTTTTATCTCAAAGAAGCCAGATGATGAATTGCCAAGTGATTATTCATAAGGCATTAGTACATAGTTTCCCTCCCTTCCTCCTCCTCTTCATACCCTCTTCCTTTGCATTTGGATTCTTTCCTTTTGATATTTGTATGTTTACTGTTTGGAGAGGTCAAAAAAGGCAAAGCACGAGACTTTTGCTCTCTGCAGCCCCCTGGCCTCCTTCTTGCTATTTATACATTGCAGTTGAACTTGGGGAACTTGGTCGTCTTTGGTGTTAGACAAACCCATTGCAGAAGATGCTCCTGCCCTAAAAGGTTTGTGCTGAATATATGAAGCTTCTAAGAAAGGATAAACCACAGTGATTCATTCCAAGCCAGCGAGCAGGCAAAGGGCAGGCCTGGGAAGGAATTTTATCTCAGCAATGCCTTAGTCACTGTTTTTCCCATGAGCTAGTGTCCTTTTTTTAGGACAAAGAATGTTGTAGCTGAGAAATTGGGTGTTCCTCTAACCTGTCAATGGCCAGCCAGTACATAAAAGATCACTGGGGTGGTCCAGTGCAGCTTAATAACCTTTCAGTGTACCTATGTCCCTGGAGAGCACAACTGCATTTTTAAGCTGATAGGTTTCCTGGGAAAAAGCAAGGCTGAGATTTCCGTGTCCCTTCTTCCCTGCACCCCAACAGACCCCACTGCTATTCTTCCATCACAGCACACAAACCTGACCACTGTGGGCGTTGGGGGCCTGGCACCCCCATCTCGTGATCCTGACTGCTGGCTGTGAGCAGCTGCAGACAGCTTGCAATGCTGAAGGCATCAGGGCATTCATTTTTCATCCTCCCTGTGATAGGAACGGAGGTGAGGAGTTCAGCACTCTCCCTTACCTCCACTGACATCAGTGCTGTGTCAGCCCTGATGGTATTAGAACAATCTTTTAAAAGCAGTTCATCTTATTACTGTGCTGTGCACTCCCTGAAGGCCATGGACAAATGTTACAGTCTGGACGTGCGTGTGATGTCACGGAAGAAATATGAAACGGCAGCTGAACTGCTGGCTGCTACAAGGGCAAATTTTGGTTAATGTTTCCTATTAACTCCCAACTCCTTCTGTCAACCTGCTATCGTGGTAGGGAGAGTCTGGAGGAAATAGCTCTCTCATCTTCTGCTCAAAATTGCCATTTGCCAAGGATTTGCTAGAGGTCTAATTAAAGCAGAATAAATGTATTTTGCATTTCTCACCCGAGAGGGTAGTTTAGATCAGAATCAGCGGAATGAATACGGCATGTTTCTGACTGAGTTTCGAGTCCTAATGAAAAGGGATACTGTGAGTGATGAAGACAAATGCACTTCAAATGAAGAATTAATACTGCTCATAATGGCAAAAATATAAAAATCCATATTATTAGAACAAATGCTTTGTACTATTAGGCACTTATGTGTCTAAATCCCTGTTAGAGTCTACAGCTGGCATGGACAAATATTTATGCTGATATTTAGTACTTAGTACTGCTGTAGCTGTAATTTATATTCCCCCATAATCATGTGAGAATGCCACTCTGTGTTTTGTGCTATGCCATTTTCATTTGTGATTTTAGTGTCCCTGAAGCAACTCTTCACGGGGAAACCCATTCTTCCAGTCAAAAAAACAACTTTTCTCAAATCTCTGTGGAGCACTCTGAAATACAAATAACAACACTAATAAGGCCCAGAAGCTTCTGTGTTGAACAATACACAAATAGCTTATGAGAAATGTTTTCTTCACAGGGGACCTTGTGTTCTTAAACAAGACCCATCAAGTGATTTTTGCAAACAAGCAGCTACAGAGGGAAACCATAGTTAACCAAGATGTGGTTATGAAGTCTGTCTATAAATGTGAGTTGCAAGAATGTCACATTTTTACAGACAGAAGCAAATTCATGAGACCACAAGCCTTCCTAAGCAGCAGCTTTGCTTGCTCCTGCTCCAGGATCACTCAGAGACCCATGCCCTGTTGACAGCCTCTGCACTGGATTAGCCCCACAAAGAGCTGCAGGGTTACATCTACAGAGCTTCCTGAAGATGGATTAGATGTTTAACCATACTCTTTCTTGGAGATCCCGTAGCCTTTTCTTGATCATGCACTTGGAAGCACAATCCTCAGGTGACTCTCCCTGCTTCTAGCAGATCAAAAGGGCAAGTGAAGCACAAGCCTCTGGTAACACAGAATTACACACTGGGCTGGGTTGGAGGGGACCCTGAAGATCATCTAGTTTCAAACCCCTTTCTACAGACAGGGACACCTTCCACTAGACCAGGTTGCTGGTTGCTTTGTTGACATAAGTGACTTGAACAGGACATAGAGCTACAGAAACAGGCTGAGAGAGTTGGGGTTGTTCAGCTTGGAGAAGAGATGGTGCAGAAGTCTTTAAGTAGCCTTTTGGCTCACACCTGCATTTAATGATATAACACTATGATGACCATCATTTGTCTTAATCTCACAGTTTCTTTAGAAACAAAGGTAGCACAGCTTTGTAGAACTATTATGTCATCCTACAGAAAATGGTATTTTAACCATTGCTATTAATACCTTAAATGTATTATTCAGGGTTTGCCCCATCCTTGCCTTACAAACTACAACTGTCTGCCAGACTAGCTCCATTTTCTCCCATTTAATAAAGTGTTGTAATAATTTCCCCGAATACCTTTTTTTTTTTTGGCAGAATTTCAATGTACTATTGCTGTTTACTCATGAGAAAAGTCATTGGTGATACCTTGATTCCTTGCGATAATGAAGAAATTGGCTCACACATTGAATAGGTGTTCCTTTGCCATCAAGTTTATGTTAACATTCACAGTATCAATTAAACAAAATTTGAGGATCAAATCTGTGACAATAACTAGAGGGTCTGAAATAATTGCAAAGGTTAGGTCACGGTGATCAAGCTTCCAAATGCATTTTACGGAGTGCTGATGTGCAGTCTGCAGGTTATTTCTTCTTCCTTCAGGTGTCAGAACTCATTTAGGCTTTAGACACTGCCGTAAAAGGCAATCAGCTCTTCCCTTCCAATCTCCAAAATCATTTTAACACAAGTAATATCAACAGAGTCACATCATTTAAAGCCTTCTCCTGCCGCCGTGCAGCTGCTCAGGCAGTTAATTACAATATGTTCCCAGGATGAGAGGCTGAACAGGCAGTCGCATTTCTGTGCTTCATTAAAATGAGCTTAGCAAAATTAGGCTGATAGGATAATGGGGATACCTTGTGCAATTCCCACAATTCCCAGCAAAAAGGATTGTGCCAGACGTTGTTCTCGTTGTGTAAATTATATACCTTATGTTTGTTTACTGGGAATAATAATGGGCACATTCTTTCATCTTAAAGCAAGCTGCTAAACAGCATTATTCTAAACACTTATGAATGAATGCAGCATCTACTCATGCAAAATAACAGTATATTTACTGTCAAAGTTTGATTTAGTGCTGAGGAGAGATAGGAGCTTGAAATACTTTTGTTAGGAAAGTACAGGAAACAAACCACTCCATGAGAACAGGTACCTTACATGATATATGTCATTTATTCACCTTCATAATTTAAAGTAGAAATCTTCTTTTTAGGTTTGTGTAACTCTTCTCTCTCACCTTCAAGAGTTGTTAAGACTTGAAATTGAAATTATTTTAATAGCATTGATTGTTGATTCATTTGCAGTAGGTCAGGACCCCTAAGATGGGATTCTTCTCATCTGTCTTTCTCTCTGAAAAACTGTCATCTACATTCGGTGTAAAATAATGAGGGGAACAAAATGCCCTTCAAGGAAGTTTGACTTAAGAAAGGAAGTACCTTTGATTACTGAAAGAGCTCCTAAACCACCTTGAGACAGAGAATGTGAGAAACCTAATGTTAAAAGGAGTGAATTCAGGCCAAATAGGCCCTTTTTTGAACCATCCATTAATGAACTTTACTTGATTAACAGAAGGATGTGAGATTCAGATAAAATAATGTTATTTATTGTAGTTTGTTGAGGTTTTTTAGGTGGTTTTATTTTGTTGTTGTTTTTCAGGCTGTACTTAGTTTCTCTTTTTCCTTTTCATAGTAACAGATGTGGACGTTGGCACTCCCTGGCATCATCCTCTTGGCTGACCACAGAGCAGAGTGAATATAGGAGTTTGGGTTAAGCTGGGCCTCATCTCTGGGAGGTCTGCAACAAGCTTAATAAAATCTAAACTGGAGACTTCCAAGACTCAAACAATAAACAAAGCTATTAAGTCTGACTTTGGATGACTCATCCATGCTTGGGAGTAGCCCACTGGATAGTGCAGAACAGGTCCCTTTGCAGAGGGGCATGTGAGGCATATTCTGCTGTAGACTTCAAACATTACACCTGTAATTTCAGAGTTTCATGGTCAAATGCCAAGTCAGAAATAAACCTTCAGTGTCTGTTCCTTTACCAGCCACACTGCAATGAAAATGACAGATAGTGCAAGGCTATCACTTTTAAATGGCCATGGAGGGAAGTAGGTGTCCCTTCCTTTGGTGTTAGCAAGAGCTATGTTCTAAAGATAAGTGAGTGAAGCAACTGATGAGAAAAGTAAGACGTTATTCCATGTACCATCCATCACAGATATACATATTATCTATGATATAAGGATAAAACAGGAGGGATTTACATTTTCTAAAAGTGCCTATTGTTCTGTAGCAGTGGGATGTGTGTGTTTATGAACAGTTATACGTGTGATTCCAGGGTGTGCAGTTTTATTATATTCAGAACCACTGAAAATAATTACCCCCAATATCAATTTCCCTTCTGGAGCGTAAGAAGCAGGTTGAGAGGAATGGTGTTATTAAGAATAATTTCAGAGCAGTAAATATAACTATCTCATCATCTATAATGGCAAGCTAGACATCTGCATTTGACTGAAATGAAGAAATATATCACTGTGCATTCTATTTTGGTGAAAATATACATACATCTATCCTGCATGCAGCAAATGTGATGTATGGAAAACATTCTTCAAAACACATAGTTCCTTTGGTGATCAGTTCCTAACCCTCACTCTTTACTTCAAAGTATAAAATACTATATCCATTCTCTTATGTATCTTCATCTACTAAAACGTTGGAATACTTTTAATACATTTTATATAGATATAAAAGCCACTCTGGATCAAAGCCTGTGATCTGGAATACAATGAGACTCTCACTGATGGTTCAGTTGTTAAACTGACAAGGTCCTGGAGATTTTGTTGGCATATTCAGTGGCAGGTCCACATCAGAAATATCAGTCAGTAGTTGTGGAGCTGCATTAACAGATGGGATTGTTGCTCTCAGCTCTGGACTGTGAAACTTTCATACCTCTGGCACCAAAGCATATGGTCTAATAAATGTGAACAGGGTCCAGAATTAACCCTCTGCTCTTGGAGTATTTAGTATTTACCTAATGCCTTTCCGACAGAGAGCCTTATGGGACATATATGGTAAACACTTTCCATACATATGTATAATTTATATGCATGAATATATTTAATATATAACTATTCATACTCTATTGGCACATACTGTTTATACTTCATATTTTTAGTTTGTGAAGTCTGCAGCATTTAACAGCTTTATGATGCTACATTTAGAGATGAGACCAACAATAGTGGATGAGAGGCTGGACATGAGCCAACAATGTGTGCTCACAGCCCCAAAAGCAAACTGAATCCTGGGCTGCATCCAAACCAGTGCGGGCAGCAGGTCGAGGAAGGTGATTCTCCCTCTCTACTCTGCTCCACCCGGAAAGCTGCATCCAGCTCTGGGTTTCCCAGCACAGAAAGGATATTGACCTGTTGGAGCGAGTCCAGAGGAGGCCACAAAGTTCATTAGAAGAATGGAGCACCCTTCCTATGAGGAAAGACTGGGAGAATTGGGTTTGTTTACCCTGAAAAAGAGAAGGCTTTGACCTAATTGTGGCCTTCCAGTACCTGAAGGGAGCCTACAGGAAAAATAGAGAGGGGCTTTTTACAAGAGCATGTAGTGACAGGACGAGGGGGAATGGCTTCAAACTGAAAGAGAGTAGGTTTAGATGAGATATTAGGAAGAAATTCTTCACTGTGAGGGTGGTGAGGCACTGGAACAGGTTGCCCAGAGAAGTTGTGGATGCCCCATCTCTGGAAGTGTGCAAGCCCAGGCTGGATGATGCTTGGAGAAACCTGTTTTAGTGAAACATGTCCCTGCCCACAGCAGCAGGGTTGGGACTAGATGATCTTTAAAATCCTTTCCTGCCCAAACCATTCTATGATTCTGTGAATACAGAGGGGGACGAGGTTGAGCTTGTCACAAGTTTTGCAAATTTTGTTGTCTTTTGGGAATCCCAGGTACTGCTGTCTGTATCAGGACTGACTGTGACCATAGTCAGGGTAGTCAGGGCTCTGTGGGTTCAGTTCCATGCACCAGCCACCGTCTCTTGAGGCAGGCACTGCAAGCCAGAGCCCTCATGGGAGGAGAACCAGGTGGACCGACTGCAAATCAGAGAAGGTTTTGCTAAGATAATTTAGGTGATTACTTTTGTGAAGATATTTTAATAGATTTGTACACTTTTCAAAGGAAATAGGTTAAATAGTTTGACTTTTGCAGTAAACACCAGTGCTAGATGAATCTCTCAGGTTCTGGTTACCTGTTTGCAGGTGAGGTCACATCTCTGCTCACATTCACTAGTCATCTTCATCTGCCCGCACATTGATTTTGACCCAGTAGAGTTCATGGTGAGTTGCCTTTTCACGATCCATTCCCAGAGTGTGGTTTGTCCTAGGTGCTTCCATGTGTTTTCTCACATGGGCCTGATTTATTAAGTGAAGCAGGTGACTCTGTGTTACTGATCCGGCTTATCAACATCTGATATTTCATTGGCCTGGGTTTGGTTTACAACCTTTATCAGGGTCTAGTGAAGATGTACTTTTTGATGAACCTCATCAGAAAAATACCAAGTGGCAGACAAAGGTCTCTTCTGGGCATCAGCCCACGATTAAAGTTTTTAAATATGTTCATCATTTCTACTTATTTATTTTTCTAATAATCACATGACAGTAAGTTACAACTTGAAGGACATTCACTTCACAAGGTATACAGTAAAAAGGGTGAATAGTTGGCTATTGAAGTCTATTTACAACAGGCTTGCTGTTGTAAATAGACTTGACCCTCCAAGATGACATTTAACACTCTCTCCATTTAAAAATAAATCAGGGTGTTAATTCATATCTGTATGGCTTTTCCAAGCTTGGGAAATCTTTGGGTATTGCTTTCCATCTGGCAAGGAAGAGAGGTGAGAGAATATGTATCAGAAAATCAGCATCATGCACAGCTTTTCAGTGTGGTTTTAATTTTTTTCTCCTTAACACTTTCAAGGTTGTATCACCATATATGATAACTTTTAAGTGTACCATGAGAAGAAATTTAGCGCAAGGAACATTAGTATCATCACTGATACTAGGTAAAAAGCAAAAAAAACAAAAAAGGAAAACCCTACCCTCCAATGATTAGAGATGTTTTTCTTATGTAATTAAACCAACCAGCTCATTAGCATTAACCACACTACACATTCTAATGACCCAATTTATTTTAAACTACAGATCCGAGCAGATCTGATAAGGCTGCAGTATCTTAATTCTAAAATAATTCCTGATTTAAAACAGCTTTCTAGGCTTTGGCTGACAAATCGACCCATGTCCCGTTACAATTGTACTTACTCAGCAGACCCGTCCAGTTCATCATGAAGAAACTGAGAGAGAGAACTTGCAAGCTTTTGACTCAATATACTCTTTATGTGAATTTGATGAATTTATTTTAATTTAAATCTATCTAAGGCCTGAAATTCAAAACTGTTATGGAAAATGAACTCTTTCCTTTATGTTAGAGATTATTTTATGTCCCCAGGGCACCATCTGGCAGATAATGCAATATGTTGTGCTGGAATGCAGCTCATACGTATTTAAGAAGCTAACTGTAATTACAAAGGCAAGACTTAGAGGATAATATCTTCTGACACAGCAATTTAGCTTTTTAGCATTTAACACCAGTCAGGTTTCTTGACCCTCCTTGGCTTTGGCACTTCAGAGACGGAATCAGAGATGCATCCCAGTGGTTTGATAGTGCACCCAGAAAGTGACTGTGTTTACATGATGGAGACTGAGCAATGAACTCGTGCTCTGAGCCTTCAGATCCAGCCCAGGTGACATGCAAGGCTGTGTCATTCCATCAGCACAGTACTGGCCTGACCTTCTGCTTTGTGCCAGCCTAAGATGGTCAAGGGGTTCCGGCCAATTCAAAACAGGGCATGTTTACACCTTCCCACAGCATCCAGTGCAGCCATACTTTGAGTGGAGTCAGTGGCTGCCACATTGGGCTCTCCCTTTGCAGAGAACTTCAGTGCTTATTAGTGATCCTTGTTAGGAGATAATTTTGAATTTAAATCCAATAAGCTCGAGTTATCTTCCAAGAGGAAGGTTATTTGCTGTGATCAGATAGGATGGCACACGCTTACCCTTCAGAAGAACTCCATTAAGTGAAAAATAAACCTCTCATTAGCGAGGAATTTAGCTCAAAACACTAAAAATCTACATCCTGGTATTGATTCTGGACACAGCAGATGTATCAATTTAAATATCTACTGTATCTAATTTTTCATTATGTGCATCTGAATGTTCCATAAACCAATTTACCTCAGGTATGGAAAGATCAAGCAGTAGAGATTCAAACTATATATAACTTCTATGCAAGAGTATCAGAACATGACATTAATCTCCTTTCTAATTTCCTAAGCTCCCATTTTTGTCGTACAAGGTGACATCCCTCACAGCAACTGGGTGATTTATGTTGTGGAGGGTATTCTTAACTATCTTTAATATTGGTGCAATAGCTCATCCATCTTGAAACAAATTATATATGCAAGATTATTTATTCAGGACAGGCAGTGAATCATTAAAACAGGTCTTATTTCTGGATAAATACAGCATATCTGTCTTTGTCTCTCTGGTATCAAGTAAATTACATGTGTCCATTAGGAGTATATGCAGCCTGCCCCAGAGTCACTTTAGAGTGACTCTAAAGTCTTATGGTGAAATACCTCTCTGAAATAGAATGAGGATTTGAAAAATGAAACTAAAGGGAACTTATTCTCTTATTTCTACAATATAAAAGTTGATGTAAGTACCATGACGAGTTCAGAAAAGCAGAACCAACAAAATAATCGTATGTAGTCTACGCTGGTCTGACAGTGTCAAGGATTTTTATGTGGATTACATGAAAGACACCATTATGATTTATCCTTATCCATGTATTAACATCTTTATGTGTAATAATTAACTTCCTCCTAACGCTGTTTTTGATAGACTTGAAACTTTCTTCATTATTTCTCCCCAGATTGATACATAAGCTGTCAACTGCAATTGCCGTAAGTTTCTTCTTGCTTATGTCTAGGAATGAATGAAGTTGTCTCTGTGAGATAATAGTTACCTGCTGCTTCATTCTCTTCTAGATAGATGTTCACAGATAGTTTGATTACTTTTAATGGTGCTTTACTTCCTACTACCGTGTGCTTTCAACAAGGTCCCCCAAAGTATAACCGCCTCTGTACTTTGAATTCCTCCTAGTGATAGCAACAAAGATAGCAGCTGACATCACTGTTAAGTTCAGGGCAGCCCTGAGCACCTTTTTTCCCCTTTGATTCATTTATTCTCATGACAAGTTGGGGCTCCTGTTTTGTAGCATCACCTTTCTTTTACAGGAATTGC
This sequence comes from Neopelma chrysocephalum, assembly GCF_003984885.1. Taxonomy (NCBI): domain Eukaryota; kingdom Metazoa; phylum Chordata; class Aves; order Passeriformes; family Pipridae; genus Neopelma; species Neopelma chrysocephalum. The sequence goes on along the minus strand of NW_020897725.1, from coordinate 10,608,192 downwards.
CTCAAATATAAAATTCATGCCTGAAGAAAGAAAAATCAATCAAAGCCTAATAACTTATTCAATAGTATAGACTAGTGCTCCAGTGAATATTGACACGGGGTAATCAGAGTGCGTTAGACCCCATCCTTTCCTGAATTACATGAATGCAGCTCCTGATGTAGCAGAGGTAGTTTTGATACTTTAAAATGCATACAAAGAAGCATGAGCCCAAATCTCCTCCCTTAATAATTTTATGCCAGGGTAATTTAATACATTTTAATGAGATGACTTTGCATTTAGACCACTGAGAGAGACAAAAGAAAAAACTTAAAATCTTCCACAAATACCATTTCTTTTTTTTTCTTTTTTTTAATGGGGGGGAAAGCTATGGACATCGTAATTTTCAGCAACATGATTCTTTTATTCTTTTCCTTTTTGGAAGGATGATCTATAATACCATAAATACAAATAATGGCCATTGAGCAAGGTCCATATATTATGCTGTCAACAAAGTACTGACCTGAAGACCAAAAAAAGGCAAAAGAAAAAAAAAGCTAGTAAAAATATTGATTATAACATGGGGACAAGTAAATTAACTTTTTATTATGAGAGCAGCCATATAAAAGGGAAAGTTTCAGCCTGAACTATTTAGCTTGCTTTCATTGTAATTTTTTTCCTTTAACCTTCATCTCACCTGCATCCTGGAGAAGGTCTCTCTGCTAATAAGGTTACTGATTCAGCCATTCTCACCTCCTGTAATTTGCCTAAATTATGGAAGGCAAATTAAGCTAGCTCAAAACAATATTAGCAGGCTGGTGCTGCCATCATAATTAAGTCACAGCAGATGCAAAGGGACGATAGAGACTTGGTGTTAAATATATCAAGTGGTTCTGATGACAGTAATGCATTTTATTAGGGGAAACTATCATCATTGTTATGATCTAATGTACATTTACCCTTTTCTTGCCCTTCAGTCAGTGGGCAGCACATAAGCTAAATCGAATTCCTGTATGTTAATACTGCTTTCCTAGTTAACTGATATTAATATTACATCCTACATTATTTAGTGGTTACTCTTGCAGCTATGTTAGGTACTGTCAATAAGGCAGAAATAATTTTTTTGAGATGTGTCCTGCACTGTTGTCTCAACAAGAGTCTCATGCAATGGGCTTCATGAGAGACACAGACTCAGCTCTGCTTGTTCTTCCTCTGAGCAGCCACCAGCCTTGGTGTCCTGAGCTGCACCCAAGCAGGAGCAGCAGGAGGGCTGTGGTGGAATAATGACAGGGCTGTGAGGAGCACAGGGCAGAATCATCTCAGCTGGAGGGAACTGTGAACCTGAATTTGCAGTCCCTGGAGGGGTGCGCTAATCACTTGGCTAACAGCAGGCCCCCTGCTTCCTCCAGCCATAATTTTAAAGCATGCATCAGGACATTTGACAAAAATAGTGCTGTGTGGTTTAACCCCAGCTGACAACCAAGCAACACACAGCCGGTCATTCACTTCCCTCCTGGTGGGATGGAAGAGAGAATGAGAAGGGTAGAAGTGAGAAAAGTCATGGTTTGAGATAAAAGCAGTTTAATAGGTAGATCAAAAGCCACACATGCAAGCAAATCAAAACAAGGAACTCATTCACCGCTTCCTATGGGCAGGCAGCTGCTCAGCCACCTCCAGGAAAGCTGGGGTCCATCACAAGTAATAGTAACTAGGGAAAACGAACACCATTACTCGGAACATCCCCCCCTTCCTCCTTCCCCAGTTTTATGTGCTGAGCATGACATTGTATGGTCTGGCATATCCCTTGGGTCAGTTGGGATCAGCTGTCCTAGCTCTATCCCTTCCCAACTCCTTGTGCACCCCCGGCGTCCTCGCTGTTGTGGTAGGCTAAGGAGCAGAAAAGACCTGAACAAGCAGCAAAACCAAAAACCAGCCACTGATGAGCACAAGACTCTAATTTGCAGGCAGGTAATCAAGCCCCATGGCAAGCACAGGGGCCTGCTGATTAATAGCTAAACAACAATAACAGCTATACATTTGATCTAGCACATTTCAATCAAATCTGTTGTTATCTCAAACCCTTAGAGCACAACATCATGTCCCAAGAAGGGCTATGGTGGTTTAACCCCAGGTGAAAATTAAGCACCACACAGACATTCACTTACTTCCTCCCAGTGTGATGGGGGAGAGAATTGGAAGGGTAAAAGATGTGGAGCTGCACCTGAGCATCAAGGAGGAGGGGATGTGTCTCCTCAAAAACTCAAATGTCATATTTTCATGTGATGTCCTGTGCAAATGGATGGGATACTTGGAAGAGAAGAGCAGCAAGGCTGGTGAAGGGACTTGAGCACAAGTCCTATGAGGAGAGGCTGAGGGAACTGGGGCTGTTCAGCCTGGAGAAGAGGAGGCTCAGGGGAGACCTCATCACTCTCTACAACTACCTGAAAGGAGACTGTAGCCAGGTAGGGGTTGGTCTCTTCTCCCAGGCAACTGTCAGTAAGACAAGAGGACATGGTCTTAAGCTGTGTCAGGGGAGGTTTACGTTGGATATTAGGAAGAAATTTTTTACAGAGAGGGTAATCAGGCATTGGAATGGGCTGCCCAGGGAAGTGGTGGATTCTCCATCCCTGGAGATTTTTAAGATGCAACTGGAGGTGGCACTTAGTGCCATGGTCTGGTAACCACAGCAGTGTTGGATCAAGGGTTGGACTTGGTGATCTTGGAGGTCCCTTCCAACCCAACTGATTCTATGATTCTATGATTCTGTGACTTGGACACCTCAAATTCCCAGGCCAAGGAGAAATGTCAGTAGTTGGTGACTCCTTAATGCCCTCCTCTTTTGTGCTCTGCTCAAAGGCACCCCCCTCTCACCCTACCTGCAGAGCAGCATCAGGATTAGGGCTGCATTTGAGCACTCCTGTGCTCCAAATCCTGACCAGGAGGGAGCACAAAATATGCTGTATATACTTGCAACATGCTATATATAGGGTTGCCACACATAGCCCATCTTTTTGGAACTTTTATAAGGCCACCAGTGTGGGTGGCCATCCTCAGAGATGTTGATGCTTTTCTCATTCCCACAGGACTCAATTCTGATATCCTTAATTTGATTTTAGGTCATTGGCTTCCTGTGCTATCCAGCCTACACATCTCTGCTTGTTTACACTTGAGAAAGAAAATCAGCTCAGAAAAAAAACAAGACTCTTTTCCTTAGCTGGGAGCATCAATCAAACCAAGCAAGGGGAAATGAAGTGGAAATGGAGTGTGACATCTGGGGAAAAACCTTCCTTTGATCTTTCTTGATATTGTTGGTTACAGCTAAGGGGGAAAACACAATTCCTTCATTACTCTTTGGTATGTGAAGTAATTGTTTCAGATAAGGGTAGTAGCTGAATGTCTGCATCCTGCAGCCTACACTGGGGAACAACATTGTGATGTTAACATAGCACAAACCACAGAGGACAGCTTATCTGGTGGGAAAACCTAATTAATAGGCTCGTGTTCATCCAGACCTAGTATTACCTATAAGTAGTCCAACAGATTTTAATTATGTCAGAGAGGCTGCAAGATAAACACATGATCAGAATACTGTAGACACCTTTCATTGCACTCTTTCTCCCATTAAAATGCTGTGTTAACTCCCCTGTATACCATATCTGCTTACTGGATTAAATATGAAATACATAAATTTTACTCAACTAATTAACAATTTAGTGTTATCCATGGAAAAAGATAGCCATGCTGTCTTCTAGGGAGTGATCTGCTGAAATGCTAGTCTGGATGGCTTGTGGTTGTAGAATAGGTGCATGAAGACATCCTAGATAGAAGTGCACTTTTTGCATAATAACTTTTCCTGGCACCAGGTGATAATAAGAAGATATTTCCCATAATCAGAACAAAGAGAGAAGGTGTTTCAATCATAGATGACATCTGAACTCTCAGCTCAGCAATTATGAACTACAGCGACCTATAAGGCATTTTTATTTTTAATTTTTTCTTTTTAATGCCAAACAAAACAAGTTTTCCCCTGGAAGAAATGATGGCTTGCCAGTCTAAACTGGGGACTTCCACAGATTAAGCTAATATTTGGCAGGTTGTCCTTTCCAAACCCTTTACAGTTAAATCCTCTCTCTCCATCTAGTCAAAGAATTCATGCCTTGGATGCTCTTTTCAGATATATGTAGAAATATTCAACTTTACAGAGTGTGGCAATCTGTACTTTATGTGGGGAATCCCTGTACGACAATATAAAACAACAGCAGAACGCAGCTAGCCCTGTCTGGAGGAGCACATCCCACCTTGCAGAGGTGTAATACCCAAGTGGACACCCAGGACCATCACTGATCTTAGTTTCCATAACTATCTTGGTTGGCTAGAAGATCCCATCCCTTCTTCCCCTACGATGATCTGAAACAGGTTTATGACACTTAGATGGCCACTGTTTCCTTGCCAACCTGAGGAAATTCCCCATAGTGCAGGACATCAGAATGGCCCATGTGGTGAGGTGGGCTACCTTGGCATCCTCAGACCTGTTCTAACCTCTCTGACTTCTAAGTCTTGGACTTCATCATCGAGGGACACAGCACCCAGGCACTGGCGCTTCTGAGTGGTGCCCTTACAGTGTTAAATCATTCCCATTCTATAAATATGATCAACAGTTCTGCCTCCCAGGCATAATACTGGGGGCCCCAGAGATGGATGTAGTACTCCAGGAGGGGTACAACATAACATATAAATTCACATCTAAGATACCTTTTTTCAGTATATGTGCAGCAATATCTCTAAGGAGTTTATTTTTCTGTGGCCTAAGCATTATAATGAAAAAAACCCAAACCACAGCAGAATACTGTAAGATCATTGCAAATATTTTCCTCCAATCTTGGCAGTCTGACAGACACACCAAAAAATGGAATATTGTTTAAGTACCATTCTGAGTAATTTAGGATTTGAGAAGCGTTGCATCTATAGCCAAAGATTGTAATCTAAGTCATGATCAGTTCAAATTAGCCACCTAGTTTTAAATTTTGTGTTTGGACAAACTGCAGTGGTCCATGTCAAGCCCATGCAGTAGAACACCTTTCATCTCTGACCTCAGATCTCTTATCCTTCCACGAGGGATTCTTTCGTTGCTGAATTAAAGCAAAATTCACTAGTCACTAGAGTGCTCTGAAAAACTGAGAAATAAAGTGATTATTACTAGTTTCTCTACAATAGCAAATTGCTTCTGGTTTAAGTATTTCCCAGGAAGGAGATTTTCTCCTAGACCCCTCAAATAAAGCAAACAATTCTAGAGAGGGTGGCAGTGCTTATATTTATGATCTCAGAAAAACCTTACATGGCAAAAGATTACATCTGTCTTTATATTTTGGCTGTGTGGGAACTGAAGCCACCAGAAATGAAATAACCAACTCCAGAGAATGTTTCTTTTTGGTTTATTGCCTCATTTTGTTTTATGAATGCCTCCATAGCCTGTTGTTTGTATTCTGGCTTTCCATGTTGCTGTGCCTGCTACTTTGGCTATTTGTGTCATCACTTACACTATAAAACCCTGGGGATCTATTCTCATATGAAATTTGTGAACCCCCACAAAATTAATTTGAAATATGAACAATAATAAAAAGCTTCATGCATTTGAAAACAAATCAGTTTGCCCTTTTTGTAATGTAAAAAAAAGGAAATCTTAAAAAGGAGAGGATAAAATCCCGCCTTTGTCTCAGTTGAAAGCCCTTTCTACAACCAGCCCAAAGGAGAAAATTTCTCCAGCAGATAAAGCCATTCAGAGACCAAATGTACAAGCTTCTGCTCCAACCAAAAATAGCCCTTCAATGTAAGGGGATACTGCAAGAGCAAAGCACTAGAGGAGCTGACCCTTTGGGCCGATTGCTGTTGAACACATAGTCTCACAGACCAGTGGGAATGCATGCTCATGGCACTGGGAGAAAAGAAGAGAAATGAAGGAGAAAAATATAATTTTCAGTGAATAAAATGCAAGTTTCCTCAGTATATGTGTCCCTTCCCTCCTTCCCAAAAGCACAAATTTCTATCAGATCTTTCCTGAAGCTAATTTGATTCCCAGCAGTCTTCCATGCCTGTTCCTCTGGAGGCCTTGAACATACGCACATATTCCAGGTTTTGTTTGCTGTGTGCGTGCCTTCTATTTTTCAAAGCTAATAGATGAGTCTGATGTTTTATGCTATTTTATATTCTGGAGAAATTTTTCAGCAAAAACCTTGTGAAAAATTGCAATATGGAGCTGTAATTCACTCACTGCAGGTCACCCCATGGAATTGGAGCTCTGGGATTTTCTTCACGTGCTCCATGTACAGCAAAGATGGCGAATGCGCTTAGAGGTGAAAGACAATTACAACTTTTAGCCATGGTCTGTAGTCTTCACCTGTAAAGTTTGAGCCTTGTATTACACTCAATAAACAGTCTCTCTTTAAACTTAAGACAGACCACTTGCTCATGCAAATATAGCGAGCGGAGCAGAGCGTTACAGTAATTGCATTTGCAAATTATGTGAGTGTGCCAAAGCCTTTTGGGAAAAGTTTTTTCCTCCACCTACATTGATCTTAAGATTCAAGGCTCCATGGAGATGAAGGGCTTGTTCACACCTCAGGATCCTTGTGACAGCCCTCCATCAATTCAGGTTGGAGAGCTGCCCTGGGAAGCAGGAGGAGGAGGAGTGGACATTTGCCCACTATTCTCCAGACGATGCTCCTGGAATGGCCATTCACATCTGAGTGGCAAGTGAATATAAAAGGCTCTCAAATGACATAGAAACATTTTACAGTTCCTTTGTTCTGATAGTGTTTGCATGAGAAGAATGACAGCATCAATATGAAACTATAAGTTAGAAAACTTAAACAAATGAAAAACAAACAAACAAATATATAAATGTTATTCTTAGGAAGTCAGTGCCTAAGGAGGTGATTAAGGCTACAAAGCAAGCTGAGATTATGACTTTCCCCACCACCCTTCTGCTAATATATATATTTGAGAACTAAAAACCTTATTGCAAATGCAAGTAGTTACATAGAAAAAAATCACCTCATAAAACACTCTACTGCTTCCAGGTCTTTCTGCTGTGAAAACCAGGGAACAGCTAGTAAAGGGGAAGATGAGAATTCAGCTTCAGAGGAGGGAAATGCCACATCATCAAGAAGATGTTCTTTGTGACGAAGATATAACGTGGTATAAAGAATTTAGACAGGATTTCAGCCATGTACGGCCAATGGCTTATTGCAGATCTGTTTTGAAGATGGAATGGCCCAAAAAAGTAGTCCTGAGAAGATCTGTCTCATCTTAGAGACAACAGTGTAATTCCAGTGTCCTAAACAACAGAGAAACTCAGGAAAAAATGATAGGGGCATTTGAATAATCTACACCAGACTAATATAACTAAACCTATTTCAGAGAGGATCTGCTAGGCATTTTCAACAGAAAAATGAGCAGTTGGATCTGATAGGAATTTCCTTGCCCTCATGCGGGGAGCAAAACTTTTGATCAAGGGAACATGACCACATCCAAGAAGCTCTGCAGCCCCCTCCCTGTGCTGAGTCAAAGGGAGCACAGGGCACTCACTCAGTAGAAGAAATTACTAGGAACTATTAAGGCCAAGAGCAAACTTTCAGATATTCAAAAGGATTAAATAGAAGCATGAGAATGATTGCAAGGAAAGCCAAATGAGCTTTATGGCACATTCCCTGGGTGACGGGATGCTCTGATGGATCTTGGAGGAGGTAAAGACAGAAAGAGAAGATGTCTGTAGTGAATAAATCTGTCCCTGGGGTGCAGATGAGCAAATCAGACCAGTTGTGAAGCTCTGTGGTAGCAAGAATTCATGGATGGTGGATGGAATAGTGAGCAGGAAGGAAACCATCTCCCAGGTGGGTGCAACGAGCCCTGCACTGGGCTGTCAGGGCAGTGCCAGCCAGGTTGTGACATTATTAGCAACTGCAAAGGGTGAGGGAAGAAATTTGTCTTCTGCTGGGCTTTGGGATCAGCCAGGGCACCAGGGGTGGGATGTTTCTCAACTGGGTAGTGTAGGGAACACTGCTACAGCAGCATAACAAATGAACATTAAGAACTGAGGACACTTATTAATGTAAAGCTGCTCTTAATCAATTCAAGGAAGCTGCAAAATTATCCTCTCCTAGGAGAGTGACTGAACAAACATGACATAAAGAACATAAAGAGGATTTTTTTGTCAAGTCAGTACAGGAAACCTGAGCAAGAAAGCCTGTGATTTCAGCCCCAAGAAGGGAAAGCCATACATTTAAATACATTTGTATCTGCCTTCCCCTCCTAGTTCCAATGCTTTTTTGGTCCCAACTTCTCACTGGCAGCACTGGCACATGGATAAAGTGGAAGTACAACCTTACTATGTCTGTGTCAAAGAGACCTTTGCCACAGACTTCAAGGACAGAGTCAAACTTTCCCATGTGCTACCCACATGGCTGGACCCAAGGCAGGGTCCATCTGGCTCCCTGGGTGTGTGAGCACTGGCAAGGCATAGAAAGAAAGATGCCAACAGCAGCAGGGGGAAAAATACAGCACAGAAAGACCCACTACATGGATGATCTTTGGGAGTGACTATATACAAACATCAGGAAGAGATGAAGAGGAATAATGAGTAGAGGACCTGTCACTGCATGCGGGGTGATTTGGTTCCAGGGTAGAGAGCAAGGGAAGGACTTGTTGATGTTGTAAAGAAACGTGGCAAGAAATTCAGCTGGCCTGAGCCTTGGGGAAAGTGTGAGCACAGTAACAAGCATCCTGCTTGACCTCATTAAACCAAAAAGCTCCAGGCTCTGTGGCATAGGTGTGCTGAGGCATCGCTGTTGGCTATAGCTCTGGGATGGCTTTTTGCTGGAATTAGGTGGAAATGCTCAGAAAGCAGAAAGCACACAGCTTTCAGCTCATCCCAGGACAGGCCAGCTCCCTGAGCAGCTGCCCAGGATGCAGGACATGTGTGGCATCACAGGACATGGGGACTGAGAGCATCTCACCAGTTGCCCACAACAGACACCTGTGAGCAGCATCCTGGGGCTGTGAGGGTGCAATGTGCTTGGGAACTGGGACTTGTGCACAATGAAACATGTGACCATCCTGCATCAGGCATGCTCTGAGCTCTGTGGACATTATTTTCTCTGCAAAGACCCACTTATCCCCACCTCAGAGTCCTTTTGTGCAGCCAGGTCAACAAAAAGAGTTTTTAAATGCACCAGTTATAAACTCAGGTCAGACTGTGACAGTGCCCAAGCAGTTCAAAGTGAGTTGTAGGTGTGCAATATATAGATTCAAATACGCCATCTACTTAATTTTGAGCAAATCTTTCTCTCCAGGACAAAACCACTAAACAAAAGCTGTGGTAGCACCTGAGGTATTCAGTTTCTGTAATGGTAGAAAGCAGAGCAGCCTCTCAGGGATTTTTCTAATTGGCAGAAGGTGATTAAAGAGAGAACAGTGAGACAGGAAGTGCCCCAGGTGTTAAATACTTAAAACTGTTTTGTGCCATTGTGAGTAAATGGAATCAATGCTCTGTATCATTATTTAAACACTGTAATTAAATTTGGAAATTCAGGTGCTTAATGTTCCCCCTGGCCCACAGCCAGGATAAAACTACGGTCAAAGGAGAGGGGCCCAATAAACCAGGAAGGGAGCTGAGGTATGCTGAAGATCAGAGGAGAAATTAGTTCCAGAGTACTAATTGAAATCAGTGGACTTAAAGTGATGCCCAATCCACCTCAGGGAGCTAAGAGAGTTTTGCTTTCATTTATTGTTGGTTTGGAGAGGTGTTTTCTGAATATCTGTGCTTCCACCTTGCGTTGCTTCTCTATCATCTTTGATGAAGTGACAACTGTGCTATTTTGTGACGGATTTTGCATTGACATTTACCAGGAAAGTTACTTGTTCTCCATAGCATCAACCAAAGCACAGCTACTCTAAAAACATCTTTAAAGTTCCAGAAGCAGAAGAGAGAGACACCGCTGTTTCTAGTGATGAACCCCAGCTCCCAGAAGAAGGACCTACTCCTACCCTTGAGCAGATGGTCACAGCTCTCAGGTGGCCCTTGAGCACCTTCCTACATGCTCCTCAACCAGGGACAGCAAGACACTGTCTCTGGCACCTCTGCACTTCAGTGCTCAGTGGCTCTGAGCTGATTATGTAGATAAGGGCCACAGAGGATGCCTAACATGTTCTCAGCCCAGTATTTACAGCTGAGAAACTAGGAGGCTTGGTCTAATGGAAGCAACTTTTGTGCCCTCTTTAGGTGGATGTACTTGTAACAACAGGCTGAATTGGGATCATTATGTCACCTTACCTGGATATTGCCTTCTGGGTAATACATTTTCCTACACAATAGGAATATTGGGTTCATGTCCCAATTTTTAATAAGACAGAGTAAAGACATGATGGTAATATTTTTGCCTCCATCATCTACATGGGATAATTAGGTGGGTTTCCCACAGGTAGTCTAATAGCTGGGAACTGATGCAAAGGAAATCCATAGTGAAAACAAATTTTGACCATCAAGGCCAGCTGAATGTTCTGGCTGTGATGTCTTCAAATCAAGAAAAGGAAATTTCCTGGAAGTTACTCTTTAGGTGAGCTCAGCATAGGAGTGAAAGAGTGAAAGGAGGCTGATAGTGGGATAAGGTCAAATTAACTGATCAAACAGCCCTGTCCAGTCCCTCGTTTGTAAGAATCTGAGACATGGATGCAAAAAGTTTTTGCAGCCACTGAATCTACAATTCAATGTTAGATTTCCTTTTTTTTCTTTAATCTATTTTTATTTCAGGGTAATAGCTAAAGATAATTTGTGCCAAGGCTTTAAAAGCAAACTTAATACTATGTATAACCCCGGGACAGCAAATTATCCCATCATATTTTTGCTACTTCTGGCAAATCTGTGCCTCCCATTGCTTGAAAAATTGTGGAACAAGGTTTGTAAGAGGGTTTCTTATTTTCATCTAATAAATTTTAGGCTCAAGATCACTAATTTGTCATTGACAATATTTTTAGCCTTTTTGAAGAGCTGGGAAAATAAGAGGGTTAGTGGTTTGCAATGTGTTGTCCTACCAGCATTTCATTCAGAGATGTAAGTGTCCTCTTTGGAGATGCACTTTTCTTAGCACATTTTTTTAAAAGGTATATCTGTCTTAGGCAAACCACTCTAGGGAAAAAGAAAATTACAATGTGAATTGCAGAAAGATACCTTTGAGCAGTTTCTGCGAGGATGAGATTGCCTGCTAGAGATGATCTTTAGAGCAGTTTCCATGGAATGTGCAAGCAACCTTAGTTGAAAATTATGCCCAAATCTCTTTCAGATGTTCCTTTATCTAAAACAAGCAGCATAAATAGCTCATTCACACCACTACCTTGCTTCACAACCAGAGCCATTGAAATCAGCAACAAGCATGTCAAATTCAGTCTCTAAAGCTTTTCAAGAGGATTTCAATTCTGCAAGATGCTCAGCAAATCCTGCAGAGCTGACAAGGGTTTGGATGCAATTAAGACTTTGCAGTATCAAACTGATAATTATCAGGCTTTGATTAGTGTTATCTCTTGGGTATGAAGCTTATATTTAAAGTTTTGATCTCATTAATTTCTCTAAATTTTTCTCATTGCAATTTCTTGCAATGAAGTAATCAAATAACTTTGGCATGCAGATCTAAGAATGCCTCATGGTTTATTGGAGGAGACACTAATGAATTTTGGGGCATATTAATTAACCCAATGATTCTTTTGCATTGTCCAGGCTTGAGCAAATAAAAGAAACCTGATTTTCTATTGTAATTTCTTAATTGGTTTAAATAGATATACATACATTATGTACACAGATATTTTTAAATAATGAGATGATAATTCTTATGTTTCTGTAGTACAGTATAAGCAAAAGACATTACTTAGATGTGTATCTCTCACCCCTACATCAGAGGTATCACTTTCAGATACCAACTATGACTCTTAAGCAGTGAACTCTGAGGGGCAAGCAACAGTCAGACTCTTGCTATATATTAGAAAAAAAGATGACTTTATGGTTTGTTTTTTTTCACTTTTGTGCTTATGTTTGTATGAAAGAGGAAAAGAAGTAAGACTTTTTGTCTTTCATAGCGGCACTTACACATGTGATGGGTTGGATGGAGAGATTAAGGCTTTTGTTGTGTAGGATGGAGGCAGAGATAAGGTGGGGTGTCCAATTCTCAAATGATGTGGTGGGTTTATAGTGGTTGCCTGTGAATGCAGAGTCCTGGAAATTGTCCATCAAGGATCAGTAGTTCTGGTGGTTCCCAGCAGTGGTAGCTGTGATAAGTGAGACCTCCACAACCTGCTCCATGAAACAATATTGACTTCACAGCACCTACAGGCAAAGACTTACCCATAGATCTGCCAGACATTTTGAGATTTCGGATGTTTTGGTCTGAAACCTTTGGGACCACAAACCTATGAATTATGGCATTCTTCTGGGATGGAGGAGAGCTAGTTTCTTTAAAAGGAACAGTGTTTTAGAAAATAATGTGAATAGGAATTAGCAGGCTTGGGAAATAGCAGACTCTAGAGTGTATCACTGCCAATTTATTTCTGCATCTGCAGGTAAAGGCAGTACGACACATATGTGCTACCTTAAGTTGTGGCTGCTCTTCTGGAAAGTGTTTTAAGACCACACTTTATCTTTGGGAGATGTTCTTAAAATTAATTTTTTTTTTCTTTGGCAAGGGCCATATTGGAGGAAGGCTAAACAACTGTCTAGCCTGGCACAGGCACATATGGGGCTGCATTTGCTCTGCAAATAGAAAGCTTCCCTCGCCAGCCCCTGCTGTCTGACACATTTCATATTTATGAAAATTACAGGAAAAAAAACCAACATGAATTTTGTTTTTTTAAAACAGCTGTCCAATTAGCTACTGGCTGCTATTTTTCTCTTAGACATGCTTTTGGGAGATTAATGATAATGAAAAATTGCTGAATTCCCTTTATCCCAAAGAACATACATTGCAATACTTTAGATCAAACTCCATAACCCATGACACACTGTTGGATGCTCTATTGCTTTCAAGTATAAACCTCATCTCAGTTTTGGTGGAAGGGAGGGCTTGTTTGCTTTTGTACAACCGCGTCTGCTTTGATCCATATGTAATTTATGGTGTGCTTTCAACTGTTGAGTTAATTTGCCTTCTGTGCATATTCCACAAAGCAAACAGGGTTTATAAGTCAGTTCTACAAACTTTGAAGAGTCTTCTACTTTTTGAATTGTTTGATGGATTACACATATTTGTATAAGAAGCTGTGGTGTGCACGTTTCTACAGACCATGCTTAATGGATTGGAAGTAGGAAGCTTATAATACCACTGTGAACATAAGCATCTGCTGTGTTTGCAGGCTACCAGTCACAAAAATCAACTGAAGCAAAACATGTACTGCCAAAAGGGAAGTTGTTTGCTGACAGTCGGCTGTTGCATCGCAGCGGGAAGAAGGGAGGCACTGCACTGTGCCCTCGCTTTGTGACAGAGGCAGGGAGCCTAAGGGAGACTAATTGTCTGTAGACAATTCCTTGAGCTGAACTATCCTCCTGCAGAGCTCCAGTCCACTCTGTTTTAATCATTTTCATTCAGTCCTTTTCTACCTCTGTCAGAGACCTTTCCTCTCTGAAAACACAAGCACGAAAAATCACTCTCCATTGTAACCGGAAAGTTAAGGGAGATGGCCCAAGGGTGGCCTCACACCTACACTTTAGCTACCTTTGGCTGCAACCTTTACATCAGCTTTTGTCATTTTTTTGTTATAGTCATACAGCCCTGACCTTCTGACCCTCCAGGATGTGGGTAGAAACTCTTCATATCACACTCTATAAAATCTCTCTGTAATTGAAATAGAAACTCAGATGTTAATTGCACTGAGATGTACGGGTCTGGAAGAACATTCTTCGTCTTAACAAGTTCTGGGTATTTGATCTCCGCAAGACAAGTGATGAAACCACACTGTCATAGCTGTGATGGTAGATCACTCTACCAAAGGGCATCTCTTCAGTAGAATTATTTTTAAGAACACTTTTAACTGCTGTCCCATATGTTGAACACACTTGGGATAGGCTTGGCTGTGCAATGGGCTTTTCATGCCAGATGAAATGGCAGATCTCTGAGGAGTGAATTATTCATACTGATGCTGTGACCTTTCATTAATAAAGTCAGTTTCAAATATAAACTTTAATCCTATTTAATGTCTTTCTTGCTTTTTCTGAAGATCTTTCTCTTCTATTTTAGAAACACATGGATCTGAAAACTTCAATGTGAATTCCTGAGAAGACTCTTTTTTTTCTTTTTTAATCATTCCTCAACCTTTTCTGTTAATAAGTTCAGGAAATTAAGAAAAGTTCCTATACTCCTTTCACAAAACACGTCAGCAATTTCACCTACCATGAAAGAAAGTCACTGTAGCCCTATGTAATTAAACTGCCTACTATATCCTACTAATGATATGCCACTTCTTTTAGGGAAATTATTTTGCTAATTCCTGAATCATATCACAAGAAATATAAAGTATAATAATAATGATTTATTTTCACAGATATTTCCCCGCTTCTACAACTAAGATCTGTTTCATTCCCAAACTTCCCTCAGCTCTTTAATATTCAAGAGCTTTTACATTCTTATTAGTAAATAATAGATCTTTAAATTCTTCCAAGTGTATTGCATTTTTCAAATATAAGAATTATCTCAGTATCATGATTTTTAATCCAAATTTAGATTACTTGCCTTGTTTAAACTTCTTAATGCTGCACAAAGCTTAGCTTACATGCCTTTCTTTTTCTTACATTTGCATTTGCAAACAATGGTTTTGTAAATTACCTCCTCATCCCTCAGTGTGCAGAGTATCTTTTAAATTATAGCCAACATATCTTGGATTTCACCTAATTAAACCATACTCAGCTGAGGATGTGCTTCTGTTTTATCTTTCCTTGTGCAGCATTATTCTTTTCTTTACTGGGCTTTCTGGGTCACCTTTCCTTAGTGTTCTTAAAATACTGCATAAATTCTGGAAAGGATAATAGGACAATTTATTCTGGGAGTCCTAGTTCACTATTTCAGGTGAGGTCTGATCCCATACCCAGTGAAGTGAATGGAAAGAAGTCTCGTGATTTTTGATTAAACCTTTTAGTTAAACTTGATGCATTCGATGTGGTTGTTCTCAAACCTTTTAGATCCAGACCTCCTCTTTCTTTTCCTCTTCAATAGCTTAAGCATGGGCAAGGGCCAAAAGACAGTTAAGTTCTTTATATGACTGCTACAGAATACAGATCTTTCAATGAGGCAGAAGAGAGGAAGAGAAACTCAAAACTGTAGAGGGCAGATAAAAAGACCAGGAGACTCTGCTTCTGTCCTACTGAAAATACAACCTCCCCCTTGCCATAGAGCCAGCACTCTCAAATCCCTCTCGATTTGAGAAACAAGAGTTGGTTTTCCTCATACCTTCTTCCTGGATATCACTGAATCATTCAGGTGAAACAAAGATCTTCCCACCCTCTTGAGAGGCAAATGCACACACATCCCACCTCTCCAGACACAGTCTGTTATCAAGAGCAATTATTCTACCTCTTTCTAACTATTATAAATGAAAGTGGTTAAATGCATACGGCTTTCTACCCATCATCACAGCCTGAATTTAATTGCAGATTGCTGTCTGGAAAGAGAACAGAATCATTTCTTAGGGACCTATTCCAGTTGCAATTGTTATTTTATTTTACTGAAGGAAGCACTGCTAGTTCTTGGCTCTGGCTAATATTATGGAAAAGGTGGTCGGGTTCAGAAAGAGGAAATTTATTACTACATTGCTGAATTTTTAGGTATCTATGTATAAGACACTTTCCTCCTTACTGCATTTCTTGGCATTCAGAATTCATAGAATGCTTGGATATTGTTAGATATCCAAGAACAGAAGTCATAGAGGTCCATGAGCTGTGCAGAGGTCTCTTAAACTTAGCCAGTATGATGCACTGAGGTGAGGCTTTAAGTCTTTGACCTTTTAGCAATCCTCAATGGAGATTCTTCTGTGATTTACACCTTGTAACACTCCCTCATTCCCCTGTCAGGATTCAGAGACAAATCTGTTATAAGACAGAAAGCAAAGCAAAACAACCTAGATATACGAAAAAGAAAAAACCTGAGCCTCGTGTTGTACTTGGTCATAAAACACTACCATTTTTCCTGGGGTAACATCAAGACCTCTAAGGACTATATGGGTTGAACATTTACGTGGCATAAGGGTTCAGATCATGCGGAGTCATAGAATTATATAATAGCCTGAGTTGGAAGGGACCTACAAGGATCATTGAGTCCAACTCCTGGCCCAGCACAGGACAGCCCCAATAATCACACCATGTGTCTGAGAGTATTGTCCTAACACTTCTTGAACTCTGTCAGATTTATTGCTGTGACCACTTATCTGGGGACCCTGCTCCAGATTGCAAGTGTGATCAGGCCTCTTGCACATTTTATGTGTCCTAGCCCCTCTCCTTAGTTAATTAAGTTAAATTCCTCTTCTACTCTGGTGGGAATAGAGAGCTTTCAGCTCCTTGTGCCATATCCAAAATCAAGAAGTCTTTGGAGAAGGAGCCAGGGCCATTGAGTGAAAGTGTCTTTCTCAGAAGGTAAAGTTAAGAAAGAAAATTCCTCCAGACCGTGATCTTCTTGATCCTTGGTGAGCATCCATATGACACTTAGATGGGAGTTATAACACTGCCTCTTCTAGTCATCTTCTGTGAGGACCTTCTTCCAGTGTTTGGTAGACACAGTCCAAGCATACTTATGGGACTACATAAGACTCTGGCTATGGAAGCACCCTTGTATATGCCAGGACTGCATTGGAGGGCAAAACCATGTCTCTAGGACACCTGTCAACTTGATGACATTTCAGGTAGTGGTTCAAATTGAGAGAGCTGGAATTTTATCTTAGAAATAGTTGAGAACAGCAACTCTAAGCAGCTTTTCCTAGTTCAGACACCTGAATTCACAGAATCATGGAATGGGTGAGGTTGGGAGGGACCACAGTGGGTCATGTGCCCATTGCTTCTCATACTACTGCTCAGCACCACCAAGCAGAGCTTGACTCTATCCTCTTGAAACCCTCCCTTCAGATACTTTTAGACATTAATAAAGTCCCCTCCCAGTTTTGAACAGGCCCGAATTCCACTTGGTTTCAGGCATATGTAATGTTCATGTTCAGAACGTGGCTCTGGACATTTAATTCCCTCTCATAAATAGCCAAATATGAGGTTCCAAAATCTTTCTTTGGGCAAATTGCTCCCAGATGTACTCAACATGCACTTTTACAATTGCAAATTTGTTTATATACCTGTGCAAAAATTCATGAATCTTTCTTTAATCCTCTAGTTTTGAAAACTTTGTTGTAAAGCTTACATGGAACAAAAGCTTCCACTTCAGTGATTTAGAAAAGACAGAAAAAGGCCCAGAAAATGGCTTAAAGCAGATTTGTTGCTGGTGTCAGGATACCGTGAAGCATACATATCAGGACAAGAATTTACTTTATTTATATATTTATTTGAAACAGATATGGAGATACATTCTTGCTTGAGTCTATGACACTTGTACCAAAAGCGGCACCTTCATGTACTATTCTCCTTTGCACTTGGTCTATTTGATTCAATATTCACTTGATCTTTTTGCATGGAATATGCAGCTAGTGCATTGATACTAATTTTGACATAATTTGGCATATCAGGTAGTCATGAGCAAACCTCAAAAGTTTTACATGAGGATCTTCAATCTATTCCCTATACCCTTTTCCATAGTGTTAGGGAGCCAACTGTGTGTAGCACCATCATTAGGTAAAAAAAAAAAGCGCAATACTTGATTTTTTCAGAACTCACTCATTCAGGTCTCAATACCACTATTTGAGTTTCTTTGCTTTGATGGAACCTAATTAGTAAACCAGTTAAAAAACCCAATCAAACAAAACACCCTTGCATTCTGCTCTAAAGATACCAACTTGATTCACCAGCAATTGCTTTATAAATGAGTATATGAATGTTAATATTCATGTGTTTGCTTGATGAAACTATTCACACCTTTTCAGAATTCTGCATTTTAAAAAATATGCTCCCTTTTGCACCTTCTTTGGAGTTTATCATCTTAATAAAGAGCATATTTAGAGTCTTCTCCTTCACTGTGCTGAGTGCTGTACTTCAGTCCTGAGTGCCCTTGGTTTGGTGAGCTCAGGGACATTTTGTGAAGCACTGATTGTGCTTGGCACAGTAATAGAACATCCAGTTTCTTTGCTCTAATTCTTTGGTCCTTCTGTTAAATAGTTGGATTATTTTAGCTTAGACAGCACTGCTTTGAATAACTCACCTTTTATGAATTTTATGTTCCCTGTCAAGGCTGTAGAGAAATGGTATCTGATGTTAGTTGTCATCCAGGTAGGAGCTAGAAAGTTCATCCTCACCTTAGCATGGGTGACCCAACTCTCATCTGCCAGGGTCTGTAAATATAAGAGCATGGTAAGACCCTTCCTGGAAGATGCTTTTACATTTTAATCAAAGTACAAAGTTAAGGAACTTTGACTGAACTATATCTCCTGCTTGATTTCTCTGAAAGACTGCAGACTCGACAGATGCAGCCACTGCTTTCTCTGGGGATCTTGTCTCAAAGCTGCATGTGTGATGCCCAAAAGAAAAGAACTGAGGGAGAGTCTTGTCCTTAAAAGTTTTGGAAACACAAAACACACTCAACAGATTAATCTCTCTCCTGAGAGGATGCAGTGGATGGTGTTACAAAGTTGCTGTTATGGATTTATGTGTCTAATACCAGCATTAGGATAATACAGCCGTGGAGCTGAAGCAGTGCTGGTTTGTCCACACAAGGGTCCCTTGGGTCAGTGGCACAGGACTTCAATGGGACAACTGTGAGCTATCCCTTCATACCATAACACAGCTTTTCTCAGTTCTCTGCATCCACTAGGGGATTGAAGGGAAGCTGCAATGCTTTTCCCAAGGCTGGAACAGGGAAATAAATGAAAGAGGAGAATTGAAGTCTCTTACCTCAGCATAACCTGTCCCTGAGTCTCTGACAGTATGAATACAGACTGCAGAAAATTTCCAGTAAAACCGTTTTTGCTCAGTTTCTCTCCATTTGCAGGATTTATCCTTGACTGCTATATTTCAGTTTCTAGAAGCAAGTGAAATTCTGAAGCAACTGGTCTGGAGAGTGATATCGGTTCTTTCTGGCTTCTCCAGCACTGAGTCAGAGCTCCCAAGCTCATCCTCTTAACCTTGGATGATGTCCTATCTTCACATATGTTATCATATTGCCCTGAGCTTGACTGGTCTTTAATAAGAAAGGGGATATCAGCATGTTTTAGGCTTTAGTTGCTGGGTAAAGAAACAACATTTTCTAGGAATGTATAGCTGGTCAGATGCACTCGATACTGAGTTAGGTTTGAGTATGTTTTTTGCACTGGCTAAGGCTATGTCAGGACATTTGTGTAAAATGCAAGCACCTCTTTGGAGTAGCCTGAGCCCATCAGTTCATTTTGTAAAGGGCCTGCTTGCCAAAAAGCTGTCAGGTGATAATTCCTGGCTGAGCCTGAAATGGTGACCTGGTGAGCTGGCTCCAAACCATTGGTTTGTTCTTCCAGGCAGAGATAATTCTGTGAGATCAGCACCAGCCTGTGGGATCCTGGTGCTGCTCTCAGTACAATTCATAAAGCGATGCCCAGATTGATGAGGCAGAATCTGTAGCACCCACACTGAGGGACATCTGGTTACTTGCTATCTTTAAAACTTAAGTGCACTTCAAAACCAAAAAAAGGCAAACCTAAGCATTCCCAGCTTAAGCCAGTAGGCACTTAAACATCCATGGGAAACATAGTATTTCACAGTTGAACAGCTTCAACTTTAATTTAATTTTGCATCTTTATTAGCCTGAATAATCATCTCCCAGGAAAAATTCTCAAAACTCATGGTTTGGCAGGAAGAAAAACAGAACAAAACATTAGCCAAATGTGCAATAATGAAGACTAATCCTGGCCTGGCGATGAGAAGGAACAGATGACCAGAGCAGTTTTTTCCATCTCAGTCCATAGTGGTTCAATAACAGGACCCTGCCAGTAGTTGCCTTCATCCAAAAACCAGACCCAAATTTCTAAGCACATCAAAATACTAGGAAAGAACTGAGTTACAGGCAAAATACCTGATTACATGATCTTCATGCTAAAGATGAAAAACCAATTCCAGCATGTCTTATATTTTGAGATCTTCACTTCTTAGCCCCAGAGTAACTTACAAAAATAATTTCATATATGGAAAAACCAACATTTCAATATCGGTGTGCCCCAGCTAGATCATCAGGAGAGCTGAAGCTTTTAAATCAACACCTCTAGCTACTACAACTCAAAGTGAATGGAATTCCTGATGCAAGAGAAGGCCTCTGTGTTTTAGGTGGGACAATCATTAGTAGCATATTGTGTTTGTGCACACAGAAATAACAGGAATAAAGTTTCTTACAATTTCTTCCTTGAAGCAGATAAAGTAGGTGTGAGGTGAAATGGCTACAGGACGGGTGTCACTTATGTCTCCTTCCTGGATCTTTACCAGTGTATAGATTTGGGACTGAAAAGGGGGAATAAAGTATTCCACATACAAACCATCTTTAATTTTTCACCAGAAATTGGAGTAAAAACCCCTAGGTGCTAGAAAAGTGAAAAAATAGCTTCCAACTGTCCATGTACAGAGGGGTACACGGCAAACTCACATTGAACAATGTCCCTCATTGTGCAAAAATGGGTGCAGTATTTGAAAAACAAGAGATTCAGAAAGTGAGAACAAATGACCAGTTGCCATCATGGTGAGGTCTGTGGTCCACATCTGGGATGTGTCTAAATGGGCTCTGCCACCACAGGAGTCCCTCCTCTGATCTCAGAGCAGGTTTACCAAACCTTCCTAATTCTTTTACTGGTTTTGGCAGTAGGAAGGGACCCCAAGGTAGATGGTAGAAACCATCTACCTTGGATAGTTAATCCCGGGAACGAGGAGCAAAAGCAAATAATCAGGTGCATTGAGCTTTGACACGATAGTGCAGTGATCCTCAGTATCACAGGCTGTATCTTGTCTTCTTGGCAGCTCATACAGGTATTGTAAGCTTTGAAAAGCCAAACAGTGTCTTCATGCTTCCCAAGGAGATCCACTAATATTTTCCAAAGCTGGCCTAAAACAGAAAGTCATAAAATGGACACAGCACACCCTCTGTGAGAAGGACACTGGGGCTCATTTGTATACAGCAGTGGATTCATTGTTTGCCTACAGGTCAAAATCTACACCAACACTAACATTTGAATGTACAATGGAAAGAATAATTCAGATTTTTTTACACCTGGTTAACAGCTTCAATCACTACACTGACTTTATCTTGACATAGTTAAAGCTAAACATTAGCATGATGTTTAGAAAAACAAGTGAACCTGTGAGATGTTTTTCTTTTGAAATAAATTCCTGAATGTCACTTATTCCCTCTTCAGCTGTGCTAGTTCAAAGTTTGCCTATTACAGAGTACTTGCTTTCTCCAAATTAATTGAAAAACTCAGTCTTTGGAATACTGACAACTGTAAAAACTAAAAACTACAGATGGCACAATTAGGACACAAAAGACATGTTGACAGGCTTATAAATGGACAAACTAAACAAATTTGCTCCGGAAAGTTTTGGGAAAGCATCCCTTAAAGAAACAGGAGATTTTTCTTTTCTCTTTACCTCCTCATAAATATTTTTATTCTCCACAGCATTAAAAAAAACGGAGCTGTATATTGAGAAAGGGTTAGCAAATAGTGTCTTCAAAGACAGGAAGAGTATATTTCTTTTAAAACACTCAGCTGAAGAAATACGCTGCAGTAATTTTTATTTCTGAAGTCTTTTCAATAATTTTTGGTTCTGACTTAGGACTGCAATTCTGCTTGAGAAAGTGAGTAGGTAGGAACAAGGCTTTCTTACTCAGCATGTTTTCCCCTTGTGTGTATGCAAAGTCCCATTTGCCTAATGTCAAAAAAAAAGAATATGTTAGTCCTGTAGTGTGCAACCACGGAAGCTGGAAATGGTTCCATTTTGGCTTACATGGCATGGATTGAAATCTTAATTAAAATACTAGACCTGATAAGTTTGGGATATGAGTCATCGCTGATCATTTTACGTTTCAAAATGAAATTATAGGTCAAAAGGCAGTGATGGAACATTTTTATCCCAAATGTCATGAAGATTCAAAGGAAAGAGCAACTGCAACGCCCCAGCACCACAGCTGTCTCAGGTGCAGTCCACGCACATCCAGTTTATAAACTTACTTTCCTTGTCAAGTCTGTATTAGCAAAGCTTTGCTGGAATTGCTGATTTCTGAGAAAGAAAGGGGCATAAATTTAGGAGGCATTATCCCTAAATCTCAGTGTCAGTGGAACTTTTTCAAGGACCTTTTTGATGACAACCAGCCTGGCTTTAGGAACATAGGGGCTGTTCTCAGAGGCTGCTGGCAGCATCCTGTAACCCCTAGAAGAGCAGAGTTAGATCTAGTATGGGCACAACGGGCTTCCACACCCAGAAGCCATCTCTAGCAGAAAAAATCAGGACCAATACAGCTGAGAAAACATTCAACCAGCCCCTGTCTTCAAGTCCATGAGTAGAAGCAAATGCGGTTTGAGATGAAAAAAAATTAATGTTTCACTAAGTGAAATATTTCACATTTTTAGCTGTGAAAATAAAATAAAATAAAATAACAAAACAAAAACAAAAACAACAAAAAAAAAAAACCAAAAAGCACACAGTGACTCATGGTTTATAACTTAATAATGCTGCCCAGAAACAAATAATAAACATAAATGTGAAATACTACCTGTCACAGTGGAATAGTCAGATCTTCATGAGGTAAAATAACCTTTCTCAGTAAGTTATTCTTGGTGTCTGAGTGGAAGCAGTGAAAAAAGATTTTCTGAAACATGAGGGATGTAGCTGAAGTGGGAGTTTTAATGAGAGGAAATTCTGACATTTCAGTCAACTACTTCAAAGGCAGTTTGTCAAAGCTTTAAAAAAGGCTTCAATAAAGTGTCCATCAGCTGCACTAATGTTTTAAACATAGTTCATATTTTCATAGCAGCATGTGACTGTAAGGCAAAAGGGACTTCCAAGCAGCAGGTCCCATCTGTGTGAGTGGAAAGGAGACATATGTCAGGTGATTCCTTGATTTCAAGCTCTAATTCTTCACAGGAAAAGTATTATTCCCTCCTGTCAATGGGAGACATAGAAAAATCCCATAGAAAAAGAATTCTGCTCAAATTTAAGCTAGATCATATATATATATTTATAAAATATTCTATTAATTTCAAAGCAGGTGGAATTTTATTTGACTCTAAATCAAATTTTTTGTTTTAAGTTGGGGTTGTAGAAACACTGTAAGAACTTGTTTATCTCTTTTATCTCTTTTTTTTAGTGAAAGTTATTCTTAAAAAAATAGTGCTTTAAGCAAAATGCAAAGAATAATCTTGTTTCAAAAAACCACAAAAGGTCAAAACACCCGCCATACTGACATTTTTAAATGAAGCAACGTATTTGCAGAGAGGAGGAGAGCGTGGTGCATTTGTGAATAATACGACACAGTGCTATGCTAAAGAAAGAATATAATGAAGAAAAAGCAACTTTTAATAAATTGCCTTCACAATGAGATGAGAGCTTGAGCTCCAAGACTTCCCACCATCGGTCTTGAGAGCTTCTTTTTCATGGAACACTTAAACTGGGCAATGCATGAGTCACAGAATCACAGAATCATAGAATAGGTTAGGATGGAAAGGACCTTAAAAGACCATCTGGTTCCAACCCCCCTGCCATGGCAGGGACATCTTCCACTAGACCAGGCTGTTCAAACACACACAACTGGTAGCAGAAATGGCCTTTTCAAGATTAGTAGTTCAGCATCATAATTTAGGGACCCTCTGTGGAGTCAAGATAACTAAACAGTTTACAAGTCAAGATTACCAGCAGTTTTGTTAGCAAGATCTTGTCATATAACATTTGTGCCATAGACATTCTATCCCAAAAGGATTCAGATACATTACCATATATTCCTATGTTTATAGATAATCAACTATTTCTACTTTTTTTTTAAGAAAGAAGGAAAAATAAAATGTATCAGCATGACATAAGCACAATTGGTTTGCTTCACTTGGATAGTAAAAATAAAAACTATTTTAAATTATTTTCAATTCACATCAGCATTAGAAATGCCCTGTGAACAGGAGTCTCTCTCATGGTATGTACAGAAATGGCCAGGGAACATAAATCAACATAAGAGGTAGGGAGATCAGGTGCTAAAAAAAGTCTCAGAAAGGGTGGTGGCAGCAGAATAGTGTCTTTAGAAATGTAGGAAATTGAAAAGAACTTCTGTCCCTCCTTTCTATATTCTTTTCTGCAAGTGAGCTGCACTAGCCAGCCCAATGGTATTCTTAAAATCAGAGGCAAATGGACTTTTCTGCTGATGCTGGAGTTGGAAAGGCTCCCACTGTAGGCACTCAGGTTTTGCCTCTCCTTCAATTGCAAGACAAAAAAGTTTCATGTTCTTTAATGCAGAGGAAGATATCCTCCTATTCCAGAGGAATAAATCAATGTCCAGCATGGTCATGATTGTCTTCTTCTCTACCTATAAAGCAAATCCCTGTCATCTTCTCTGGGAGAGGGCTTTCCAAAGGGCAGCTGGGATTTATCTCTCTCATTTTGGAAAAAGAGCCAATAAAATCTCAGGAATATGAGGCCTGAGCTTTCTTTAGCTCCTCTTTTAGGTCTGTAAACCTGAAAACCAAGATGCCAGTACTAAGAAGTATTAAGTAAGCCTTAGGACTGCAGGTCTAGACACCCTCGTTCACATTTTTTGGGGGGGGAATTTTTCTTATAGCAGATCTACAAACAAAACCAAATACCATCCTCCACATCCAATAAGAGGTAAGAGTTTTAACTGTCCTGTTTTCACATTACCCAGTTTTAGAGCAACAACTGTTGGAGTGTTTTTTATCATTCAACAGCCCATAAGCAGTGAAGATCTACATTCCTGGTTTTATTTGGATAGGGAATTTGAAAGGAAAATTGATTTTCCAACATCCTATGAATAAGTGACATAGTTCAGGACTGTGAGCTGTTTTCCTGAGTCCTGAACAGCACCTGGAATATGTTTTTATTCCCATCAATAAAACCAGCAATAAAAAAAATAAAAAAAAATTAAAAAGTCTTTCGTTAGAATTTTTTGAAGACCTGAGTTTATTCCCCCTACTACACAGGAAATTTTTAGAATTGTATTTGGTTTTAGTCACTGAAAACACATTTTCCTCTTAAAATAAAATGTATTCTGATGGGAAATGTTAGCCTAACCTGTTGTTAGTTCCTTGCCAAATCTCATAGCTGACAGATCACAAATCTTCAGCACTGAGACAGGGATTTCCTTTCAGCTTATTATTTTAATAAGCAACCAGCAATGGATCTACCTATTCTGGAGCTTTAGTCAATAGATGTCAAGGGCTGGGATTTATTAACTGCCCATTTATGCATACATGATTTTCTGCATTTAAAAGATTTGTAGTGGAAGGCAGGACCTGAGCAGACTTCCTTTATCTCCACATTAAATGTTCCCCAGGGAACCAGAAAGGCCAGCAGCAAAGTGAGCTGCTACATGCACAACATGACTTATGTTGTGCCCAGTCAAGGGCAACATAAAACCTGGTTGAGCTACTAAGGGAAAAAAAATATCCCAAATCTGTAATCAATGGAGTAGTAATTTTCAGCCTTGCTAATTGTGTATGACATCAGCATGAGATTAATCCTCATCTCAACTATGTTAGATAGAGCTAAATTGTGTTATTCTTTACTACAAACAGAAGCTGATAGAAATAAATGTGTGTAAACTTCCAGTGCAGTTTATTAAACATACTCCTCTGGCTGTCGCTGTGCCTTTGAGTGTGATGAAGCACCAGTCTCCAGGTTTCAATTAACCTGCAATGATCAGGGAGGTAAGAGTCTGAGAAACCTTATCTCAGCTTTATCTCAGACCAGTAAGCACTAGCCACACTCAGCCTGAGAATGGATGGCAACTCATTTTTGCTTTATTGAGCAAAATTAATGCTATTTTCATCTGCTTTCTTCCTGACAGTGTTAAACTGCCTCACAACATTTCAGACAATGACCACATAGCTATACTGAGCAGATGGAGAGAATTAAACTCTGTATGGAAGGCAATAAATTTTTGCTTTTCAGCTGAATTGCTTCTATCAGAGACATAAATATTAAATATTGCCCATTCTGTGCATAGTGAATGAATCCCTTAAAAAAAAACCACAAAAAGAAGTAGGAAAACAATACTAAACTACTGTTTTGTGATTGGAAACAGCATAAAGCAGAGTTTCTCTTTAGCTTTCCCACGGTGAGGAGAGATGACAAGTTCCCTGATGCTGCTGACTAGTTTAGGAGCCTCTCTATGCCAGGATAGAGGCTCAGAGAAAAGCAGTGATAGGACACAGGTATGATGCCATCCTGCCAGGGGATGCAGGGGCAATGACCTTTTGCAGTGGAAACACTGCAAGACCATCTTACAATGAGATTTAAAAAAAAGTGCTCAAATGTTCTTGATGACAACTGCAGCATGGGGACTGGGTACCTCGGTGTAGCAATGCATAAAGGATCATTGGGTTCAAGGATAATCCCAACTGGGACCTCAGGAGGTCTCTTGTCAAACCTCCTCCTCAAAGTGGATCAGTTATGGCTCAGACCAGGTTACTTTAAGCTTTATCTTGCCAGTCTTCAAAGTTTGTAGGATTAGTTTTCCCTGAAGTCATCCCTTCTCCAGGCTGAACAAGTCCTGTTTCCTCAGTTTCTGTTTAGTGAACAAGTGCTCTATTCTAGTGGCCTTCCACTGACCTTGCTCCAGTTTGACTATGTTCCTCTTGTGCTGGGTAGGCGGCAGAACATTAAAGTTGCGATTGAATATGTTTTTCAGTGTAGCCTATATGGTCTTGGACCACAATGTCCTTTTCTCACAACCAGATGTGCATCAGTGTGTGCTATAAACCACCCAGCTGCTGACCTTTCTGCTGGCGCCTGTTTCACTGCATAAGTGTGAGCTGTGGATCCTGTGATACCTGGTGAGGAAGCGAGAGGGAGAGGAGAATGAGGAGAATAGAGCAGACATCTTTGAACACTGATTTCAAAAGAAACAGAATGTTAAAGGTCAGATCCTTATCCTCGTGTCCTTATTAACTGATAGTGTCCTACTGACATTGATGCAACTTTTAACAAATTTAAACAAAAGTGGGATACCTACATTTCTGAGAAAAGACCATATGAAAGAAATGGCCAAATTCTCCCTTTTTGAAGTTTTTGGCTTTCACTGTCACTCTCTTCTCCATTTTAGATGAGCTAAACTTAAACCAGCTATTCCTTTGCATATACAGTTTTCTTGAGGGTTAAGCGGGCTGTAAGAAGCCAACTGTTTTTTGATTTTTTTCAGTCTTTTCTTGCTTCTTTGAAAAGATATATTTTTCCCTTTCTGACCAATAAGTATCTGATTAACTTGTCAGATGGAAAAGGTTCAAAGTCATCATGCAATTTTTTTCTGGAGTTTTCTCTCTGTTCCTTATCATCTTCTTTTCGTGCAAACACATTCTGTTTAATTTTTCTGTTACGTAACAAACTCACACCCTGGTACTTTATACATCACCACCTCTGAGAACTTGAAATTAGACCACTATAGGGTTCAGAGTTCCATGATTAAAATCTACTCCACTCCCCACTCCCCCCCCCAAAAAAAGTGTATAAAATATCAAAACCAAACCTGCAAGTTGTCCTCGAGTCTGATTTACCAGAAGAACCCTAAAAGAAAGTCACAGTACACAAGTGATTCCTCTCTGGATGCAATAAGTGAATCATCTTTGAGGTGTTCACTGGGCAAGGGTAGACTTATCTCTTGGAGTTTCTGCTCATCACTGCGACACTGAGACACAAAGTTTCTTGTTGGAGGTGGACCTGCCAGTCTGGAGGGATGTTTGTGGGACTCAGGAAGGATCCCAAGTGAGGACACCTAATCTATGAATAGACTAGTCAACTCTATTTAGAACCTTTTGCAGAATGGTCTGTCTAGAGAAATCTTTCTGTAACAACAAATTGTAGAGATAGAAAAATGAAAGCAAAATAAAAAGCCCCAGAGTTCAAAGTCCGTGTATAGATACATCAAAGCAATATCTACTTCAATCCAATTATAAACCAGTTAGTATATAATTCTTTGCCTGGTCAGTGATGTACAACCTGCATTATGTAAGAAATAAATGTTCAGAAACCATCAGTAACCAAGTTCAGCATTAATTGGTTTACTGAGCAATTTCCTGCTAGTCAAATGTCCCCAGACATGAGATAACAGAAACAGCTCTTTTCCTTGATATTTCTTCTGACTGATAGTGTCATCAAATACCAACTCTTCTACAGTAATGACTCCTTTTCCCATAAATATAAAATAAAGTGCTGGGAAAAAATGTCCTCCACCCTGTAGGAATTTGAGGGTTTTTTGCCTTATGAAACCAGAATACACCACAAAAATAATTTGATTACGCTTCTCAAAGAATATTCAGATAGACTCATTTTCTTCTCAGAAAATACTAATACTAATAAAAGAATTTAAGAGATTTTCAATAATTCAACCATTGTGTGTAGCCCAAAGCTAAACTTCTCTTTAATGGCCAAAACCTTCTGGTGAATTTTAGTTGTGTTAAAAAAATAAAGGAAGACTTTTCCAAACACCTGGCCTCATGTATACTCAAGTTCTATCTCTTCTTCATGGATTTTGATGTTGTTACCTCTTTTTGCAGTTTGCTGGTGGAAATGTACGAAAGTATTATGTGAAAAACTTTGTCTGATTGATGCACATTAAGAGTTTCCTTCTCAAAGGATGCAGGGAAATAATTCCTTCTATATAGTACCCAATCAGCAGATGGTTAAGTGTCTATAAATTGACACTGAGTTTGGGCATGTGACTTTGGCCATAGTTTTGGATTTTGCATTTAAACATCACATAAATCTCTGGTCAGAATCTGAAAGACAATTTGTCATTCAGCTCTATGCAGCCTGACAAAACAAGAGAAAATTCTAGGCCACAACAGGTATCAGTATTCTATAACACTAAACATGAGGTTAAAAACAAACAACAGAAAGAACTTATTTTAGTAGACATTTGCAAATTTAATCTATTTGTCAATCATCTATCAGACTTTTACCTTACTGTGAAATTATCACCACTTTTCTGCCATGATAATTTTTGCTAAGAAAGTTGTCTTGAACCACTTAAGTCATGTGGGTAATGACTGAAAATGACTGTTTAGCATTCTAAGCAGATGTTTTCTTTATGAGTGAGTTTTGCAAAAGAAAACAGTCCCCACTTAAGCTTCTCTAAGATCTAATCTTCCTGGTATCAGAAATGTCATTGTAAACAGCACGTCCTCATAGCCTAATTGGTAAAGGCTTTCATATTTCGTCAATAATTCCTCAGAGCAAAGTAAAATTTATAACATCAATTTTATGTAAACTTATAATTAGCAGCTTCTGAGGTCCATTCCTGAGCTAGTTTCCCCCTGATGCACAGTTGCCATGACATGGATCTGTGTTCTCTGCTTTTAAAGTTTGCTTGGTGTGTCTCAGCATCACTGCACTTCATGAGGCAAGCGTTGTCTCTTTGGACTGAGGCGACCATGGGTCCTAAAATGCTGTTAGTACAGAGGACATCAGATTTCAGTTAAAAATCTGATGATGCCTAGACTTTAACATATATTTTTTAGGCAACTGTTGGTAGTTTGAAATGTTGGTGACAAGTGAAATACCAAAGTAGGGTAAATTGCTCAGTAAACTACACAGAGCAGGATGAAATCTGTGAGCCAGAAGGCCAGACCAGCAGTGTGTATTTATTAGTCAAACAATATTGGTAGCCAAAAAAGGGAGAACTTCATCTGCAGACTGTTTCCAAAAAGCTGGGAAGTGCAGCAAACATACCTGAGATCAGCTGCTTTGTTAAAATAAAACATTTTCCTTTTCAATGGCTCTTTGAACAACAAAAAATATTACAATACTTATAGAATCATTAAGGTTGGAGACTCTAAAATCGTTGAGTCCAACCATTAATCTAACACTGCCAAGCCCACCACTACACCATGTCCCTAAACACCACATCTACAAGTTTTTTTCAACACTTCCAGAGACACTGATTCCACCAGTGCCCTGGGCAGCCTGTTCCAAAGCCTGACCACTTCTTCATAGCCTGGGACTAGTTTTAAAGATCATTACTCCTATTACATGTCTGGGAATCCTAAAATGTTCAGAAACACAAGCATTTTTCCCAGCTGTATCATGATGTCTAATATAATCTCCCTGCAAGTCTTTCTTCACTTGTGGATTTGAACTACAACAGTTGCAGCACTATCCCTAAAAAAAGATAAAAATCCCATGGAATTACATAAACAACGTGTTTAGTTCAGGTATCCAATTGAGCACAGCAAATGTCCATCTCTGGTTCCAGATAAAAAACCACAATTTTTTGTTCTTCCCATTTTCAGTAGCAACTGAACCCCCAGTGAGAGCGACACAGCATCTACCCACATGCTTTGGGCACAGTGAGCCCAAATTCCAAGAGGAATTTGCAATATACAGGAATGAGAATGGTTAAAAGGAAATGGAAATGGTATCTTCTGTCATTGCACAGTCACACCAATATCAAGAGACACACCTGAGATTTCATAAGAATTCTCTAGCACAGCCAGGAATTGCTCTATATTTATCTCAGTGACAGGCCACAATATTATGCAAAATCCCCACCTTTTGAGGGTTGAATTAATACAAGGGCATCTGAATGAGAAATGAGTGCAACATGTTGATTCCACAACTTCAATTTAAGGTTTTTCACTTCTTTCACTGCTTCCCCCCTCCCCCCCCACTGCATGAAGACCATCCTAAAGATGGAGGAAAATACTACAGAAAGCATTCATTGTGTTTCAAGACATAATAAAAACATTGGTAATGCTTTTATTGCAGAGACACAGAATGAATCTCAAAGCAATCAGAGGACAATAACAATTTTAAATTAAAATGTGCACAGTGTACAAATTGATTTTGCTAAAGGCAAGCAAACAGACAAAAAGATCTCTACTAGCAAAGTAGCTTTGAATATTTAGATCAAGTTTATTTCTTGATGAAGATTCCTAGAAAAGCAAAAAAATCCTGACTTTTTTTTGTGTTTCTACTACAGAATTTATTCTATCTTTTACTACCTAGTCTGAATATCTTTAGGTGAAGATGCAAAATCTTCATTTTATCCATGTATTTGTTACTTTTTTCTTCCTGATAACATTTGAAATGGGGGGCTGAGAAGAGGAACACTGAGAAGATAATACCTCATGTTTGTACACAGAGGTATGTTAATCAACCTTCTGTTTCAGAAACAGCTTTTCAGAACTGACTACAGCTATTGTATGAAAGGGATCAGCAGCTTTTCATGCACAGTGAGATCCTTGGACATTGCAACCAAGAGCTTAAACACCTTCTGCTGCTTTCACAGGAGGCTCTGAGCAAACAGAGAGAACAAGCTCACAACAGGCACAGCTTCAGCCCAGTGTTCCTGAACTTCCACATGGCAAAGAGCATCCATGTGAGCTGCCGTGCTGAAGACTGAATTGTATTGTTGGTTTGGAGGAGAAGCCATGGAGAGCTCCTACAGGGCAGTGTCTGTGCCCAATAACAGTGGTTAGGCCTCTGGGCATCACAGATAAATGCCCTGTTAGATACTGCAATGTTGAAGGACTCCACCACACTGGATTTAATTTCACAACCAAGGTTTTGGAGTTCACTTTCCCTCCTGTTGTGCTGTTATTTCCTTTTCCTTTATCTCATCCATCTAATTAAAAGAGTGCTGAGAATGAATAAGTTTTATCAGACTGTTCTGTTTTGATGTTGCTTTCTTTGGTACCTGATATACCCAAGAAATCAATATGGAGACTGGACTGAGATGTGTTACAGGAATCCAGATTAAAGATTAAAGAGATTAAAGAATGGATAGAGAAATCTCTAAGTACCATTCAGGTCTACATTGCTTTGTGAGGGCATGGAATATTTAGTTAAAAGAAATCCCCCCTTTTTTTAGCACAGCGATGCCAGAAGATAGGTTTTTGGGAAGAAAAAAAATCCCTGACCTCATTCAGAAAATTCTCCCTTATTAGAAATGCAAACATACAATGAGCTGAAGGTAAGGAAAAAATATAAGTTCCAAATTTATTTTCCCAACACAACATGATTAAATTAAGTGTGTCAATGTAAGGCTTTATTTTATGACTTTTAAAGTACATTTGAGCATAAAACCCCCCAAAACCTCTACTGAAAATATTTCTACAGGGACAGCTCTTTACCTGAATTGCTGCATTCTAGTACAGGGAGTCTTTTGCATTCAAAGTAATAGATAGTGACAGTAAAGCAAGTGAGAATGGTCACATCTCCTGAGAAGATAAATTTGAGATCCACAGTTCTCCATGGCTATTGTGATCCATGAGTTCTTGAGTGAACTAATCTGTGGAAGAAGAATGAGTATTGTAGGGTTGATAGTAGGGAAGATTATATATAGTTGCGTGTTAATTTGGAGGCTATGTTAAAGAAAAAATCCTCCAGGCAGGAAATATTGTGGTGAAAGTGCTGTCTCTCCCTGCCATCCCTAAGTCTGTGGATGTAGGAATCTTTCGAGAGAAGATGTATATTGCTATTTTGTATTAAAATTAACTAACTATATAGATAAGAAAACCTTTATTTTAGGAAGAAACATAAATAGTAACAGTTTCTTTTTTTTTCTTTTTTTTTAACCAGGAAGAATGACAGTTTCACAATAAACTCAATACAATATATAAATACATATTATTAGCAACTAAATTAGCCATAAGTCCCACAACTCTCAAAATCCTAGACAATACCAAGCGCCTGACTGCAGCTGTCACACATTTTGAAAGTCTTACACTGAAATCTTACTCCAACAGCACATATACTGATAAACACACCACAATTTCTCTTCAAGATCTTTCTTCCACAGCTACCTTGTAAGGGCCTTTCTCTGCACTATTGTTCCTACTGTGAAGTCTCAGACTCACTGTCCAGAAGATAACCAAGCTCTCATGGCTGCCTAGAGCCAAAGTGGCAGCTCAATACCTCTCTCTGCATTATCCCTTTTGATCTTGCTGGGGAGAAGAGTGATTTTTTTCCCAGTTGCTGTGAAATGTTGATTTTTCTTTGAAAAGGGGATGTTTCTGATGTTTCCTCTGCCGAAAACTATATTGTTTCCCCACACTTGATCCTTTGTTTCACACAACATATTGCAGACATGAAAACCAACTCTACGTACACTGGGGAAAGTCAGAAACATTTTATGAGTCCAACTGGGAAGAAGCACGAAACAAGGGTTTTGTTTTTTTCTTTTTCTTTTGTGAGAGTTGTTGTGAATAAGGAACCATCTAGCTCAGAAAGAACAGCACAGTGATAAAATCATTCTGCATTACTTTTTTTGTACTGGTTTATGTTTCATTTCAGCTTTTCTACATACAGCATATGGACTTTATCTGCAGTCCCTGGCTGTCTATGGAGTCTTCTGACCTCTGATCAGACATCTGTCAATTAGTGCCCTCCCTCTTGTGTTTGCTTGTAATGGTTCACTGGATCAATTAATCTCAAATTTCTGTGTCTCTGACACATTTATGTCCAAGACATGACACCCAAATCTGTGAAGAAGCTGAAATACGCAGGTCCTCTGTCAATTTGTTTGAAATAACAGATTGATTTTTCTCCAGCTTTTCTCCTTCATCCTCCACTCCTTTATTTCTCCCTGTTGCTCACAAAGTTGTGGGAATAAACTGATATCTCAGAAATTTATGGGAGATCTGAGGTTATATCCTCAGCTGATGTAAATTGTGATGTCTTATTGGGGTTGACATCAGTAAGGAGCCTCATCTTTGGGTTTCTCACACAACATTTCCTTTCTCTGTAAATGGATCACATATTTTAGAGCTGATTAATCTGAATGCCAATAACAAACAGACGAAGTGACATGACACCTGCTGACATTTTACCACCTCCAATCTACTTACTCTGTGTTCAAGACTATCAGATCCAAACTCTCTGTTAATTTACCCTGGTTGTAACACTTTACACAGTCTGTATGTAGGTAAAGAAGACACCCTAAGGAGTAGAAGAAGCTGGTTCAGAAAATGGAGTTATTTAGATCTCTTCAAGCAGTAGGGATTATGAGTTAGCACTAAAGGACATTCCATCCTATAAGGACAATGTATCTTATCTTACATGTTGGAAATGAATATGAAAAACATGCTCATGTTTTATAGCAGACACTTGTAAATGTACTTTCCAATTCATGGCTTTTTCTGTACAAAAGGGTGTTAATTGGTGTTTCCTAGGAATTTATGCAATCTGGTAAAATTGCAACTGAAAGATAATTATACGGGCAGAAAAGCAACTAGCTGCGCTGTAAAAATGCTCTTCCCACTATTGTCAGAGCTGCAAATCATCCCTTAAAAGCTCTGTGAAGTTATAGCATACCATGAAGAGCAGGGTATAATCCTCGCAGTCTGCCACAGTGTGAGTGGGATTTGATATTAATGTTCATTTTATCTGCTGTGAGAGGTGCCTCCCTGGGAAGGGTTGTGGGCCCTTTTAGCAGGAGTGGATCCCATTACAAAACCACTAGTCTCTGAGGATGTTTCTGCTGCACTGATAAAGAAATAACGCTGCTGTTCCCTGGATGGTTTTGCGCTGTGATGTTGAATAAAAGGAAATGTAACATAGGCAGGGGCTAGAGAGAGATCGTCTCATGAACAGGCAAAGAATAAATAGAAATGTTTCCCTCTAGGACCCACAGAACTCTCCTATGAAATGTGTGTGTACCCCACACTGTTCTCTGGGGTCATCATGTCTTTATATTCCAACATGAAGATATTCTATAAGAAAGGACAAATGAGAGCTAAGCTGAAAGTGCTTGGCACAGGGAGGTGCAATAAAGAGATTAAGCAGGATACTGATTTCAC
Source organism: Neopelma chrysocephalum (assembly GCF_003984885.1). NCBI lineage: Eukaryota > Metazoa > Chordata > Aves > Passeriformes > Pipridae > Neopelma > Neopelma chrysocephalum. The sequence goes on along the minus strand of NW_020897725.1, from coordinate 10,573,086 downwards.
CCTGGGGTCATTGTATGAGCTGCTGTACACAATATGAACCTGCCTTCCTCTGGTGGAACACTGGACTGGTCATTAAACACTGATTTTAATTTTTTTAGTGGGACAAACAATCCCCAATCACTTTAGGCTTGGTTCCACTGAGTATAGTGGAGTGGAGGCAGGCTTTGTCTTTGGTAAAAGTGATATACGGAGTCCTGGGACCTATTTCAGTAGTCGGTAAATGCCATGGAAGAGGAATCAGCATAGAGTAAATGAGTTAGCACTGTTCTACCTTGCTGTGATCCTCGACACATTTTCTCTAGGAGGCTGCCCAGAGACCCTCGACTTTCAGATTAGCTGTATTTTCTAGACCATTTTCACCAAAGATAAGCAGACACAATTACCAGTGTGCTGGGGGAAGCCCAGAGATCAGTCTAGCGCAAGTTGACTTCCTTGGACTTCCCTTGTTATTTTCAGAAATGCATGAGACCCTCGCCTTAGAACCCTCTTTACTAGGTGCCCACTAAATATGACTCCTACATGAAAATGTAGGGGAAACTCTAGGAAATCACAGGCTGATCTTCCTTCTTCATAAATCCATGCTTTGTCCTCTATCTTGCATGTATTTCCCAGCCACACTTTCTGTTACCCAGGGTGAGAACATGGTTTAAGGAGAAGGAAAAGGATTTGAATGTGCATCTCTCATGTTTTGATGAAGTCTCTGAGTAACAAAGAGTCCTATTTTCACGTGGGACCTACATAACAATCTTCCTGTGAGGGTACTTTCCAATCTGAGCCCCATAGGTGGGAGAGGTGTATGAGCACAATGGGAAGCCTGAAGGGTTTAGATGTGAGGTGTATGTTTGATGTTTTAACAGGCATTTCCTAATAAATTCAAAACACATCATTAGAATCTATTAGGGTAATGATCATACCACTCAATGGGTTTCAGGAGCCCTCAGAATTCAGCAGCAGGCACAGGGAGGGCTGGTGAACTGACATTTTTAAGTACAGAAAGGAGCAGTGAATGGAGTCCTATCCAGGGCAGCAAACTTCAAAATGGTCTTAGAAACCAAAATCTTTTTAAACGGGTAGAAATTCAGATCCTGAAACATTTCTGAGGACCTGCTGCTTTCTACCATGCACTGCATGGAAATGAAAGATGTTATGTCCTGCACTGCATGTGTGTGTGACACGTTGAGGAACAACTTGCAAAAAGCCATTTTCTTCCCCATTTTTCTTCAGCTCTAGCTGTGCTTACAAACAGTGAAGGATGTTGAGGGCCTCAGGGTGCTGAACACAGAGATCAATGAGAGGTAAATGCATTAATATCTTTCTGCAGCATGAGCTTAATGTGTCTGTGCATTCATTCAACAGCAGCACTCCCCTGATTTCAGTGGTGCAAGATCACATCCTTTACACCCACCTCCTTGAGAAAATGGGAAAGGACAGCCAAAGATACACTTAGGTGCAAAAGAGAAAAAATGAGGAGGACAAAAGTTAAAAGAGTAAAAGAAATACTGAAAAGACATCATATTCCACACCTGAACATACAGAATAACGCTTCAGATTGCGTCAAACAGTGCAGCAAGACTGTCCTGTAGCCCATTAGCCTGACTTGGTGTTGACTTTGGAGAGCTCTTTGCATATGTCATTTAATGTAATATTGATTTTTCCTATATGACTTTCATTATTTGTGAGCTCTCCTAAGATGAGCAAGAGTGATGGAAAAATGGAGATTTTGTGTTGAGTGGCATTAGCACTTCACTTTCCCTCACACCACTGTGTGCAGAGCACAGAGCTGCATGGAAATGGAGCCAGCACTAAATCTGTGCCTTGCTCAAAAGCGTGGTTGTGTCCCATGCAACATTTCTCATCTTCCTGAGGCTGCACAAATATCCCCGTTTTCACTCTCCAAGCCGCAGGGAGAGGGAAGGTCTGTGCACACTTCACAGGATGAGGAGGGTGGGCCAACATACAAAGATCAAGATGCAATAAACTTGCAGAGTTTATTACCCAGTGGCAGAGCTGGGTAAAAAGCACAGGGTTTTCTGACTGAGCATCAGATCCTGCTTTGCTCTGGGGATGTGGACTAGGACAGGAAGGAGCAGATATTACAGGAAAAACAAGAGAGAGATTGTCTTTAAAATCTGAGCCTGTCAAATGGCATTCCTTGGACAGAGCAAGATCCAGAGCCCAGTGGCTGGAGGGACAGTGACTCATCAGCCAGTTACAGACTCTCCTTGATCTAGGTATAGTTTTTATCTCCCTGGCTTTTTGTCAAGTTTTAGCTTACACCAGATCTAGCAGGTAGAATTCTTTTTACTCTTTGACATGCCAATTTCTTGCACCTGCATGGTGGGAGAAATAATGCTGGCAGCTCAGATGTTATATTCTTATGGTATCTGCACTAAGCTCATGTTTACTAAACCTGATCATGGAAAAAAAATGCTACCAAAAAGGACATGATCCTACTGAAAATAGCAGGGCAGTCTGAGAAATCAGGTTTAGCAGTTTTACCAGGTGTACAGGAGTAAAGCCGACTGAGATGGATATTGTGACAAGATTTTCGTGTATTCTTAATTTTTCACATACAACCACATCTGCTGCCAACAACATGTGAACAGAAGTGTGATCAAGGTGCCAACAGAAACATGATTCCATTCCAACAGCCATTCCCTGATCTCTACCCAATTGCCTTGCAATCGTGGCAAACCAGCTGCCATGTACCTGCATGGCTACCTGAATTCCCTGTGTCCCTAGTCCCAAGGATCCAAACGTGTGGGGAACCCCCTGGGAATATATTCCTCTTGTTTTTCTGATCATACCTTTGATTTGGCTACTCAGAGACTCTCTATTGTCTGACAGCTTCAATAGAATCTGCTGGGCCAGATGATTTTCTCTGAATTTCGACACACTAAATGCCTGTATTATTTCTCTCGGTAACTGGAATCAGTTGTGTGTGAGTTTGTGGGGTTTTTTCTTTTTTCTTTTTTTTAAATCAAGCAGTGATTAAGATTGTGAAGTAAAAAGGGGGGATTTAGGGTCATATTCAGCTTACATATACTGAGAAAAGACAGATGTAATGCCATTACTTTTTGTGAGGAATTGGGATGGCTAGAGATTGGATGGCTTTTAATTTTGTTTTTCAGTACTTCCTTCGGTGTTAAGTTAATTAACTGGAAGGTGGCCAGATAACTTGGAGTCTTTACAATATTTGGGGTGTTTTGCATAAAGAGACAAGCCCACTACTTGGTGAAATAATTAGATTAGCCTGAATGATTTAAAGTCCTTGGAGGAGGAGAAGGAGTTGCATAAGCTTAGCATATATAATGCTGAAACTCTTTTTGATTTCTTGCAGAGACTTACTGAGGCCGCAGAAAACCAGGTCTCGTCTATCAGGCATTGCTCTGGGAACTGCAAAGGGAACTGCCAGTGATTACCCAGAAGTGAGGCAGGTCCCAGCAGTGAGTAGAGCTCAGGTCTCTGGGTACCCATGCATTGTAGACGCTCCTTTTGACCTACTCAGATGCACAGACGAGCAGGGAAGACACCAGGAACAACCCCAGTGCTGTGTGTGCGGTTGTGTTGCTGCTCAGGTCACACCTGTCATGGAGGAGTCACACCTGGGACACATCTTCCTGAGCTCCTGTTCCAGATGAGCAAGGGCTGCTCAAGTCCATCCTAACAGGAGGCTCAGTCTCTGACTGTCAGACTGACACATGGAGTAGGACTTCAACACATGGGTGCCCACTTTCCTTGTGGAAAAGTAACCCATCCTGTGGGTTACTTACTATCCTTTTGGGATACATCGAGCCTTCTCTGAAGATCCAGGATGTAGGTCTATAGTTATGACAAAGTCGACACAGAATATTAGATACCAGTGAGCATCCAATGGATCTGTTCACATAAATACAGCATTATCCAAGGCTGATCAATTCTTCCAGGAAGGAGTCCACTCATATTTGTGTAAGGTAAAACATATGCAGGTATTCTTCCCAAGAATGCCAAAGTAGTGAAAGGATTTAAAAAAAAGGTTTATTTCAGAGGCAAGGACCATTTCTTAATGATGCTCCACTGCGCACCGGACCTTCACGGGAAAAAAGGAATTCCCCACCTTCTCCAAGGCTTTTAGTATCTTCTCTCTCTCCTTCCCCACCCTCTCTGGCCTGAGGAGGCCTTGTACACATCTGCAAACATGTTATCTTAGTGCATACCAGGGAGAGAGAGAGCTTGCTCACAGCTTCTCACTGCGACTTTCTCTGAAATGGAGGAGGAAGGAAAAAAAACCTAAACCATTTGAGAAGGCATTTCTTAGTCTTCCTAAGTGAGACCAGTCCTAGTTTTCTGTTACAATTCTTCTGAAATTGTACCTATCCCTACATCTGCCTAAGTCAGTGGAATTCCAGCTGATATCCCAAGAAATTACATTATTTTACCAGAGGGACCAGTGATGAGGAGCAGTGACAGAATCTGTGCCTGGGATGCTCTACTCCTCCCTGCAAATCAAGGAAATAATGGGAAAAAAGGGAGCTACTGCATCTGAAAGGCCTTGGAAATAACAATGTGGAGGAAAAAATAGCTAATAAATGAAAAACTAAAATAAAATACTCTCTCTCTATTGAATATCAGTAGCACAATTCCAGCAGGTTTCATGTGAATACCATGCCATGTTCCATGAGCGAATACAAGGGTTCAAGGCTGCTGCAGCTGCTAATGAGATAAGCCTTAAATCATGCCTTTTTGTTTCAGAATACACCAAGATCTCAATTTTGTAGGAGTGTCACCTTGCTAAAATTAGCAGATAATTATTTGATGTCTAGAACAATACCTTTGTGCCATAGTGAGACCCCAGAGATTCAAGACCAACATATTGACCCAAGGAACTGGAATTTCCTTCATTCTTCTCTGAAATCTCTTCCAAACACATATGAAATAAACAGGAAAACAAGCTTTGAGAAAAATGTTGAGATAATCCATTTGCCTTTAGAATTTCATTTCAACTCTATTCCCAGTTGGAGTTTCATGTAACTGTTTCCAGCTGAACCTGGAAGTCTCTCTGTCTTTTGTAGTACTACACAGGTAATATCTTTCTGCAAGGGTGAATTATTCTTGTACTCATCCATATTAAGCTCAAATTCAGTCTCTCAGTCTTTTCTGGGTATATCTTATTTTCTCCTGTGTGCCATTTTAATATAGATTTTTATGCATATACTGACATATCTTATTTATAACCTTCAGGCATTGGATTATTTTTATAAATAATGTTGAAGTTATTAGATTCACTAAAATGCTCATGGTAAGGACCAAGTACATGATGCATACCACTCAGGCACTGTAGGAAGAGCAATATACATCAATTTAGTAGCTCCAAAGTTACCCCAAATCATGTGGAAACATAACTTTTGCTGACTGCTTCTGCACAAATCAGCTGTCATGTTCCCTGTCAATTGAAAAACTACCCTCTGCTACTTCCATAATTTTGTTATGAAGTCAAAATAGTTTGCCTATACAGGAAGCTCACTATAAGTTGGTTCCCCCAGTGAATACAAAAAATTTTTATTGTTATGTCTACTGTATGCTTTTGGTAAAGTTACACTTGCCTAATTTAAATATTTAATTTTTTTTCCTCACCCTGGAAAGCTCTTGGACGCTGGAGCTTAAATGGCTCCCAAAAGACTTCCCCCTGAGCAATTGTTTGAGTTCCTACTCTGATTTTCTTGTTTCTTGGAGTGATTGTTCACAGGTTTGAAGAGCAAGTTACTTGGACTGTTTGGCAGTTGCCAAAGAAAACCTTGGACACAAGGCAGTTATCTATCCCACATAGCCACGAAGTCACCACATTGAAGTTCACATTTGGAAAACTACAAATATGGAGTATTTCTACCAAACGCATCAGTATTCAAATCTCAGCTTAGACAGGAGGGCTTTATTTAAGAATGTTTTAAATCCTGTAAAACTTACAGTAACAAAAGTATTTTTCCTTCTTTAAGATGGACATTTTCATTGTTGTGTGCTTTCTCATTGCTACTCATACTTTCCATCCCTATAATATTTATATTTCACATTGATGTCATGCACGTACTCCACTGCCCTGTTTTATAGAACACTAAATCTCACTGAGGATTTGGATTAGCTGTACCTAAGTGTTTTGGTTAGACTGGCTTGTTGTTATTGACATCATTTGCAATCACAGCATGCAATGAGATATCTTTTTCGGTAAAACAAAACAAAACAGAATAAAAATCCCAAGCATCCCTGATCCCACCTCAAGCAACATCATTATTTTAGCATGAAGCAAAAATTGTAAATTATTTACTTTAGGACACATAAAGGTGCATGACATAAGATTATTGGCTGTAGTCAGTGAAGTCATGCAGAAATGATTAAGAGAACCCAGACAAGTAAAATTCCTAGTTATGGATGCCTTCTGCTAAGTTCAGTTGATTTATGTGGTTTGAGTTGTAAATTACAATGGAAACCAATTTTGAAAAGGAATATTAGACATATGATTCAGACATGGTTTTCCATTTAAGAAATATGACTTTGTAAAGTGTGCTCAGTCAATTGGCCCAAGGTGGTTACTCACAAAGTAAATAATTGGAGAGAAGAGAGATTTCAGTAAATGGGGAAAAAACGTCAATCATAATCTTACTTCTTCCTATGCTGAGTAGGTTCAGTCCAGTTCCATCTAGTTTCTCAGCTGGAGTCCTATAACATCCTAAGGAGTACAGAATTCTCAGCTAATTCCAGTGTGGTATATTTTTTTTTCTCTTCCTATTTCTTCTTCTTCCCTTTCTTCATCTGGTTTATTAAATGTGTTTTTTTTTCAGGACAGGGTCAGTATTCACAGGTCACTTAAAGTTTGGGCTAATTCCTCTGCCATCAATGACAACAAAAGGGAAGGATTCTTTATGACATTTAGCCTGACAAATGCACTTATACAGAGAGATGTGTATATTTGTTAAAGATGAAGTGCACTGGCTGCTTTTCTTTCCCACAGTACTTTCTGTTTTGGAAGCACCTCAAGACATTTCAGGTCTTTCTGTGTTTGAGATAGTAATTGGGAGAACAATTGAAGAGTATTGAGCACATAGTGAAGAAAAAGCAGTAGGAGGCAAAGATTTGTTCAGAAGAAAATATAACACATTACAGAAAATGAGTGTTCTGCATTTCATAAGGAAAGAAACTAGACAAGAAGAAACCAAAGAAAAGGCACAATGGACACAAAAAGGGCTTATTATGACAAGAAAGCCAGAGCTATTAACCATCAGTCTGGTGATAAACTATTACAGTAATTCCAATACTGTCTCCTGAAGAATGTAAATTGTGTGATAAGAGATTTGGCCCCACACAGAGATAAAGAAAGTGCATGCAGTTATATTTCCAAAAGGACAAGAAGATAAGGAAAAACTGGGGGTGAGGAGACAGGGGAGTCGAGTTATCATTTTGAAGTCACTAGCACAGGCAAAAATACGTAATAAGAGGAACAAATGACAAACCCTGTAGTAAAATAGACCGACAAATCAAGCTTAACTTATGCAGATGTAAAGAGAAAGCAGATCTCACCCTGGGTGTTGCTGATTTCATTTTAGTTAAAATTTAGTGCTCTGTTAATCAGATTCCACAAATATGAGGAGATTTGGCTGTCAGGAGACTCTGAGAAATATTTATCAATCAGCTGAGAAGAAAAACATTCTCCTCAAAGACTGTAGGTGTCCACAGGGGGCCTGAAAACTTTCAAGAACAATCAGAGAAAAACAGAGTGAAACTGTCTGGAAGATCAGAATAATACCAGTCAGCTCAAATATGTTCTCTGAAGTAGAATCACAAGCTAAGTACACTTTTAGAGAGAAAGAAAAATCAGTGTTTTCTAAATGTATTGTACCTTGTAGACAAATATTTTAATGGTGTATCAATGCAGACCTACAGTCCTCATGATCAGGCATTATTAAGAGCATTCTCAAAGAGACCAAAGGGATACACTGCATGTGAGAGGTCTGTTGTGCTCTGCCTGGGGCAGTGGAAACATATCTCCTTCTCTGTAAGGGATCAAGGGCTCTGCATGATGGTCTCACATTCCTATTCTAGAAGAGTTTCATCATGGAGACTGCAATTTCTAGCACACCATGTTCTTATCGAACTGTATTTAAGCCTCTTATGTCTGTCAGAACACAGCACTCTCAAAGATGTAATTTCCACCCTCCACAAGTAGGAAAATGGAAAGCACCCACATCCCAGGTAATTTTAGGGATGTTGTACGTATTTACTCCCATAAATATAAATTGAAAATTCAGTTATTATTGTTGCAGGAGGTTCTCATGGGTGTCAGGAGGTGAGCTCCCAGGCTTCCTCCACCAATGCCAGGAGGAATACCAAGTCCATCCTACCTATAGAAGCAGATCATTCACACACACCAAAAACTACAATAACTGGGTGCAGGGTTGCCTGAAAGGGACCCCTTGCGCGCCATCCCCATTTCCCAGATAACCAACTTGACACAGCTTTTTTCTCAACAGTCCCAGGTCTGATACCTCTGTACCCAAGTCTGTTACTTTCGATATTTCTACTTTGGTTAACACTTGTAATAAAAATTATGAGCCTATATACTAATTGACAGCCCAGCAGGGCATGGGTTATTCTCTGTCTTGTGGTGTTTTCACAGCAGAAAGGTGTTTGGAGCCCAGTACTTGTTGTAGACCAAGCTACATAGAGGCGTAGGAGCAGCATGGCATGGCAGAGATGTGGTGGTGTCATCACACAGTGTTTCATGCTGAATGAGGCCCCTCAGACACCCTGTGGAGAGATGCAGGCAGTTTGACAGCTGCTGTTCCAGCTCGGTGTTGTCCTTTAGCAAGTGAAAAACCACACAGCATAGGCATATCCTAACAGACTTTAAACACTGATCACAGCCCTCACAGCCTATGCCTTGATCTTAACTGTCTTATTGATTATTTTTACAATCAAAACATTCCTTTTTCTCCTTTTAGTTAAACTTACACAGCTATTACGGGATAGAGCATATGTACTTCATTTAAAAATTCTCTTTGCCCTCAGACCAAGTGTTTGCCCACTCAAGATCAAAAGAATTTCTCTTTACATCTTCTTATATCAGCAAATTTAAGTGAATGGACTGTTGAGTTGGTAACAGGTCATCTCCACAACCTACCATACTGCTACATTAGCCTGCACTATCATCCCCAACAGGCTGGAGCCCATCATCCATAATTTTGTTTGTATAGTTTCATAAAGCGATTAGCAAAGAAAACCTAATGTTCAAACAAAATTTATTTTTGGTTTAAATGAAACAAGAGTCACCCGTCTCTTCCTCTTGCCTTCTCCTTTGCTTCCTCATGAAAAATTATAATATTTTTTCATAACACCATGAGACAGTTTTAACATCCTTTTACTTAGGAACATGCAATGAGAAAGAAGCACAAGGAAAAGTATGTCTTAAAGGGCAAAATCCAGCTTAGTCTAGAATGCTTAAATCATACACCCAAAGATATCAATTTACAGGATGTAATTAACATTATTCATATTTTATTGTGTGTGTTTGCATTTCTTTTCAGTGTAATAATTTGTTTCATGTGCTCAGTGTGTCAGGGGTTTGGTAAAATACCTTGTAATGGTTTTGTCTATCCCTTTAACACCTGATATACACTCCCATTCCTATCTCATTTTTAGGCAGACTTTTAGCTGCTGAGATCCTGCAGTTCTTTACATTCTTGTATTTTCTCCTGTTCTTGCTTTTCTTCTATTTGGCATCTGTCCTTCTCCCCTTCCTCTGCCTCTTTTGTGCCTCTATTAATCTAATTTGTAACTGACAAGGAAGGTCCAAGAAGGACAACTTGGTTATTCTGCTTGAACAAGGACCCTTATCTCTTCGGGGCACTTAGCTAAAGGGATAAAGGGATAACACAGCCCAGTCGCTGGGTATAAGTAATGGGGGTCAAACCATCAGCCCACCCAACAGAAATAGCAGCAGAAGCATATTTCAGTTCCTTTTCCTCAAGGCTGTGGTGTCTTTTCCTACATCTGAGAATTACAAACTTCTTTTTCAGGTGTCACCATGAGCAGCAATTGCAGACCCCAGCAGGAACTGCAGCTCCTGGCTCTGTTCTGGGCTGTACCCTCTCTGAAAGACAATGCAGATGGAGCAACACAGTCCTTGGGCTTTGGAAAATCTGACTTTACCACTGTACACAGTCTGTAACCATAAGTACATTGAATTGTGCAGAAATAAACATGTTTTTTCAGGATTTTATAAATTGATTGCATTTCTAAGCTGTTTACAAAAAGTCTTTGCTCAAGTCCCTTTTGCCTAGTCTTATGAAAATATTTTTAAAAAACGAGAAAGCTGACATTTATTTTGACCCTGAGGCTTAAGACCTTGAGGAAGGAGAAGCTGTTTTGCTAAATGCAGAGCTTATTCCTGAAGAATCTAATGACGCAGAACTTTGGTAAATTAACTTGACTGCACATCTTTAGGATGAGAGGAGGGTCACCTCTTGGGAATCAAGCAAATGAAGCCATAAGTCAGTGAATTCACCTATAGACAAGTAACTTTGCATTGTATTATATCTGCTGCTTGGTGATCATCTGACCTTTCTTGAGACACTTTATTTATCCCTCTTTTGTCTGAGCCCAACAGCTTGTTATTGAATAAATCACTGGAGGCTAAAGAAAAGCTTCAGCTCCTAACTCAGAAACACATTAGATGTGCCTTCTTGGATATACTATTTCCGTCATATCCACCACAGATATATGAATACATGTGTTGCATTGTGCCTAATCCATTTGAGGTAGCTCACTTGCTTTGGATAATCACTTCCTGCAAGCCTAGTCATACATTTGGGAATTCCTTATACTTTTCTCACCAAGTAGCTGTGAAAAAAACCACACAGATCTCTTATGAATTATTTTTTCTTCCTTAGACACACTTTTTAAAATGACAGGGTTGAGGAGCATGAACAGGGGTTACTGTGCTTTCCACCTCTAGTCTGCTGATTTTAAATTGGAGATCATATTTCAGGAAAGCAATTAAGCACATGTTTAGCTTCCACTGTGTTTTATGTACCCTGACTGTCACCATAATACTCGTAAGATTAAGCACACATTCAAGTGCAGGATTGCACCAGGGGACTTCATAACCAGTGTAATGTGAAATATTTGGGCTCCTGCTGGTGTTCTGGATAGACAGGCTGAGTCATTTACAAACAGAAATTACTCCTTTATTATTAGTCATTTGTGTGTATATATATATGTGTGCAACATGATAAATATAAGTTTATTGTCATATATTCCTGAGTATCCAGATACAATCCATCAATTTGTGGAGACTGAGAAAGGCAATTTATGCTCCTTTAGTGTCACAGTCTAAATGAGACAAATACAAAATCTGTGATGATGAACAAAGAGGAGTTAAGGAAAGGGGTGATAAACCCCATAAAAATAACTTAGGCCTACTGCTGTCAGAATGAATAATTGTAAACAAACAAAAGAAGGTATTTGAGCATTGACTCTTTTTTTTTTCCTAATTTTAACTGCATGTTTATGTACCCATGCACCTTTTTTTGTATGTGTAGTTCATCCAAAGGGAAATTGTCACGGCAATATATAGTTTAAATGATTTCTTGTAGGTTTTTTTCTATGACAAAACAACCATAACAGTTTTCCACCTTTTAAAAACCATGTCCATCCCAGGTGCCAGATGAACTGAAATACTTCCAATTTTCAATAACAAAGAGAAGGAGTAAACAGGTGGCTGGGAGTGGAGGTGTAACACATAAGTCTCCAAACAATTGCTGCTTTTTTTTTAATGCAATAAAGCTGCTTTATTCCTGCATATTGTTTAGAGGAAGGTTGTTTCTCAAAGAGGAACACCATTTTTTAGCCAAGAGAAAATCAGGGAGGAGAAGAATGTTTAGTGTAAAGCTGAAAAGAAGAGGTGGAGGAAGGAGTGAGGAGGCAGAAGGAGAATTGAGAGAGGAGAATAGAGATATCAGAAATGATGATGCTATTCCAGTGCAAGGGACGAGCAAGAAAAATGCCAGGAAAAAGACAGACAAACTAAAAAAGAAGAGAAATGAGAGGCAGCACAAGAGAGAAGGAAGAGCTGTGCAGAATGGCTGAGGAGAGATAGAGTAGCAGGGATCTATCTATCTTATCCTGTAAAAGCTTTAGAGAGAGTGGAGCAAGGTACCAAAAGTGCAGCCAGAGCAGTGGGAAAAGACAATATTATAGCTGCCAAAACCTGAAAGGATGAAGAGTAAAAGATTAGTGTGCTGGGAGGAGAATGATGTAGCAGAGATGAGACATGACCATCATCGGCTCCAATTATTTTATCAGTTTTCTACCTAAAAAGAAGGTAGATATTGAGGTTCACTGTCTCAGCTCACTGGGAGCAGAGTGGGGGCCACTCTTACTGTGCCCAATCCTTACTGCGTGGTGGGGAGACTGCCCTGAAGAGACACAAATGAGGCTTCGCTTGGATAAAGCCTCAGCAAGGGGTCAACTTCTCAAACGGCCTGGGGGTGTGGCTGTGCTGAGGGGAAAGTTGCTCTGCAGTCATTGGTAAGGTCAAGCAGGACACAGTCTGCTCAGGATGTGGCGCATCTGAAGGACACCATGGATTTGGGTCTATTGTTCCAGCATTATTAAATCACAGCCATCCTCTATCTGGCTCAGTGGTCCTAGAAGAGCAGTGCTCGTAGCTTGAATCTTGGTTCTTGCTGCAGATTTGAAGTCATCAGGACTCCATTTTTCCTGCCTGTATGAAAGACAGAGTTCCTTTTATGTCATAAGATACATCACATCACATTTCCATGCCTGGAAAGCTCCTCAGGCAGCCACCAGGCCCCAGCATGGCAGCAAACGTGTTTGGATCAGTCACCCCAACATCTGACTCCCAGCCCATGCCAAGCCACCGCCTTACCCACAGCCCCAGAGCCCTGGATTCCAACATGGTTGTTCCTGATGCCACCCTGCTCACCAGGTCAGGTGTCTCTGACAGCATGAGGAGGCCTTCGAGCACCTGGGAGGCTGAGAGTGTTGGAAGCTCCTCATCGATATTGAAGTCGTCATCCAAAAGGTCTTTCAAATCGTCCAACTCAGACTGCATGCTGCTGCCCCTGGGGTGTGGCTATAGAGGCAAGTACAGTAGTGAGATACTGACAGAGTCTGCAGGGCTCATGGCAGGGGACCAAGTCCTTTTCTGGTCACATACTACCACATCAGAGATGGAGCTGCTTTCTGAAGAAGAAGCACTGAGACTACAGGGCCATCAGTTGGCCCAGAGTAAGACAGCGAATGGCCATAATATCCTGCCTTTTAATCTCGAGCTCTGAGAAGATGGTCTGCCACATTTGCATGGCCACACTGCAAGGCAGAGCACTGTATCAGCAGGGCTGCCTCGACCACATCATGACCTGGGCCAGCCCCACATGGCTTGGGGTGCCTGGGGGCCCTGCCTGGGCAGGCAGAAGGGCACTGAGGTGGTGTTCCCCATGAGGCTGGGAGCAGCATGGTGGCTCTGGGCTGGCTTAGCCAACTTCCTATTTTTCTCTGTGCAGGGGTGACAAGCTGACATCTAACAGAGGTGCAGAGCAGGGGGGGCTTCAAAGGTCCTGTGACAGGAGAGAGCAGAGTTGCCCTCTGCCCAGCCCCATGCCCTCTCTCTTGGCATGGCCTTTCCTTGTGGCTCCTGGCTAGAGGGTACCCAGCAGAGGAGCTGCTACACTGGAGCACATCATGGCAGAGAAAGCTCCAGTGCCCCAGGTGAGGAATGTGCTGGCAGACAGATAGGAAAGGTCCAGCATCCAACCAGGCAGCATCCTGCCAGGCAGCTGAGCTTTGCTGCTCACACCCTGGAGTGGGAGCTGGGGCCTCTCTACTCTCCCCCTCCTCCTTAGCAGAGGCTGTGCTGGGGCTGGTGTCCAGCCCTGAGCAGCCTCAGCATCTAGGCATCACATCCACCCCCAGGACATTTGTTGCCTGCTGGGGAAACATGATTCTGGAATCACTGTAGTGTATGCTGAGGGCTCCAGCCCCGTCCAGTCCAACAGGGCCCCTCACTCAGCCATCCTGTGCCAGGATCACCCGGTAGAGTTCTGCTGGAGAGCTGCTTTCCTTGGAAGCCCTGTCCTTCATTCGGGCCACCTCATGGGGCTCTTCTGGAGAGCTGCTTTCCTGGGCAGGACCCTCCTCTGCCCAGGCAACCCTGGGCTTGCAGGGGGTTCTCTTCTCCATCCTCATAGAAAATTACTAAAAGTAGGGAAGGGGAAAGTGGGAAGCTTTGGGGAAATAACTCAGCACTACGGGGAAACAGAGAAAGCCTTAGAGTGTGCTCAGAAGATCCACAGGGTAACAGGGAAAGCCTTGGACTGTGTTTGGAAGATCCTTACCAGCTCCATAGTCCCATCTTGTCGTATCACTGTCCTGCTGGACACTGGGGCTGGTACTGCAGTGTTTTTACATAATATGTTTCCAAGCTTACCTTATTAAAAAAGAAAACAAAAAAAAAATCACCAAACCCCCACAAAACTTTATTATTAGACACAAAAAATAAAGGAGTGTGTGAGGTGTAACACTGGGTGCTAGTGGTGTTTTTTGTAAAACAGCAAAGGAGTAGGTCCTCCCTAGGAAAAAAGCTGCCAGCAAAAGCTGTGCAATGCAGCACTGTGTTGCACCTGTATACCAAAAATACTGCAGTATTTTACCCAGCAACAAATACCAAACAATATACACTAATGGAGGTGCTAAGTCTCCCTGAAGGGTAGTTGTTATTCTTTCTTTCCTAACTCTGCAAGTTTTTATGTTGTCTTGACTTGTTGCACTGTCACAGGATCATTGGACCATTTTGGTTGGAGAGGTCGTCTACTCCAACTGCCTCATCAAACGCAAGGCAACAGTATGATCTCAGAACTGTAAACCCTCTAAAGAGTCCACAAAGACACTGTAGATGTACCATGAGCCTGAGAAGTTTGTCTTTCTGTGATTACACAGGTCCTGAGTGTCTTTGGCTGCACCAGCAGGTTGTCTCTGTGACCTGGAATCTAGTCTGTCTTGCTGTGAAATCATTCCAAAGGAGAAGAGGTGTTTGCACACAGTTCAGTTACATGATATTAAATCAATTAACTTAGTTTGACTAAAGGTAAAAATAGACAGAGAGTACTTCTATTTTTATGATTTACAGTTAGTTTACTGATATTTTCAGTAGGTTTCTGTTCTGATCTGTTTAGATGCAGAGGGAAACCAGATTCTAAAACATTCCCATAAGCGAGATTAAGGCACAAACAAGCCCAAATCCTGGATCCCAAAATGATAATTCAACTTTATTTTGTAACACAAAGGAGCAGAGAGAAAGAAGGAAAATGGAAAAGTAGGAAAAGCTAGGGGTAACTGTTAAAAGCACAGGACAGGAGTTATCACGACCAAGAAGTGACCCTGGCTTGCAAGCTATAGCAGAAATGAAGCCAGCATGTAACAGAGACACTCTTTCTTCATGCCAAACACCCGCAGCTTCCTCAGCCGCTCCTCATCAGACTTGTTGCTCCAGACCCTTCCCCAGCTCCATTGCTCTTCTCTGGACACGCTCCAGCACCTCAATGTCTTTCTTGTAGTGAATGGCTGAAGCATAACTGACTGCCAAACTATATACTAAAAAACCCACACTGTATCACTATCTGCTGAAAATTAATATGTCTCCCCTGGGTTTAGTGGAACCTGCAGGTCCAGTTCATTATAATTCAGATCGAAAATATGATAATATGAGAATTATAAGATTTTATTTTACTTATCTGCCTGTGTATTTCTCCTCCCTCAGAGGTGTTAAAATTTATTTAAAACCCTCTTTGATACATTTATTGCCCTTCTTCTGACAACCATAATTCCCCATGCCAGTTATCATTAATGGAAAAAAATATATTTCAAGGGAGCTACATAATATTGAAGCGACAACTAAGAAATACTTCTAAAACTGTCCCGTAGCTTGTTTCTAGATTAGTTTTTCCTCAGGAATATTCCACTGTCCCCGCCTTTCAGAATGAAAGAGAATACTTCTAAGATGACATGGGACCTCTAGGAGACAGAGGACAGAGATGGGGCTGACCAGTTCAGGATACATCTCCATGGGGAGAGCAAGGCAATTGATATCTATAATGAAACTGGAGAAGGGTCTGGCAGTGAGAGTGCCGTCTTTGAGAACATGGGAAAGATTTTTGATGGAGTCTGGCATAAACTTGCAAGGGGAAGACAGGTCAGTATGTATGTAGATGGCCAGACTGCAAGCACAGCCCCTGTCAGTCACTACAGAGCAAGGAGGGCAGATGGAGACATTGCCCTGGCAAGGTGAGCCCGGGACAATGTTCCTCCCTGGGTGATCATCAGGGCCCTATTGTGAGTGGAGATCTCTACTTGACCTCAGCTGCCAAGAGTTACCCTATGCACAGCTTTGCTTGTGTGTTGTAATAGCAGAAATTTATTACTTCACCACCCTTGGGATTACTGTGCACTAGAAGCAGAGCTGCAGTTCATGGTCTGAGTGTTTGCTTTATTTCAGGTGCAAAGGATGTGCTCCATATAACTAGAAATGACTGGCCCAAAATTCTTTAAACCTTCTGTTTAACAAAAAGAACTGATGAGTGTGCTTTGCCCTTTGCTTTGGTTCCTACAAAATACAGAACAAGTCTCTGTTCCCTAGTCAAAATAACCCTGGAAACTGAAATTGGTAGTCACAGCATTTGACTTCCCTGTGCGGCCCTGACTTGCTACAAAATACCACCACTGAAACAACATGAGGCCATCCAACCTTGGAAAAGCAACACATGATTTCATACAAAAAAAATTCTAGAAACTCACTTCCAGCTGAGATCACTTCAGACCTTACCACCCTCCAAACTAAACGCACTATAGACTTCCTTGCTGTTTGATATTTCCATGATTAGTTCTTAAGATGAAAGCACCACAGCAGCAGAAATCCTCTCCATCCCATGCAGGCAAATCCACAAACTTACCAAGCTCCTTCTCACATAAATTTGGAATTAATTATTGTACTTTGTCCTATGCCAGGGAAATGCTCAGTCTGCTAGTGAAGGCATCTGTATAGATAAGCAGACAGGAAGATGAGCAGGCAACTTTCTTGCTTTATGGATTTTTAAATAGGAATATTAAACATACATATTTTTTACCACTTGGTACACACAAGGGAAGTGCATATCAAGTACTACTTAAATGAGTCAAATTTAGCCTAGCTATTCTCTAATTATTTGCTTTTCTTGTTATATGTTTCTTCCTTTTCCCACGAGGATGTTTGTTTGGGATCTATGGAAACTCCCAGAAAATTGGAACAATATTTTTTAGAGGGCCAGGTTGTGCCAGTGCACCTGGTAAGGAGGACAGACATTTACAGTATAGAGCAAACCTCTAACAACTTCTGATCTATTTGATTTATTTGATAAATAATAAATGCTGTTCTCTGAAACTTACACTGATTGCCCTGAGCAACACACATATTCAAGAGGCAAAACCTCTGTTTTACCAAGGACAGAGTTTCTCCTGCTTTCTACCAGGCCAGTGTCCTCTCTGAAACACAAGGCCATCATTATATAACTGTGGGCATGCTTAGTATGACATCCAATAATCCTTATAGCATCTGTAGGGAGACAAACTTCATGATACGTGAGATACAAGGTATGGTGAAAGAAACAGTCTCTTTCCTAGTTTGGAAACTATCCTGGAGAGTGCATTTTCCAACCACGAGACCAGAAAATCCATTGTATTTTGAGTATATTTTGTATGCTTCTTTCCTGTTTTATTCCTTCTCAGCCACTCATTCTAGAGGCAATATTGATGCAGAAACTCAGTTTTGAAAAATGGAAAATGAAAAAACTTTAAGCAATAAGTTCTTCTGAGCTGGGCTCTCTGACTCTTTGTATGTTTCTCTAGTGCTCAGCACCATGACAGGGCACACTGAATGAGGTCTCAAAACTTTCCTGTAAATGATTAAGTCAAAAATTATCCCACCATAGGACATCACAAGATGATGCTAATTAGCTATTCAAAGTAAAATGATGCTTCTTTTACCCCAGGGCAGAAAAGATGGAAATATGCTACCAGTGCAACAGGGGGAGAGGATCTCTTTAGCCTCTTTATAAGAAGGTTTCAAATCAGGGTAGCCTTGCAACACCTGACATACAGAAACTGTTAGACTGTGTTCTGCTATTCAGGATTGTTGGATTCCAAATTTTGGATATGAGAAAAAGAAAACTGCTAGGTTTAAACAAAAACCTTGGGCTGACAGAAACTGGGAAAAAACCTCCATCTAGAGTCCAGACAAGGATCCATTGATGTCACGGGTTTGGAATGTCCTACCCAAGCCTGGAGAAACCATGCCCTGATCTCATCAAATCTGTGCAGAAAACCTTTCATGTTTTATCTCTCCCTTTGTGTAACCTGTTCCCCCCATGAAATCCCCCAAGATAAAGTAGGGTTTTTCTTATGATGTAATTGTAAGACCCCAAGATTTGTTAACCTGGGTTTTTCCCTTATGTCATCCTTGTAAACCCCCCAATTTTAATAGAATGAATATGCAAATACCCTGTTGAATATGTAAACCCTAAACCCCTTAAATATGAACTTGTGAGTCCAATAAAGCATTGCAGTTTTCTGCCTCCGCTGGGATCGTGTAGTAATTTACTCGCTACACAGAATTCATCACCATGGATTGAAATTTTCTAGTTTTATTTTCATTTTCATCACTCATTGTACTCCTGACTACCAACAGTCAGTCCTTGATTCTTGTTAATTTTTGGAGCTCTGGACATGCAGTACATGGGAGTAACTGGGGTTTAATGGTTCTGGGCAGTTTTGTTTCATGTCACTAGAAAGACTGCCCTTATAAAAGATGTATGACCTCAACTCCTGAGGCATTTTCTGCAGATGGAGTAAAATGGATAATCCACAGCAGGACCAGTAGTGTGCTAGGTATTTGGTTGTTTGAGATGCTGAAGCGTGAAGCTCTGGGAGAAAAGTTCTCACAGTTCAGACTTCAAGAAAAGGGGCTGAAGATAGCTCTGTTCCTAAATCAGGAAAACTTTGTTCCACTAGGCATTTAGGATGGCATATAGAAATCTTGATAACTGTGGTAGTCTGTTTAGTGTGCAAGGATTTGAAAGTTTTGTTCACAAGGAAGCATTTTAGTTGTTTTCCAGGGTAATTGCTTTGTGCAAACATGAGGAAAGACAGGTTTTATGAAAATGTGTATGTCACACACACACAAAAATACTGAAAGAACCTCTTTAAGGCGCAAAGTTGAGCATATAAGAATCAAGAAATACCAAAATTAAAGTTATTTATGGATCATTAATTTAACTCCTTTGAGTCTCCAAATTCTATTAGTCTTTAATTTCATTATATTAGGTTGGTGGTGTTTCTTTCCATGCCAATCCCATGGCATGGTTGAGAATATATAACAGATTGTCCTGTTATTTTGTTATTGATGTATATTTTGTCTGCTGTCATTCAGTGTATGACCCTTATTTGCTGCATATTCTTTTAATCCTTCTAAGAGTTTTCTCATTAACTTTTCTAAAACATTCATCTTTTGAATAGCTAAGTGCCTCATAAATCATTTATTTTCATAATACTCATGGTAATAGAGGGTAAATAAGATGAGATCTTATAAATGGAAAAGGAAGCACAGGTTAAAAACATTCTTTTTGGCTGCTTAGCAGGCAATTCACACAACATGACTTTTTGCATATTTACCATTATATGTCAGTTTACATGGTCGGCAGAACTCTTCTGGTGCTGAAGGTAAATGAAATAGAAACCATTTTTTCCTGTGAATTCTGAGTGACTCATTAGCATCAATGTAGAAGAAGCAAATAAGTTCAATTGAGAAGCAAATACGTTGTAACCTTATGATATTTTTCTCTTTTACAACTTTTTTTCCTGGTTTCTGATGATTGATTGTCCAATATGTGTGACAAAAGAGAGAAATCCAGACATTAAATCACGCCTTCATTACATGACCATAACAGTAAAAATGTCACTGTAACAAAGCTGGTGTTTTCTTTGTGAATCAGCCCTATGGGGAACTGCAACAAGATATTTTGTCTGAAAAATGGCAATCCTCTGGAATCACTTTTTGGTTAAGAAGACTGTACTCTGGCAGATTCCTTTACCTGTTCAAAAAGGAACATTTTGGTTCACCAGTCTGTATCATGCTCTTGTGCTTATTCATCTTTGATTCCATAACTACTAAGCCTGCTTTGGACTTTTTGTATTGGTTCAAATCTCCATGCCTTTTCCCTAATAAGCTCAAGTCAGGGTCTGCCTCCTTGCCCTTCTATCTCCCTTCCTAGATTCTTTGCTCAAAGTTTCTTTACCCTAACTTTACCTAAGTACCTTGTTCCCACTTCTCCATTCAAGTTGCCTCCTACTATCCTATCAACCACTCCTAGTCTAAGTTTCCAACACCAGGTTTGTTCAATCTCGGTGACTCTGCCTTTGTAATGCATTTATTTATATTCCTGTAATGTATGTGTAAAAGAGAAACATTATTTTAGGATTTGCCAGGTGTGTCCTGCAACTTGGGACAGTTGATCTATCGTCACTTTTAAAGTATTACTTTTTGGTTAAACTACACTCTACATGTGTAGGTTATTTTTAAAAGAAAAAAGATTCTTTAATTTAGTGTTCTGTACTTACTTCAAATTCACATTTGTAACGAATTTATATCAACTGTCCTGACTGCTCTTATATGTAAAACAAACCTTAAGGGAGGAATCTTTGAACACAGATTGAGCTGGTGCCTTTGAGTCATCTTAAACACTTTGCATCGTTCACTAGCTTAACTCTTGACTTTTTTACACCCTAAATAGCATATGATATAAATCAAAACCACAATGCCTGACTGCAAAGAGAAAGTATGGAGAGTTCAGAGATATCATTTATATGGAGGGGAATATTGATCAATGCATATTTTCCTTCTGCTGCATTTTCATGGAAAGCTATTGATAATATTGTATATCCTTTTGATTGTAGAATTTTCTCTGTGGAATTCATGAGACTCAGAGCAATGGCTTAAAATCACCCCATCCACTCATACTGCCCATTATTATCTTCTTACCATTGTTTTTGTTGTCAAGTCATTTATTGTGCAATTTGACTATTGAATAAGACCTGGGATAATTAAAAAGTGTAGGAGCTGACACAGGATAATATAGGAAAGACAAAAATCTAAGACATATTTTTGTGTCTTGGATTTTATACAAGACACAAATTACAACACACAATATTTTTTTTCTCTCTCCTGTCATACGATTCCCTACATGTTCCAACATATCTCCTGTTCCTGCTCTGGATATCCCTCTTTGTTCATTCCATGCATGACAAAAGGAATTACCCCGTCCATTTCCAAGAGAAAAATTGTCCAGTAAAGATAGAAGCAAGGGCAAGGACGTCTCACAGCAGCACTGGCATGTGCAGTACCCCAGGCTGCTGTTGACTGTGAGGACACCAGCGTCACACCCCATGAAGAAAAGATTGCAGGAGTCACGTGTGCCCTCGCACCCTTTGGAAGGTTCAGCACCACGGACAGTGCCCGAGCTCCCTCCCCTTGGGAACGGTTGTGTGTATGTGTGTGCACATATATATATATATATATTTGCAAAATAGGTCAGAAATGTAAAGAAAATATATTTGAAATAAGGCTGAATTAAAAGTGTTCTAGGAATCTTAAATGTCTTTTACTTGCCACTTCTGCACTTCAGTGGGATACAGGCAATATTCCTCCGATAACGGTTTTCTCGTTTCCTTCTTACAAGAAAGAGCAACGAAAACTACAGAAGTCATAGATACCAGTTAAATCCCAGATCATGCTGAGTTGAGGAATGGGTAAAGAGACAAGACCTGAACAGAGAAGATAGGATAGTTGGATACCTTTGCATTTTGGAAGCAGGTATTTCTCATCATTTTGAGACCTTTATACATGCTAGGAAGCAGTTTTTCCCCTTTGGTAGTAAAGTATGAAAGGAAGGAAGAGAATCTGAATCACAAATGTGGATCAAAGAGATGTAATCTGAAGCGCCTATCAAAAGTCATTAAATATTTGTCTTCTATAGAGAGCACAACAGTGGAATAATTTTTACGCTGGGACACCAGGAGGAGCTGAGTGAAGGCTTGTTCCTGTGGGAGGTCTTCAAGCTTTTCCACACAAAGACTGTGGTACCCTGTAATGACTTTAATCAAACTGCTGATCTTAAAAGCGCAGCAGAAATGCAAGCAAGGCTCTGCACTGTGTACTTACTGTCAAGGCAAAACATAGCTGTGAGTTGATGATAAACTATTTTGAGAATGATTCACTAACCTTCCTCTCCCATTCCCAATTTCTCTGACCCCAGACTGCCATTTCTTAGAAGCAAAACCACTTGAAATTGGTTTCTGGCAGTGGTCTATGACTACTTTCAGCTAATCTGAGGCTTCTCTGCTGTTGAAGAGGGGGTCCCATCCTCATCACCTTCTCTGTTTGGGTTCACGTGCCAGAGCAGTTAACCAAACCTGTGTTTTGCTAGCCCTTCTAAGTCACCTTATTTAATTTCATCTCATTTGACCTTATTCACACAATGCTGATATGGGGAAGACTCAGGCATAATTCAGCAAATAGGAGTTGTGTCCCTGTGAACTGTGACACAGCAAGTTAAAGTCATCGTTTTTGAACCTGAGGCACAGGTGACACATTTACCCTGTCTGGGTGACATGGTTTTACTTTATGTCTGTCATTCATGAGCAGTGTTGTCAGAGTGAGGGAATTCAGAAAACAAGCTATATAAATATAATATTAATATACAAAAGCAGGTGTCTCTCTGCAGTGTTATACACACTGGGCTGGATCGTGAACGCTCTCCTTCAGTAAGGGGGAATGGGGAGAAGAAATGGGATAGCCAGAGAATTTTTGAAGGAAACAGGTGCTTCCACACTTTCCTGGATTTTCTGAAGAGAAAAGATGAACGGTTTCTTCCCTCCAGCTCACCCTGGGCATGCACTGCTCCTTACTGAAGTTGTAAGCCAGCAACTCAGTAGGCAGTTGCTTGCCTGTGCAGAGAGGAGAATCTGGTCACAACCAGATGCTTGAAGTCCTTCCATGTGGCTGGAATTATTTTAGAAATAAGTCAAGATGAAGAAAAATGCTAGAAGTGCAAATATTTCTGATTATCCCAGACTTTGCTTTATCATATCAATTTTGTGTCATTTTCTTGGCTGAATGATCTCTTTCAAATAGCATCAGACCTGGGTATAATAAGAAAATACAGCAAAATACCTACTTTTCTCCTGTCACAGGGTCTGCTGGCCTAAGATATTCAGTTTCCTGAAGAAAGTCTTAGAACGGTAATTTTGAAAATGCACATCTGGCTATCTTTAGATAGGGGTAATGCATATAAAAGCTTCATAATTATGTACTTTCTCTAACTCAGGTGTCAGGATGTGTAAAGGTGATAACATCACAAAAAAAAAAGGCATGAAAACCTACACACACCATCAAATAGATTATAAATTTACATTAACACTGCCATATGCTTCTATTCTTGCTTCCAAGCACTCACTAGCTGCACAACCAACAAATTTACTAGTTACAGTGAGGGCATGAGGGTCTGATTCACTCCTAAGGTTGAAATCAGTCAGCCCATTCTGGCGCACATGACAGGTAAATCAGTCCTACAAGGTTAGAACTATAAAATTTCCTTTAGGTAAAGTGTTGTTCTAAAGAGGATACATGTCTTTGTGGTATATATATGTGCACACAGCTACATTGGAGTAGTCTGCCTTTTAGAGGGTCTCAGGAGCATCATCTCACGCACAGAGACGTCAAACTGCTCTGTACGAGATGCTCAGATTATGCTCACAGAACTCCAGAGCTCAAGTCCAGACTCATGCTTGACACCATCACAGTCCCAGGCTCAAATGCAAACGTAAACTGAGCTCCTGAATACTTTGGGACAGGAAAACTTGGGCCCAGCACTTGCTCTTTGAACTCAGCATTTCCTCAGTAGATCCTGAGTGTCTCACACTGAGGAATGAAGAAGCAAATAGCCAGTAAGGCAATGGAAATGGCAAAGTATTTTGGACTTCTCATGTTTGAGCTAATACTTAAGGACTGTCCTTATCCTTTAGTACCAATATAACCTCAGAGCTAGTTGGTATAGGCAAGCCTGCCCAGGCCATACATCCCATTTCTGAGTGCTGTGTTGCTAGAAATAGGCAATTACAACTCTGGGAATTTATTAGGGAACCACAATCATTTAGAAGTTATAAACAGTCTTCTAAAAACTATATCAGAGCAACAAAAGACTTGCAAATATTGTACCTTGCCTAAACAATAATTAAAGGGAAGTGTGATATTTTACAGTAAATTGTAGAGAATAAAAAACATTTTATCCATCTCAGGTTTTACATTAATTTTCATCTACACAGCTCCTTTATAACACCTGTGTCCCAGACATAGCACAAGGAAAACAATTAAGTATTCTTCCCGAAGAAAAAAAGAAGCAAATCTAACCCAAGGAGACTGCTTTCAGTCTCTTCCAGTAGGTGACAGCTAAAAGCAGGAGGAAGATGCAGAAACTATTGTCAAGTCTGCTCCCAGGAAGCAGAGGAAGGAGGACAGCTATGGAAAAACATTTGTCTTTGAGATGCTGTAGCTGGAGGGTGTATGTACAGCACTGGAATCTGGCAGGACTGTATCCCTCTCTCCCAGGAACTTTGAAGTTCTCTGCATCTGTAGCACACAAGAGGGTACTAAGCTGGTTTGAGTTCAGTCTGTCAATTTTAGATGATCCAGCTGTGTCATCCTCTTACTGTTCCAATGGTAGGCAATGAAGGGAATTACATCTTGTATTCAGTTTAGATAGGGGATATTAATGTTCATTGACAAACTCTTCCTGGCTAACTCAATGGATACCCTAGAGCTGGCTACAGGGTTCTTCCTTGGAGAGCTTGGTAATTAAGCTGTGAATCCTGAAAAAAAACAATAGCTTTAGACACCTAAGAAAATTAACTTGGGTTCAGTTGCCAAAAATCATAAAATGGATGATTCTGTTCACGTTCTCACTGTCATCACATTTTTTGAAAATTTTTTTGTTCTCTGTTCACAGGCATCCAGTGTTTGAGATACCTTCAGGTATTCCACCTGGCCTCCAGCTGCAGTTTTGGAAAGGCAGAATTCTAGAGTGTGTACTGTGTCATACTAAGCCTGAATGGATTATTTGGGTACCCAGTCCATAGGATCACCAGATCGCTGGTTGGATTTTATTGCACGGCACTGCATGTACTGCTTAAGCGTGCACCAGCTTTTTCTGTGGGTGCTTTGAGAGTTCACACCTTTGGAAAGGGAATCCAGCCCCTGTGAAAAGTTTGTGTCTGAATGCACCTGCTGCTCAGACACAGACAGCCATTGCCTCTGGATCCTTGTTGGAATGACTTTCATGAAAGAAGAAAGAAGAAATGCCCAAGGCTAAAGGAGCTGACAGGCATGACCTATGAAGTTACTTCAAATGCTGCTTGTTCTCAGATTTTGGGGTTACACTTACAAAATATCAGAGGAAGGGACTAGATTATTTTTACTCAATAAGTAAAAAGCACAAACACTGTTAGTCAAAAAGGAAATAACAGAGTGAAGGTTGTAACACAAGAAGAGCTTAAAATGGTGTATATTAATAAACTCTCTATACAAAAATCCCTGTTGTCACAGACTATTAACTTCTGCACAATAGTCTCATTTTATGGGACAATATGGCATTTTAAATTCAGTGTATTTAGACTTGAATGGGAAAGTGTGGGGCTTTTCTCCCCCCACAGGATCTAGACAGTAAAGACATTACACATTTCAGCACTGCAGAATTATAGCATTCTGCACACACATATTAATTCACAACACTTTATCAAGTGTAAAGCCATTTCAGTTGTCAATAGATCATAGAAAAAGAAGAGAAAGTAGTGATTTTGAGATAAAAGACACACTGTCAGAGCAAATTGATAAGAAATCTTTAAAATGTTTAGCAATCTTGAAGACACAATCAAGAACCTGTGATCAGATATTTGTTTCAAAATGGCCTTCATGTAGCAGAAAATGAATGTACAAAGAGGGTTCATGAAGAGACTTACTCCTGTTGCTTTGGGCAATATGTCCAAAATTGAAATACTCAAAAAATTTTGTCAGCTGCTGATGACAGAAAACAACCATGGCAGTTACAGCAAAACCATATAGATTCTGTTTGCTTTGTGGTTTAACTAGATACATTAACTTCAGTACACTAGGATCATGATCAGATTTGGACTTTTGTTTCTAATGAGCATAATTAATAATCTGTAGACTGGGAGTAATAGCCAAGCATTTTGTAGGCAAGTAACTTTTAAGTATATAATATCTACTGTTACTTTGGTCTCTGCCAATTGGTTTGGCTGTATGTCTGACACTTATGAGTGCTCAAAGTTTTCAGCCATCTCTCTCTGAAATCAATAAAGAAAGCCCCAAAGTGAGTCTTAAGTTTTAAAAATATATTGACATTTTCTCAAGCAAACCACAAATACAATTTTCACTTTTTGTGGTTTAAATCTTTTGAGCCATAAAGCCTTTGACCACAGGGTTTGCTGTATGAGAAGCTGCATCTTGATTTTAAAACAGTTAAGATGAGAGGGAGTTGGGCCTGTTCAGCCTTAAGAAGAGATGACTGAGAGAGGACCTCATCAAAGTCTATAAGTGTCTAAAGGGAGGCTGTTGAGAGGATGGACCAGGCTCTGCTCAGCAGTGCTGAACAATAGGATAAGAGGCAATGGACAGAAATCAATGCACAGGAAGTTCCATCTGAATATGAGGAAGAACTTCTTTACTGTGTGGGTGACCAAGCACTGGAACAGGTTGTCCAGAGAGGTTATAGAGTCTCCCTCACTGGAGATATTCAAGACCTGTCTGGACACAATCCTGTACCATGTGCTCTGGGATGACCCTGCTGGAGCAAGGAGGTTGGACCAGATGACCCAATATGATCCCTTCCAACCTGACCCATTCTGTCATTCTGTGAAGACAAAATTAGTTCACCCAGGCAACCTTTATTTTTACATATATAAAGGAAGCCATGTCATTTCTTTGTTAGTTAAAACTGGCTTTTAAAATATGAAAAATTAGTTAAAATAAGCACTTTGCCTTCAGTGAAAAGTTTCAGTATTTTCATGTAAATCCTTTTTTGCCTTCACTTTTCAAATGCCATAAGACAAATTGAACACACATGGATGCTGGAATTTTCAAGTAAAAATCAGTAAAATTTCAAGTTCATTAGCTCTCAGTTGACAGTGAAAGATACTGATAGCATAAAATGTTCAGCTTCCAAAATGTCATGAATAGTGAGGGGTCAACAGTACTAAGAAGTTACTTAGGCTAGAAACCTTCACAAAAGTGCCTACCATACGCTTTTTGTTCTCCTCACCTACATTGGGTTCATGTTAAGGTGCGACAAGCTGTGGTTCAAAATAGGTTTTAAGCTGCCATGGTACTAAAAGAAGAAATGTTACCCTTCCTCTTTTCTAGGCTGGTCGTACGCAAGACTCACATGAGTTTCGAGAAGAGATAGAGATGAAAACTAACCAGTCTTCAGGACAGCAGCAACAACAACAACAACAACAACAATAATAATAATGATAATTGGTTTTCCAACTGCATCACTTCCTTAATTTATTTTACCACAGAGTTGTGTAGATGTTTCAGCCAGTAAAGGGAGTGTGAGAATCAAACAGCAACGGACAGACTGAAAGACAGTTTGTTTCAGTGTCACATGGTGTTGTACTGCAGTAAAAATCCAACTACAATGTAGTGAACATAATTTTACTAGCTACATGAAATGAAATTATCAGACTTGCTATGGGATAAAAATACACATAAGGGCAGCTACTACAGGTCTACTAATGCTTAATATTTCCTTAAATTGAACTAATTTAACAGTGCGTCTAAGCCTTGAGAAAAGAATTTGAAAAGAATCAGTCTTAATTATCACAATAGCACCAAGTGTAAAGCACTTCACATTTTCGTAGTGCTTTACCTTCACTAGCCAATTAATCAGTTCAGTTCCTAATGGCATACTGGTATTATTAGTAATTTCAATGTCTTTTCCTTAAGGCTGGGAAAAAATGCTACTGAATCTTCATACAAGTCATATAAACCTTTCTGTAACCAAAAGTATGGAAGTACCTGACCTATCTGAATGCTAACTGCCTCTTTGTGTGCTGCTGGCTGGCGAGGCGGGTTGTGCTCATCCCAGGGGAAGATGAAAAGGTACTCTAAAGGCCAATGACTGCAGAAATAAAGGCATTGCAAGAACGTGGAGTGATATGGTAAGTGCTAATATTTCCAGGAAACTAAGGGCTATGAAACAAAGACATATGAGGCATATTTTGGTTTGTTTCTGAAACACTTTTTTTTGATTGCGTAATGTACATGGGATTAGCACGTGTGGAGATGGATGCATTAGGACAGGAGACAAGCACTGAAACACCAGTAAAGTAAAGCCTAATGTTGTAATTATGAAATCTTCATAACAGAATAATTTTGTAGACCTGTGGCTTCTGGGGACAGAAACATTTCTCTAAGTAATAGGAGGTGCTACAGAAGGCACAGAGTGTCCTTGCTTGGAGTCAGGGAGTCCAGAAGAAACTGCAAATGGTCTGGTCCTTCCCGATTTCATCCTTAAGACTAACTTAGAATTGGATATATGTACGTTGCAGAAAAAAATGGCATAGGGATCTATGCTACCATACTAAAGAACTAATCTCATTTCAAATCAGAGGAAGGAATTATGGTTTGAGTTGTGGAACAAGAAGAGCCCAGTAGGCCCATAGGGACAGGTTTAAACTTTGAAACATGGATTTTCTTAGGTGGTGTTGTGAGTTGGGCCTTCTGGCAAGATTTGAGAAATGTTTTTTCCCTGTTTTACAGCTGAATGATATTAACAAACAGATTGTAATGGAAACGAGAACAAACTCTTTATATGCAGCAGTGTCAATAAGCTACACTGAAAAATAACTTATGTTCTGTGTGAGCTTTTGTTATTCTCTAATGTTTCATCCTATCCATTCATTAACGCAATAATCTCCTCCTCCATTAATCTCTCTTATTTTTACTTGCATATAGAAAGGGAATATGCAAAGAGGAAACGTGGTGAGGTATTATTGGTTTAGTTTTCCTGAATACGTTTGTTATTGGTATCAAATATTACATGAGAGGATCTCAACTTGTTATGTTGTCCACAAGTATTCTGTTTCTGTGCTCTTTTGTATTGATGTGCCCCTTCCAAATATACTGCTATAGGGAAACTTCCATTAGTCTGGTGTGTGCAATATAGTTAAATTAACTTTTCAGAGTAAAGGGATTTTGTTGCTGAGGATTTTGACCTGAGACAGGACCATCAACAAAACCTTGATGTAAAATACCTCATTGAACTAAGGCAGAGAAAAAGTGGAAGGACTGCTCTATTTAGATGCATTTATTTACTTATTTTCTCTATAGTAATATTTTAATGTGTGTAAGACATGGAAAAGGGCATCGTATAAAGGCACTGAACTTTGAAGCAACCTGCGCATTATCAACTATGCAAAACTTAAGCTGGAAAACTCAAGGAAGAGGTTTTCAGAACTGGGTCCAGACTCTGACCCAGAGTCCACCCTCTTCTTCACATCACCAGTTTTGTACTGGAACAACTGCAGTGACTGTCCACCAACTTTAACAAAGTTACTCTTGATTTAATAGTTCTGGACATGAGAGGCAACTTGAGCTCTTGGGGTAAATTATGGATCAAACCTTTTTTTGAGATGGAATAAATCCACACGTTAAAGCCAAAAGCTTAACAATTACAGATTGGATGACACATAAGGAAATGAAACTATAACTCTGACTTGTCAGTTCCAAGAACAAAGGCCTTTATCTCCTGGATAAAAGGAGTTATCTTATAAGTATTCTTGGCAACTAGTCTCTTCTCATCATTGCAGGTCAAGTTACTGGAAGGTGGATGCTCATACCTCCACAGCTACTATTTTACAGCAATTAATTCAGCTAGGGATCAGTTTGAAAAATGGCAAAGTTTCCTCAGCTCATGAGAAACTTTCATATGGAAGAGAGGAATTGTGCGTGATGATAAAAGTCAGAGGGAGGACAGAAACTCAAGAGAAAAAAATGACCTTGGAATACTGTAGCAAGTCAGTGAAGCTAAGACATACCAGAGAGGCAGAAAACTGGAATGGTTTATTGGATTCACAACTTCATATTTAAAGGGTTCAGGGTTTACATATTTAACAGGGGGCTTGCATATTCATTCTATTACAATTGGGGACTTTCCAGGGATGAGGTAAAGGGGAAATCCTAAATTACAAACTTGGGGTCTTAGTACTTACATCATAGGAAAAACTCTATTTTTATCTTGGGGCATTTTACAGGGGGATTAGGTGTTGGATATACATATGCAACAGGTTACAGAGTATAAACATGCAAAAGGGGAGAACACAATGGGTTTATGCAGAGGTCTGATAACATCAGAGCACCGTCTCCTTGTTCCTTGGCAGAGCATTCCAAACAAGTGACATCTGGTCTGTCCCTCAAACAGAGGTTTTTCCCCAGCTTCTGTGACTAAAGGCTTTCTGTTTAAATCTAGTGGTTTCTTTTTTCATATCCAAAATTTGAAATCCAACAGAATATCCTGTGAAAGCTTGTGCAAACAGCTACTTCTGTGAGTTTTCAGCAGAATCCAGGTAAGACAAGGGCAAAACACGTGGTTTATACCACCATATCAATGTGTCTCAACTCTGAGGAGGTGGAGGAGCTGCGCTTGCAGCTGATTGACCAGTTGTTGCCTTTGGTTTTGCCTGAGACACTCAGGAAATCATAGAATGTTTGGGGTTGGAAGGGACCTTAAAGATCATCTAGTTACAACCCTCCTGCCTAAAGCAAGGACACTTTGCACTATCACAGAATCTCAGAATTACGGAATGGGTCAGGTTGGAAGGAACCTCAGTAGATCATCTGGTCCAACCTCCTTGCTCCAGCAGGGTCATCCCAGAGCACATGGTACAGGATTGTGTCCAGACAGGTCTTGAATGTCTCCAGTGAGGGAGACTCCACAACCTCTCTGGGCAATCTGTTCCAGTGCTTGGTCACCCACACAGGAAAGAAGTTCTTCCTCATATTCAGGTGGAACTTCCTGTGCATTGATTTCTGCCTCTTGTCTCTTGTCCTGTTGTTTGGCACTGCTGAGAAATGCTTGGTCCATTCTCTTGATACCCCCCTGCAGGTACTTAAAGACATAGATAATGCTTTGTTTATTCCCTGTGCTGTGTGCATGTGGGCCCCAGATGATGCCAACTTACTGGCTGGAGTGTCTGGAATTCCTTTGTGCTGCTTTTCTGATGCTCTTCTGCTGACCTACGATCCCTCTCTCTCTTGATGGCCCATGCATCAAACTTGAAAGAGTGGGATGGACTGAGATTCACCTCCCCAAATATGCTTTAATTAACAAAACAAAACAAAACCTCATCTCTTGGCATTATTCTTTAGAAAGAAGACATCAATACTGAGCTGTGATAGTCAATACAATGAGAATTATGGTCTTAAAATCTGATGCTGATCTTCTGTTATATTTTGGAAATATTTTTGTTTTCATTAATTGACATTTTATTTTTCAAGATGAAATATTTCATCACATCCTATATAGTTGCTCTTTTCTACTGAACATGACTGCTCTGTCTTGCGAAAAAGATTAAGAGTCAGAAAGATTAATTTATTCTTTCCCAGAAAAAACTTTGCAATTAAATTCTTAGTGAAACAGATGGACAGTCCTACCCACAAAATAGAGGTGTATTTATGCAAATATCACTGAACTAATTGATGTTCAGTTACATCAAAAAGAAGCACATAAGATGTTTTCATGGTGTCAACATTTCTGACTATGATTTACTACATTAATGATTTCTTATAGTGAGCCATTATCCTAAGGGAGAATCAAACCTGTAACTCTTGGACCTAATTTATTTTCCTGATCAATGCGGTTGCATGAAAAGAAAATGCATTATGTTAGCCAAACAGTAAATGACACATCCATAGGAAAGTGTAAATCAAGTTCGCTTGGACTATGTTGCATAAAGAAGTCACATTAAAAAAAATTCAGTTCGTTATCATCCTCTGTATTGTATAATTTTAGAAATAATATGCATTTAAAAATTATTTACTCATAATTAGTTACCAGTCAGTTAATTTCTAGCCCCCAAGGAAAGAGCCAGACATGAACGCCTCATTAATTTCAGTTAATCAACAGTAAAACATTCAGAAGGTTCACGTGCTTTAAGCTCTTCTTTATTAAAGATCTTTACCAGACTACTGATTCAAACCCCTCTCAAATTGTAGGACAGTTCACATTTTCTACAACCCCTAAGGCTAAAACCCTTAAAAGCAGGTGTAAAAGGGAACATTCATGTTTTGCAAAATGCTGATGGGACCCATATCAGTCTTCCTTTGATATGTGTATTTCCCCTGTAGGTATAGAGATCCTATCTGTAAAAGCCTCGAAATACAAAGCAACATGGGGCTAATCCATAAATCTATAACTTGAAATTAACTCTGTTCCCTTAACTGCTCACCCTGCGTCAAGTTTGTGAAGTAGAGAGGGAAGACACCATCTGTGTCTGAAGTGTTGCTCACATGCAGTTAAGTCTGAGCAGAACATAAACATCAGGTCTCATTGACTTGAATAAATGCTGTGTTACATCAGGATGGCAGAGGGTCTTCAGAAGAAACTGATGCTTTTGCAGGTCTCTGTTAGAGTTGAAGAGGCAGGACAAAGAATATACTCCAAAAGAAGGTGAAAAGTCATGGGCCTACATTAAAGACAAGTATGAGACAAAATAGAGAGTGTCAGGTTGACCCTTGAGATCGTGGGAGGTTGGTGGATTATCAACAAGAAAAAGAGTAGGGTAAGACCCAAAGGTTCTAATTTGCCCAGGATACCTATAAGTCCATCAGGATGACAAGATGTATCCTATCTAAGTGATTGAAAATTTTTGTTTCCTTTCTCTCTTTCTTTTTTTTTTTGCACAGGATAAAACTAGGTGCCACAAAACAGAGTTCAGTCCAGCTCTCCTCAGTGCACTTAAGTCAGTTGTAATGTTGGTCATTTTATCATGAATTTGTTGTTGTTATTTTAACTGCTATTTCCATCTGGCACATTCACATCTAAAATAAGACATGGGATTATTTATTTTTATCCTTTCTTGGAATTCTTTCTCATATCTCTTAGAGATGCTACATTCCCTTTTTACTGTTGCCTATATGTAGGAAAATAATAAACGTGGCTTCTTTTACCTCCTGGGAAAGGTTAACTGTAAAAAATCTAACTCCATTACTTCCAGTAGAATCATTGTAACTTCCTTCATTACTGAAACAGATGGACAATTGTACCAAAGAAATAAAATATTAGTGTAAATATCACTGAGCTAATTGATGTTCATCTGAACCAAAAGAGGGAAAACAAGATACTTACATGTTGCTGACAGCTGTGAGTATAACTTACAGCATTAATGACTCCTTACACTAAGCTTTTATCATGGGCCCAAAGATTCTGTAATCTAATTTATTTTCTTGGTCAGTCAGACGAATGCAGAGATGGCACACAGGGATTGTTGTATAGTAAATCATATAACTGTGTCAATAAAATGTAGACACACTCAAATATATTTTTTTTCCTGAAGAGAGGTTTCTTTTTTTTTTTTAATTTTCAACTGTTTTTAGTTCTTTGAGAGAATATTTATCTTTAAAGATTTTTTAAAAATATTTTCTTCTATAGAGAAAAGTACAAGATTCTACCTATTATACATCCATAAAACGTGACAAGCCTGTGAAATTTCCCAGAGATTTACCTCATTACCGCTGAGAATGGGATTTATCATTTATTGGTGAATATATACAACAGTTTCACTGAATTCACAATTATGAGGACAAATTTCCTGTTGGAAGCTGAATAACAAGTATGTAACATCATACTTCTAGAGATAAAGCATAAAAATTGGATTTTCTCCTTATTTACCCTGATTTTATATGTGGGTAAACCCACTATCTGTTGGGGTGAGACCAGTATCCCTCAAATCAGTGTAAAAAAATTAGAGAGTTCTTTCACTCTAAATCTGCAAAGCCTTTAATGCAACATCTCCCAGCACAAGAAAATTTCCAAGCTCACTAAATCAAAAGTGAACAAGGTGGGTTCTAGGAATTACCCTAATAATTATTTAATGAATGAGAACGTTTCACATAAGATGTGCTCTGTTACTTGAACCTAAAATTCTTTAAGAAAAGTACTTTTATTTTGAACATAAGGCCATTTTGTTGGGTTTTAACTCATTAGGTTAAGGTCTTAAAAAGATGCATATGTGTCAAATTTTAACAGCCTAGGAAAAAATCCATCCAGAAAATATGTAGGTTTGTTGTTTCCCTTAACTGCGTCCAGAAATCTAAATCTCTGGGTACTGTATAGCAGTTCAAGCTATAAACAGTTTACATAGTTCAAATACACACTGGCTATTATATTTTCTTTTGCAGTCCAAATATCAAAATTCTTTTGCCTTCATTTTTCACAACATGTTGGGTTTTTAAAAAAAACAAAGTCAGAAACAAAGAACAGCTGGTGGATGCAGTGCTGACTCAAGTAGTCTCTGATAGCTCTCTAACAGATAACACATCTTGCTACGCTGCACAGGCACATTCCAACAGATAATGTGCAATTCTAATTCAAAGAGTGTTTGACCAAAATGTTTCTGTCTTGCTGCCTGATCTTTCAACTTCTGTTTCTTAGCAGTGTTAATTCTATTACGGTCCATTGATTCTCACAAAATAAGTTTTTCCCAGGCTGTGTTAGAACACTTTTTACTCATGAGGTTTTTGGGTTTGTATTTTATCTGGTGGTTTGTTTGTTTGTTTGTTTGTTTTTTCCCTCACAGTGCTGTATCACTGAAAAATGCAGAAGAGAAAGAGTATAATATTGTCCTAGTTAGAGCAGCTGGGACCAGTTCATGACTGTGTGGGTGTAACCCAAACTGTGTATTCTACACCCTTTGTGTAATTTCTCAGGAACTGTTAACAATAGACTATTTGCAGCAACTGCCCAGAGCACATCTGACCCCTCAGGCTATAAGTTGGGTGTTAAGAAGCCTGTGAGATAGGAGGATATTCCTATCCTCACACCAATGACTCAGGTGTGATAACTCCCCTCCGTGGAGTCATGAGCACCTCCACACCCAGCCTGAGGGGTCATGTCTGCTAATGGGCCATCAAGGTTTCCAAAAATATCTCACGACTCACAATCACCCACTGTGGAACTCCCCACCCCGGGGGAGGTAGTGAGCATTCCCACTCAAACCTGAGTGTATATAATCTTGGGGTCTTGGGACTTCTTGGCTGAGTTGTCAGAATATAAAAATATTCTCATGACACTGAAAACATTAGGACACTTGTTACTGCTGAATACTCACAAGAATGGAGCTAAGATTTCTGTCTGGGAAAGAAAGTGCAAGTTCTCTTCTTCTTGCATTCTTCCATGCATTTCCTTCAGTTTCCAGAAAAGGGGAACAAACTTATATTAAAGTAAGAAGATTTTAAGATGTCAGAATATTGGAAGGTATATAGAGAAATAAGAATCATCTCAGATGATGGAGTCTGCAGGAGGAATAGAGAAATTAATCTCCTGGGATGAAGGCTGGCAGGTTGGAGTTTTGAGAATGAAATCGTCTTAAATCAAAGAGCTTCAAAGTCAGAAATCAATGAAAGAGATTTTTGTAAGACAGAAGGAAAAGGATACTTGAGTGAACAAGGATACAGTAGTGAAAAAATGAGAATGGACTGAAAAAAGTGCAGTTGGGGGATGGACTGAATAACCTAACCCAGGAACGATCTGAAAGAAGAAAGGAGATACTAATATTATTATAAGCAGTTGTTACAAAGTGTCAGAGGCAGCGCTGCAGAAGTGTCTATGGTGGCAATGCTGAATCACAGTACCATAGAGGAGGTGGGAAGGAACCTTAAAGATTGTCTTGTTCCAACCCCCCTGCCATGGGCAGGGACACCTTTCACTAGACCAGGTTGCTCAGAGCCCCATCCAACCTGGCCTTGAGCACCTCCACGGATGGGGCACCCGCATCTTTTCTGTGTTACTCTGAAAAGAGTGAGGGAAATGAGAAGTCTGTATGCAAAGCCTACTCAACAAAAGATACATATTTACTGGTGATGTTGTATAAAAATATGTTAATGGAAACTTAGAGAGGGTGGAAAAGGAGTCATAGTTGGACTGCATCTATTGAAACCTATAAGCTATCCTACCCAGGTGACCCACTGTGGTCCCTTCCAACCTTACCCATTTTGTGATTCTGTGTTTCTGTGATTCAGACTCACTTTTGACATATTGCAAAGATTTTACAGAAAAGCTGCTAACAGAAACTAGCTATGGATCATGATCTGAGTGATCATATACTGAATATCCCATAAAAAATGAATATATGATGTCAGGTGAGATATTTTTATTAGAGGGAGGGAATTAAGAATTCGGCAGTACAAGGTACTGATGAAATCTTGTCTGCAATATTGTGCAACATTCAGGTCAAAAAAGGTGAACTCAAATGGGAAGCAATGATATGAGCATTTCTGGGTCATCAGGGAAATGCAAAAACTGCCTAAAGACAGGAGACTAATGAACTTGAGCATTTCACAATATAAGGCTAGGAGGAGATCTGATTGCTGAATACAAATGCATCAGGAGATAAGCACCAGGGAATGAGATGAGTTATTTAAACTAAAGGCCATTGCTAGCACTGTAACAAATGTTCACATGAGTACTTTGTGAGGAAGACATTTTCACCCATCAGAATGGACTTCTGGGGGAAAAAAATCATAGAGATAATAGACAAAAAACAATCTGTATTTTTAAGCATGTGTTTATTCATTTTGTGCCAAGGATTTATGTGTGGACTCGCCCCTCACTAGAGGTGAGAGAGAGGGATTAAGGAAATACAGGACACTGGAATCCAACTACAAACTCTTTCTCAGTACCCTGTCCAGAAATGAGACAGAATTGTCATTCTTTCAGAAAAAAAAAAAAAAAAAAAAAAAAAAAAGATTGCAACAGCAAAAACTTGTGCTTTGTAAGAATCCTGTTGAGCTTACCTGCCCATCAGAGTTGGGTAAAAAGTCTGACTCTCACCAGTTCAAGGGTCCAAAGAATTAGGGTCATTTATCTTCAGTGCCCTGTTTTAGTTGCTTAGATTGCCTCTGCCTTACAAAGGTAAATACTATGTAATTTTAGAAAACACATACTCTCTTCTCGTCTTGAAGGTTTTTAATTTCTTTCTGGAAAATCACTGAAAATTTTTAATTATCCTGAAAAAAACCCCTTCCTAAAAGACTACTTTACTCTCATTCTTAATGTCAATAAGGGGAAAGTGCTATCTTATTCATGCCTCCACGGCTTGTAAAATGCAGACTTTCTAAGAAATGTAGCAGTTCAACTATAGATACTAAATGTGGTCCAGCATATGGCAGAAGACAAAATGCAACAGTCATTGCTGAAAGGATGTAAAATTCCAAGAATGAAGAAGAGATTGAATTCTCTATAGCAAATTTCTTCTGTAGAACATAAGGATGTGGCTGCTTGTTTCATTTTAGGGTGGGAAAAGGAGCAAGACAGCACATTTCATGTTCAAGAAGGAAAAAAATATAAATAAAAGTAACACCAGTATTTGCTAGTTGTTGAAGACTAATAAATAAAACCAGATAGTATATTTTTCCAGGTTTTAGCCCCTCCTTTCTGTTCATTACAGGCACATTTGAAGCTTTTCATCCCATTTTATTTGTTTTTCGGCATATACTGTCTTCACAATTCATTTTCATGAATCTGATTATTTCCATTTTGTGCTTCACATAATGAATCACATCTTTGTTTCAAGAACTCCTCATCTTGTGATCCCCTTTGGGATCAAAAGCATGAAATTTGATACATTAGCGGTTCTATCCCATTACGTTAATTAGGAATGAAGATCATGTTTTGACAAATTACTTGAACTTTATGAAGCATTTATTGAAATCACTGCCTTTTAAATATATACAATTGAAGAGCTTCTTAGACAAAAAATAAACACAGAGGAAAAACAGAGAAAGCTAGAAATAAAACAGACATGACTGGAGCGCACATAATTACTCTAAAATTGTTGTCTCAAATTGTCTCTCCCTCATAGGCAAAAATGCTAAAGGTAAACACCAAAATGCTCCTCTTTTCAACTTGAAAGAGCAGATAAAATTTCCTGTGATTAGGAGGTAGTGTTGTTATTGTTTGGATTAGGAGCTGTGGCAAATTCAGAGCAGAAACAGAAAAACACCACACTGGGAAGTAACTTTTTGATCAAGTTTCTTCTGGGAGATATTTTATCAGAATTTGATGGCTCTGTGAGTGAAAAATAGTACAACTCTGCTTCCTCTACATCTTTAAAAGTTTTAGCCCTTTGTCCTTTCAGTTTCAAAATATTACAGCACCTTGATTAAAAGGACGAGTTTTCAAAAGGCCAAGTAAACTACTTGAGAGACAAATGAACCCCCCCTCTCCCTGCCTCTCTCCTGCTTGTGCTGGAAGGAAGACGAGCACGGTGGGGAGAAGGCAGCTCCTCTTGTCTCCCTCTCTCTGTCTTGTCCTGTCCTGTCCTGTCCTGTCCTCTCCTCTCCTCAATCCATCTATTGAATCCAGCAATTTCAGAGCAACATCAGAAGAATGAAAGTTTTGTGAAATTCCCACTGTCTGCCCACTCCAGCAACACAATTGAGATCTTGGAGTCTGGATCTCATAGTAATTCCATCATCCAGTGAAGGTACTTCTACGATCTAGAAGGTGCTCCAGGCCGCAGCAGTGCAGTGCAGCTCTCTACACGTGTTTGAATGTTAACATTAACAAGCTTTGGTGGGTAGAAATAGCTTACGGATGAGCTGTAATTCAAAGACAGGAATACAGGTTTCTCTGGACCTGAATTTCAGAACATTCTTTGTTTGGGATTGTGAGATAACATATCCAGCTACAAATGATCAGATATATACCATCAGTTTTCCCTGCTGAGAAAGGGTTTCTGTGCTCTTGGCATTATTTCTAAAGAGAGAGAATAATACCTCCCCATAGCCAAGGGATTTCTGAAAGTCTGTAAAGATTACTCATACTCCCTACAGACTCAGGGCAGAGAAATTTGTCCAAAAGTCCTCTCTGAACTGTTTTGTTCTACAGCTTCTGGAGAGGCATGTTCTCCTTCTAAATACCTCAGAGAGGCAAAGCACAGGAGCCAAAGCAGAAACAATGAAGTTTGAAAAAAACACAGAGTGCAAACACAGGCCAATCCACTTAGCTGGCTTAGACAAATTTTGGCAGAGCAGCTGAACTCTTGAGTGTTCAACAGCACAGAATACCAAAAAATATATCCCCTATGTCTGACTCCATATAATTTTCTTTATGTCTTTATGTCTTTGTCTCTACTGTCCTTTTGTTTCCATTCTTTGGTACTTTTGTCTTCCTAGATAGCAATGATAAGTAAATTTATGCAGATCTGTTAGTAGGCAACTATATTCCGGCATGTGCTCTAATGTGTTTCCTGTCATGTTGTTCATTATTCCTTCAGACTTTAATAATGTTCTCAGCTTGATATGGTTAAGAATAATGAGGCATTTATTCCTATTCAAGAAGCTAATTAAAAGACTCAGTTTTATTACTCTTAGGTGGGCTGATAGCTTAATTATAGATGTAACATTCACAAAAAAAACTTTGTGTTGGGTGGCTCTATATAACTACACCACGTCTCTGTTTCCATTTTCTCCATGACATTGTATATTACAGTTCCATTAAAAAAGAACAATACAATGAAGTTTGAAAGAAAATGCTTCTACTAACGAGCTGCAAAGTTATGATGAGAAATTACTATGTGAAACCTAAAGTGAACATTATTTGGAGCTGGAACGGAGTTTTCCATTGTATGTCTGAAAGGAAAATAGGGCCTGGCTATTGTCTTCACTTGTCACCTCCAACTCGGATCATAAGTAATGATGCATGAGTGATTCATGACTGGATGACCATTCCAGGCTCAGTTCTTCAAAGTGGAGAAGTCTATGAAAAGCCAGAGACATATGGTGCTTCATGGGGTTTTGCTTTTGTTACACTGTATGCTAGGAGTGATTTAGAGCTGCACTGTGATGCCTTCCCAACAGTTTTCCAGACTTATATTTGACATGTATTGTCTTCTTGTTATAGCTTGCTTTGTTAAATACCATAGATTCTGGAATAAAGAATGAAGACATAAAGGAGCTGTCTGAGTCAGATCAGAAGTGTAGTGGAAACAGAATTAACTGTAAGTCCTCGACTCCATAAACTCTCCACTCCTGCAGATCTGCAGAGTCCACAAGGAAACAGAGCGATCCCTACAGACTAACTCACCTTGGAAGCAGAGGTAGAACTTGTGGGGTGCTCCAGCCAGGTGATGGAGGGAGGCTTCAGTACAGACAAAAAACCTTGGTTGAGAGCCAGTCTCTATCAGGTGCCCAGCAGGGATGTATGGGAATGACTGTCCCAAGAAACTCTGGTAGGGGTCTTCTTGTCTCCTGCAGTAGGATCTGTCTAGACTTCTACCTGCAGTTCTGCTGTAAACTGGACCCCGCCAAGTGGTTTATTTGAGGGGAGAAAGGGGAGAGAAGAGGTGGGTACCCTGTTATGTTCTGCAGTTTTGTATCACATAGGTTCAGGTCTTGAGAGGATCATAGAAGGATCACTATGCGAGGACCCTTGTGTTTCCATTTGATGGGAGGAGATTGGAAACAAGGAGGAGGGCAAAAGAGTTTCATCCTTGTACTCTCTCCTAGACTTTTCCCTTCAAACAACATGGCCTTTGTGTCTGCTATGTATGATAACACTCTTATTAGAGAAAGTCTACATCAGGGACTAGTCCCTTCTGTCTTTTTTAGACTACAATCTTCATTTCAGATATGAATTTTTCTTCTCTTTCTCTTTTCTCCTTATGTTTCTTCTTCACTTTACTTCTTTTTCAGAGATATTAGATTGCAACTTTGAAACCTTGTAACGAGATGGTAAGAAAAGATTTAAACACATATTTACAGTAGTGCAATAACTTGTCTACTCTCCTGAAAACTGGGTTTATCAGCTGTATGGATTCGTGATAATTTTAAGACAGCCAGGAAATCCTAGAGGTGAGAGAGCAGATTTTTCAGTAATGTAGGTGGGAGGAAGGTTTTCATACTCTCTAAATGAAGTTAGATTAAGTATTAAAGCCTGATGAGTGAAAGGAATTAAGCATGCATGAATGTAGGTCTCAGGGAAAGAGTAGGACTTGAAGGAGAGGGATTGAAATAAAAAATTATTAGGTGGTTTTGATTTGTGTGTACTTTCCTGTACTGGATTTATTTAGTAAATAACGATGATTTTGGACTACCAGTGACAGATTTGGAGAAGAGGTGAAGTCTTAGAACTAAACACAGTTATCTAATGATAGAGAGTTCAAATACATACACCATTTAATAAACCTGAACTACCAAGTACAAATAATTATTTACATTCTAGATGAAATTTTTCTTAGTGTGTCTGTCAGATTTGGGTGCAATCTGAAGCCATTATTTTATCAAAGAAAATATTAAGTAAACAAAGATACGTATTACTTACTTGCAAAATCTACAGCTCATTTTCACTGGTATTTCCATAGCAACATACTTGCAATGTAGAATCCAATATTACCTTTTAAATATGGTTGTCCAGTATAACAAAGATTAAATATTTGTCTCCCCCTCTGCTGGCAATGAAATACAAAAGATCTTTACTATCAT
The DNA here is from genome assembly GCF_003984885.1 of Neopelma chrysocephalum. Classification (NCBI taxonomy): domain Eukaryota; kingdom Metazoa; phylum Chordata; class Aves; order Passeriformes; family Pipridae; genus Neopelma; species Neopelma chrysocephalum. Next base: position 10,531,184 of record NW_020897725.1, on the reverse strand, counting down.
TTAATAAATGGCACTGCCTAAGTTTGAATGACCAACATCTAAATGACATCCTGATGGCTATTTAGCAAAACTTAGAATCATAGAATGGTTTGTGTTGAAAAGGAACTTAAAGATCATCCAGTTGCAACCCTCCCCAGCCCCAGGTTCCACTTGACTAGGTTGCTCAAAGGCCTATCCAACCCGGCCTTGAACACTTCCAGGGATAGGACATCCACAGCTTCTCTAGGCAGCCGATTCCAGTGCCTCACCATGCTCATTGTAAAGAATTTCTTCCTATTATCCAATCTAAACCTACCCTTTTTCAGTTTCAAGCCATTGTCCCTTCTTATATCACTAGATGCCCTTGGAAAAAGTCCCTCTCCAGCTCTCTTGGAGCCCCTTCAAGTACTGAAAGGCCACAATAAAGTTTACCCTTAGCCTTCTCTTCTCCAGGCTCAACAACCCCATCTGTCTCAACCTTAGGACTTCTGTTAGAAGAGCTATTTGGGACTCATTTTAACAGATAAGAAATATAACAATACTTCCTGTAAAGGCTGGTCTAAGGAGGAGCAAAATGTTACATGATCCTATTCTTTGATCTTTCAGACAGTGAAATGGGACAGTCACTTCAAGGAAGGCTCATTAGGATCTGAAAGTTTGATGTCCTTCTGTATGCCATGCCCTTGCTGTCATAAAGACAAAAATAAAGGTGATCCACTCCCTGAAAAACCTTCTCAGGAAAAGAAGGACTAATTTCCTTGACCTAAATGTTGTGCTTAAGTGTTAAGCTTTGCATAGTGAATGAAATAAACCTAATTTGTTGAATTCTCCTTAAAGTGAGATTTCTCCTTTCAAACAAGAACTGAATTTGAACCTCTTTGGATTCACAGATACCAGATCTCTGGTGTAAGGCTGAGATATATGATGATCCAGGGCAATTAAACCAATTAAACCTGTCAGTCCAAGAACTCTGCTGTCCTCTAACAACAACCTGAAAGCAGCACAGAGCGCACAGCACTGCCTGCCCACTTTTTGAATATGAGGTAGCCTCGAAGAAAACAAGGAAACTGCCCAGGCAGTGCTGCTGAATGGTGCCAATAGCACTATGTGCCAGGATCTGCATTCTCCAAGGGCAACAACAGCTCCAGCTGACACTGTGCTTGCAGCAAGAATAGCCATATCTAAACATGTAGGGTTTTCCTCTGATGCCTGTTGGCACTGGCACCTTCTTCCTCCTGCCCATCATGTCCTGAAGGACAACAAAGAGGGGGGAAGGTCTCCCCCATATCAGGGGGATGTTGTTCACTTTTACACACAGAAGTTTGGTCACGGAGAAATGGTGTGCCTGATTGTCTTCATTATCCAAAGTTGTATGAAATTTTTCATGATCAAAGAAAAGTACTAACATGGTGTTTGCCTACAGCTGATACATCAGAGGATTTCAAAAAGTTTCAGTGAGTGGGAGGCAAAATTCGGGCTCTTCCTGAAACCCATCAATTGGCTAATTCATATGGGAAGGTTCCCCTCTCAAGGTTATCAATATATTTTAGGGTATATTGCCCAACATCCACATGGAAATCTTAATTTCACTTTATGTTGTGTAAGATGCAGTTGTTTGAAATTCACTGTGAATGTTCTGAGAACTAATGTATTTTAAATGAAAAGCTACTGCATCTTAAGATATGTGACTTATAAGATAGGTAATTTATCACAGTGTCTTTCAAAAGGATTAACAGGGGAAATCAACAAGGCAGTAAATTTCCTCAAGATGAGTCTGTTTTGTCCGTGGCATCCAGCCAGGGTCAACCTACCATAGCCAGCTTCCTAAAAAACCAGACAACCCAAAGCAGCTGAGGAAGACTTCAGATGACAACTGTAGTTGAGAAGACTGGTTGTCTTACATTTTTCCATCTAGTTCAGGTACAGCAAATACATGCTTCAAAGAAAACCCAAAAGCTGTCTTTTCCAATATGTTTCCTACTTTTAGTAATCTGGCCAGATAACTTCTTGTACCCCCCAGGAACATGCATTCTCCTCTCTGTACTACATCTTTTGGAGCAGGCAGGTCATGTCCATCATGTGTAGTGGGTGTAAATAGCCCACCATCCCTTTTGCCTCAGTGAGACCAGTCCTTCTAAAGAATCACTAGTCTGGCTTACATATCCCATGTATCATGTGTGATTACACCAGCGTACTCTGCAGAAAAGGGTATGTTCAACACTGTCACTGAGCCTCTGCTTTGTACATCCTGCATGTTGCTTCACAATGCAACTGATATGGGAGGAGCTTCAGCCTTGGAGATTTGAATCAAGATCAAAAATGTGCTTGCTGGAACAACAGAAAGCACAAGAGTGTTGATGTCTCCAATGGAGTCTGGTTTTGGTGGCCTGATTTTTTACAGTTCTGAATGACATGTCCTTGTAGAGAGCTTCAGGGGCTTCAGCAACAACTGAATGACAAATATATCCCTGCATACTTGGCTACAGTAAATGAGTAACTCATGGTGGATAAATGTGACCTGCAAGCACACAGTGTTTAGAGACACTTTGCAAAACATCAGAGAATGAGGAGAAAGCCTTAGGAGTGTAGAGGGTCATTTTGTACAGGGTGCCTAAAAAGCACAATAAGAGAGAGGAGGCTTTCCAAGCTGTTAGCTGCTCTTCAAATGAGCAATCTTTAGGAACTGTAAGCACTTAAGTCTATAGCTTTTATTTACTTCAGGAGTTTCTTCTAGTCAATAAGTAATTCTTTATTAAATGGGAAAGTGTATTCTCTAGATAAATTCAGAACAATAAATATAAGTCAAGTGTACATTATTTCACTGTGGAAGTCTAGGTAGTTTTGTGTGCTTTGCTTGCATTCAGTTTAGAGGCCGGTTTTTCATTTTGAGCAGTTCAGAGCCCAGAGGAGATTAAGAGAAAGCTTGTCTTTAAAGCAAAGGAGTTTATATGTACTCCTAGGCCATAAACTTCCTGTTTATGGGCAGATATGATTCAAAACTGTTGATATCTTCTGGTGCCTGGAACAACTGTGCCCCTGAATCTTCACTATACATTCTTTGCCACGGAAACACATGCTTTGTCCCAGTGTGTCACCATTTCTGTGGGTCAGGAAGGTGGCTTTTTAACAAGCAAAGCAGGACAGACAGATAAACAGAACACTCAGCCAGACTATGAAAATACATTAGATTACTGCTTGTCCTTCCTTTATCCTTCCTGTCTTCAGGCTCTTCGTGTTGGCAAGCTCCTCTTTGGGGCAAGCATGGTTTTTGCCATCTGCTTCTGTGTATCCAGACTAACTCTGATCCTCATCATTTATGATAGCAGAGCTAATATAATACAAATTACCTCCTCCAGATCCCTTTCTGTGTTTCAGATTCCAAATGTTCTTTTCTAAACCTCGAAAAAGCTAACACTACCTTGACTCAAATGCTATTGAAATTCTTATTTTTCATTTCCTTTACCTGACTCCATGTCCTCTAGATTTCAAGTAACCACAATCCCACATAATCCTCAAACTCTTTATCTCATATATCTTACAAAACACGAAAGCATCCTTATCCAAGATCTCACACTCATTTCCAGATATTGCACACAAATGCCTTGCTTCTGCTTCAATACTTCACCAGTTTTATTCACTGCTCCCAGAAACCTGTACATATCTACAGCCATCACTCCCCTCCTTTTCTCTCTTTTTAAACCCACAATACTAGGCAGTGGGCAGATCATCTTCTCTGAAACCATTTTTTGTAATTTAATATTTAATATTGTTTTCTCACTGTTCCCCAGCAATCAGAATTAGAGGGGTGAAAGGAAGACAGGGAAAAAGGAAGAAAAAAACAATGAAAGAACAAAAAAAAATAAGTTTTATTTCACTGGTTTTCCTCAGTTTTGAAAAATAGGTTTTCATCATCATAAAAATGAAATAAAATAGTTTTAGAGATAAATACAGCACAAAAGTGTGGTCAGGCTGATCTCTGTATCGCTAATCTATAGATTTTAGAAACCTCCCAGAAGACTGTTTCTTCCTGCATCAGCTATGAGGTCATTTTCTCCCTTTATTTCTGCAAACACATCTATAAATACCAAATGCCCTTTGAAGAACTGTTAAAACTGAGTATATTGCTTCTAATTGCTAACTAACAATTGTCAAAATAAATGAGCATCAGAAATGTGGCAGACTTTTTTTTATTGTGTTTACTTCTACACTTATTAATTTGAGAAAATAAATAAATTGCAACAATTTGGAAAAACACTAGAGGCTTTAATGCGCTTAATTTGCTGAAGCTGATTCTGCCCTTGGAGGGCTAACATAGTCTGTGCATCATTTCAGATGCATATAGGAGTTCTTTTCAGATTTAAATCGTGAATACTCCTTTCCTTGGCAGCTCACTGGGATCAGAGGTGATTTCCACCTTGATGAAGTAATTTGAGACTTAGTAAATATTCAGCTAAATACTCTAGTTTTCATAAATGAAATTTTTTTAGAATAAAGGCCTACTGCATGACTCCTTATTTTACTGTTGCTGAAAGTCAACATATTAATTACTGTCAGGGAAGGCAAGAAATTGGTTCTAGTAGGATCTCACTCAGACTGGTGCTAAAAATTGCAACTTCTATTTGGTTCTAATTCACTGCCTTGCCTACAATTAATGGTCACTGTCCAGAGCATAACAGATGAAGGAAACCAATATCAAAACCAAGTTCACAAATAGAAGGAGCTGCAGGCAAATTAGAAGAAATAGTTTGTAAATATTTCTGGATTTGTTCCTTTTTTAAGTTATAGGACATACAATGTAGAGCTCCAGGAAAGCTTCAACTTAACTTCAATAAGCACCTATAATTTATATACAACATCAATGCCACTTAAGATAGCAATAAGACAGTAGTCATTTTCTAATTATAATTGACAATAACAATCTTATTAGATTGCAACTGGTATATTAACATTATGAGTTTAAAGTGTGTAAACAGAAACCCGATCATTTAGTCATTTGAGTGAACAGAAACTTGATCATTCGAGTCAAATAAGAACTGTTTTGAAGCTGATCATGTTAAATTGAAAGTGTAACTGATAAACCCAACCTCTGTTTCACTCACAATCTACAATATTAACTTTATATTAGTTTAAGATAAATACGTTACTTAATGTTACCTGTGGGGAAGAAATACAAACATCTGTCAATCTAAATTTCTGTAAAATCTGAGTCCTGGCACACCAAGATCCATACTCTCAAATATTTCAGCTGCTTCAGAGATACTTAGGAGCCTAACCCTGCTGTTAAGTCAAATAGTGATGGCTGCATAAATTCTGATGGCTATTGGACCTTTATTATAATTTCTGAAAAACTTAGTACCTTATTTGTCCATATCACCATCGTAGCTTTAAGTCTTAATTGCAGTGAGCAACTGAGCGCAAAAAATGAAGTGGGTACACGCTATCAGATCTTGAAGTAAATGATTCACTAACCATGCCCAGGCAAAGGTGCACAAACGTCACATGGAGGAAAGTGAGTTCTCTGGTTTTGTAATGTCAACGCTAAACCTGATTATTGCAGAGATATTGCTGCTGGGTGAAAGCTTTGGGTGTTAAAGGAAGGTTTGAAGGACATAGAGGCCTTCCATGAGGCCAGGAAAATCTAAAGATGTCTTGCAAAGTCTTTGTAGATCCTGAGGTCTTCTTCAGATTCATGATATACCACTTTGGAATGAGTTTCTGAAAACACTGTCATATGAATGAGGTATAAAAAAACACTTAACAAAACAGAAGTAAAAAGCTCAGCATTTCTGGTCATTTAAGTGTCAAGGGATTTTCTGAGAGTCTAGCCCTCTCATGCATAGTGTGACAGTCTGTTTCTATCCATTGAAAAAAGCACATGTACAATACAGATCTGTGTGAGGTATAGGTGACATTTTTTACCTCACAGGTAATAATTTTCTTGTTCATGCCTGTCTGGGTCAAAACACTTTGTTGCTATCCTTCAGAGAGCTATTTATTAAGTCATGTCAAGACAAGAAGTGTTCACTAAAATACGAGCTCTGAACACCTTATTTCATCCCCACAGAAAACCTCAGCTCACTTCTCCAGATCTGTGAGGAGAGTTCTGCTCAGGACATGATGATGGTTTGGGCTAGGTTTACTGAAAGATGTTTTGATCCCAGAGCTTCCCTCTGTGGCTCCATATCAGAAGCAATTTTACCACTGTTCCCCCTGAGAGGTCAAGACTGTGTCCTCCACTGAACACCCAGCTTTACTCACTTTTGTCCAACAGTTCTTCACTGTGTTTCCTGGGTTGGCAGTAGCTACCCCTGTTTCTCTTCCACAGAAATACCCTTTTCGTCTGTCAGGTACCACCTGAGGAGATGTTTTGACATTACATCAAGCAATGTTAAGTCCAAGCCCAACCCAGAGCCCCAGGATGGCTTCAATCACCCTAACCACGGCTTAGCAGAAAAAAAGTAGTATGACAGAAATTATCAGAAGTTAACAGGAAAGTATGGCAAAAGGACAGCACAAGGCTAAAGACCTTCTCAAAAGAGATAACAAAATAAGAGACTGACAAATGGAAGAGGATTAGTAGCTGAGTGTTTCGTCTCAGTGATGTATGGTTGGACTCGATGATCTTGAAGATCTTTTCCAACCTTAATGATTTAGTGATTCTGTGATTCCATGAGCAATGTGCAGAAGTGCTTGGGTGCAAGCTGCTCTTTATACAGGTTGATGATTCAGTCTGGGCAATGAGTTATTTGTTGTTTGTTGACTAAAGGAATTGCATGACAGATTGTGCTGCAGATGTTGTTGTCTAAGGGATTTTTTTCTCGATCAGCTTTGCTTTTGGGGAAGAAAAATGAAATAACAAACAACATTTATTGTTGGTAGTTACCAGTTATTCCTGGAAGAAAAAAGGGTTAGGAAGTTATGAGCTGGATAACAGGACTGCGTGGATTTTTAATGCAGTGCTATTTCGTTTCATGGGGTAATAGATCTGCAAATGGAAATAAGAGGGCATGATACTCAGAAGCTTTAAAACACATTTAATTGGGAGATACTGAAATTATATATTGGTTTTGTAAGCTTTTCTCAGGGAAAACAGATATTTTTACAATTAACTTTTCCAAATGCAGAAAAATTTAGAGAATAAATAAAAATACTAGAAATGACATAAACATTCAAGAAATCCACACTGGAATACAACTTTCTCACACTTTAATATACATAGATATACCTGTAGAAAGCGTGTGCTTATATAGAATTTAAATCAAAACCACACAGTATAAAGTAGATACGGATTTTCAGCAATGAAGGACTTCTTTTCACTCTCACCAAGGTCAGCTATAGAGCTATTGTTAAATTTGCTAGAAGTAGGATCAGTCATTTTGCTTGAAATTGGATCTGCAATTCTGAGAAAACAGAACAAAATCTATTATTTTTTTGGATGAAAATACTAATGGCTGGTGATCCACTGAAGAACAGAATCAGGCAAAAGACAGAAAAAGTGTGAGTGGGAATTTCTCAGAGGTGCTTGAAATAACTGTTGGAGCAGGTCCAGAGGAGGTCATGAAGATGATCAGAGGGCTGGAGCACCTCTGCCAAGGAGACAGGCTGACAGAATTGGGGTTGCTGAGCTTGGAAGAGAGAAGGCTTGGGAGAGACTTTAGAGCCCTTTCCAGTACCTAAAGGGGCTACAAGAGAGCTGGAGACAGCACAAAGGCATGTAGTGATACAACAAGGGGTAGCTGGTTTTAAACTGAAAGTGGGAAGGTTTAGTGAGATATTAGGAAGATGTTCTTTCCTGTGAGAGTGGTAAGGCACTAGAACAGGTTGCCCAGAGGAGTTGTGGATGCCCCATCCCTGGAAGTGTTCAAGACCAGGTGAGATGGACCTTTGAGGAACCTGGGCTAGTGGAACCTGGGGGTCCCTGTCCATGGCAGAGGGGTTGGAACTAGATGATGTTAAATGTCCCTTCCAACCTGAATCGTTCTATGATTCTGTGATTCCACAATTCCATAGTTACTGAAAGCGCATACAATGCTTTAATCATTTAAAACAAAGTACTTCAACTGTTTTATGAAACTTTTTACAGGAAACATATCTCTGTGATTAAATTATTCTAAGAATTAGCTTAATAAATGAAATGCCACTGTTTTATGTTTAAAACTGTTTGTCTTTGAGTAGTAATCACTCTTTGAGTCAAAACAGAACACAACTGAAAATTACTAACATAAGAAAGTAACTAATAAAGCCTGAATTTCAGTACTAATATATTTCCTCTAAATATCTGTAATTAAATTTAAACTTGAGATTTAATTACAGAAAACTACAACACATTTTAAAATCCACATTTCTTTGAGGAAGCATATTTTCAATTTCCCAAGAAACTCGTTGAAATAACCAAGGCAAACCATTCTGTCAATGTTGAATTATTACAGTTTTCCCTACAATATAATTGGATCTTCATTTGTTTTACAAATCTCAAGAATAATTCATAAATTTTTGTATCTTTACCTTAGGGAAGGGACATCATGGTTCATAGTACCTTGAAGATCCATATGACATATATTTGAGCCAAGCAGTATGTTCTGGTCTGTAATGACATGGTTGGACTCCAGCCTTACTGTATTTTGCAGAGTGAGCAATAAGCTTTCCTGAATTCATGAATGTCTCTTCTTCTACCAGAGGAATAACAGTTGATTCTTGCATGCTCAGAAAGCCTGGAACTGTCTAATACTTAAATTCTTTGTTAATCCAACTCTGTGCACATCTGGGTTGAGTCAAGGTCTCTTTCTGGTGAAAGTCATCTGTTGCATTTGTGACAGTAATAAATTACATTGTTATCTGTTTTTTCCACTCAGTTAAAATCTGCACCTGTACAGTTTGTCTCACTCAAGAGTATCAGAGAATATTTAACTAAAACGTATTTCAGTGATCTTACCCAGAGTTCTTTCCTCTTTCTCATTAAGGTCCCTGCTACATCTTTCACATCATACCATCACTGAGCCTTTGCTTTCCATTTCCTCAGACATGATCTTGAGCAGCCTGTTCCATCTGACTCTGCCTGAACGGGGCTTTGGACTGGATGATCCCAAGAAGATCCATCTGATTCTTGATGATTCTGTGATTCTGTACCAAACACCATTAATACTGAAAACGCTTGAGTTTCTCACTGGTATCGCATTCCACAGGTACACCATGATTCAGAACTTCTCATCACTGTGCTGGTATCTTCACTGGGTTTACACTAATGAACTTGTTATCTACCTACTTACTCTTGTCCCTGGTCACATTGCTACTGTAGATGCAATGTAATAACCTCAGTGGTACAATTGATTTTGCAGCTGCAGTCCCATGATACTGCTCTTCACAACAGCTGTGATTGTCACCATTCAAAGCTTGGACTCAGCTACTCCTTCAGAAACTGCAAATATATCTGCAGCATTATTTGTACTGGGGTGTTTGTCATCGAGACCAGCTTCAGATTACCTGGGTCAGCAGTCGCTACAGAGGTCAGCACAGGTTCCAGTAATAGGAATTTCTGTGATGTTTGACATTGTACTGGAAATAATGACACAGCTAAGCAACCAACTACGTGGCTGAACCAAGTACCTGGTTTGAATATTGTAGGCTGAATTCCAGACTCGGTAACACCTGGGAAAGCAATGATATAAATACAGAGCACAAAATATGTTGGTTTGTGTATTGGAGAGACCTTTTACAACCAGAGATGTAATTTTGTCAGCATGGGAAAAGATTTTTAGAATATTTCATGAGCCTAGGCCTTTTCTAATCATCTAGATGATCTGAATGATTGGAAAGACATCTGAGCCTAAAGATTGATCCCATATGCAGAAAATACTGTAGTGTTTTACAGAAATGAAATAAGTGAAGAGAGTAGAATCAATACCTGGAGGCACAAGAGATACTTCAGATTTAGTAGCATTGATTAAAGCATGATTGTTTGATATCACACACAGGGGATGCATAACTTTTCAGAAAAAATAAAATATTCTAGGTAATATCCGAGAAACAGGACAGGAAAATAAAACTGTTAAAATAGATGCTAGGAATTAGACAGAACTTTTTACAACCGGAGCATATAAAAGTATAGAAGATGAGAGTGAGGGTCATTAGAGATTGCTCCTCAATATAGCATACAAATTGCAGTAATAGTTACTGTCATTAGGCAGGGAGTCTTGCTCTTGGATATGAAACAAAGACAGACTGTTACACATTGGGTTCTGCTCATGAATCTGATTAACTAAAGTATTATGTGTGTTCATTTATCCTAAATACACCAAGAGTTAAAAACAGAGTGGTTTTAGCTCAGAGTTGTCTCCTGTGCTCTTCTGACAGAGACTCACAGGCTCACAGATGGCAACAGCTTTAGTACTAATTTAGAAGCTACTGAATTACATATTTTATAGAAAAGTGCATGAAAAACCCTCCAACCCTGTTCTCCTTAATATTCTGGGCTACAGTCTGCAGTGTTTCCTCAGTCAGTTCAGGAGTTGTTCAGGTCTCTCTTCCAAGGAATGGTGCATCTATTTTAGAAAGGATGGACAGGCTTGGAGGTATCCTATCTTATCTGTCCTAGGACAAAGCTGGACCCTTGGGTGCACGGTTGTGCAGCAGAGTCCAGAGTGCTGGAAGAGATCTGAAATCTTGGGGAGAATTATGGGTTCAAAATGTCCATTTCAGGTCTCTAACTGACATTGGTCTTTTGTAAGTGCTTCCTTTTTACTGTCAGCTACATACAATCATAGAATCATAGGATCGTCAAGGTTGGAGGAGACCTTTAAGATCATCCAGTCCAACTTTCAACCCAGTACTAGCCCTGTAACCCTTAAACAACTACACCACATCACCTAGCACCAGACCCAGACACCTCTTAAACACCTCCAGGGATGGTGGCTCCACCACCTCCCTGGGCAACCTATTCCAATGCCTGAGCACTCTAACAGTGAAAAAAAATTTTCTAATATCTGACTTGAATCTCCCTGATCTCAGCTTAAGTTCATTTCCTCTGGTCGTCTCACTGTAGGCACGGTGGAAGAGACTGGCCTCCACCTGACTACAACCTCCTTTCAGGTAGTTGTAGAGAGCGATGAGGGCCTCCCTGAGCCTCCTCCTCTCAAGACTAAACAAACCCAGCCCCCTCAGCCGTTCCTCATAAAACATTCTCCAGTCCTTTCAAGAGCCTTGTTGCCCTTCACTGGACGCACTCCAGCACCTCAACACCCTTTTTAGGGAGGACAGCTCCATAGGGAGCTTTGTCATGCTCCTATGTCCTCTGCACACAGATGATAAGGTCACAAAGCAAACAGGAGGAATAGCCACCTCCCTCACTTTACAAATACACCAGCCTCCTTAATATCTTAAAGATGGAGAGCAACTGTTGCAGAGCAGAGATACACAAGCAGAGAGCCTGACCAAGCAGTGCTGATTTATGGATAGGTAGGAGGCATTTTCTTCCCTCTCTCTGGTCTTCCCTTTCTGACCCCTGTGTCATGGCTTAACCCCAGTCAACAACCAAGTTGCTTGCTCACTTGCTCACTTCCCCCAGCCATGTGGGAAGGGAAGGAGGATCAGGTAAGAAGGTAAAACCCGTGAGTTGAGATAAGAACAGTTAATTAAAATAAATCTTTTAAAATAATAGTAATAATAATGCTACTAATAATAATTGTGATGAAAATGGATATAACAAAAAGAGAGATAAATAAAACCCAGTACAAGTGATGCACAATACAACTGCTTATCACCCACTGAGCAATGTCCATCCTATCCCTGAGCAGTGATCAGCCCCCCCCAGCCAACTCCACCTGGTTTATCTACCAGGCGTGACGTTTTATGGTACGGACTACCCCTTTGGCCAGTTTGGGCCAGCTGTTCTGGCCATGCTCCATCCTGGCTTCTGGTGCACCTCCTCACTGGCAGAGCATGGGAATCATAGAATCATGGAATATCCTGAATTGGAAGGAACCCACAAGGATTATCAAGGTCCAGCTCCTGGCCCTGCACAGGACAACCCCAACAATCATACCATGTACCTGAAAGCATTGTCCAAATGCTTCTTGAACTCTGTCAGGCTTGGTGCTGTGACCACTTCCCTGGGGAGCCTGTTCCAGTGCCCAGCCATCCTCTGGGTGAGGAACTTTTTCCTAATATCCAACCTAAACCTCCCCTGACACAACTTCATGCCATTTTCTCAAGTCTTGTCACTGGGCATCACACAGAAGAGATCAGAGCCTGCCCCTCTGCTGCCTCTCGTGAGGAAGTTGTACTTGCAATGAGATTTCCCTTCAGTATCCTCTTCTCCAGGCTGAACAGACCAAGTGACCTCAGCTGCTCCTCATACACTTCCCCTTGAGACCCTTCATCATCTTGGTAGCCCTCCAGAAACTGAAAAGTCCTTGACTTATGGTAAACATTACTTAGCAACAATTAAAACATTAGTGTGTTATCGACTTTATTGCTATATGAAATCCAAAACACAACATTGCACTTGCTACTAGGAAGAAAATTAACTCTGTCCCCAAATCAGGACATCCTGAAGTTGTATCTCTCCACATAGCCTTTCTGTACAAGAGGAAATAAAAAACCAAGGAGGAGTTACACTTTAAAGTGAACCATTGAAAATACTTTACCAGATCTCATTTGCTGACAGTAGTTTGTTACCTCATCAAAAATAACAAGCAGTCTCAGGCAATGCTACCATAGTATTCTTCTGAGTGGCATGTGTAGTATTACAAAATCAAAGGTGGACATATCTTAGAATTTATGTTTTAGAGTTTAGTTGTGAACCTGTCAGACTTTTCTGAACTATTTTTGTGAGGAAAAATTACGATACTTAGCATTTATATAGCACAGCACTGTTCACTCCTATAGTGCTTTCAGGTTATTACCTAATCAATCCTCTTAGTGTCCCTGTGCAGCAAAGATGTATTCCTATGCCCATTAGACAAATTATCTACACTATAGGGAAATGTACACTCTTGAGATCTCTAACGAGCTTAGCTACACACAAAAAGTTTGGATAAACACAAAAGGTGGAATTCTTTGCTTAAATCAGTCAAAGTTTTGGGACAGATATCAGCAGTGTCAGGACCTCACACTTATATCCTGTGCTGTTCATGTGAGAAGAGCCAACACAAGCAGCACATCTTACAGGTTCCTGTTATTATAAACTACATCTATATAGGTAGTTGAAATAGTGAGTATAGCCTGTGTAGTAGGATTAGAGGAGCATTTAGGATGCAGGGAGCAAAATCTTGTCAGTGCTTTTGATTGAGATCGGTCTCTGAAACTCAACACTGTCAACAAGAGCACTTGTTGATGTGCAGCAAGACCACACCAAGCTGAAAAGGGGCAGTAACAACATCAAGTGTGTGGAAATGTTTTATCTAGGGGGATGAAAGCAATTGGGATACAGGTTTTTTCCATTTTTGGTTAAAACCAAAGATGGGCCAAATAGTGGAATCATAGAATCACAGAGTGGTTTAGGTTGGAAAGGACATTAAAGATCCTCTAGTTCCAACATCCCTGCCATGGGCAGGGCCACCTTCCACTAGACCGGGATGCTCAGAGCCCCATCCAACCTGGCCTTGAACACTTCCAGGGATGGGGCATCCTTAATTTCTCTGGGCAATCTGTTCCAGTGCCCCAGCACCCTCACAGTAAAGGATTTCTTCCTTATATCCAATCTAAATCGTCCCTCTTCCAGTTTAAAGCCATTCCCCTTGTCCTGTCACTACGTGCCCTTGTAAAATAAGTGCCACTTCAGCTCTCTTGTAGCCTCTTTAGGCACTGAAAGGCCTAAAGACTCCCCAGAGCCTTCTGTTCTGAAGAATGAATCTAGTCCCAAGCTAAACATTCCTGAACTTTCCCATTAAAACCATGTGTTTAGAATTCATTAAACTATTCAAAATTTTTTTTTTTTTTGCAGACTTCTGCTAGTGCTCCAGGCACTGGAAGTCTGGAACTACATGTCTGATTTTATTCACTGAAGAAAACTAGAATATAGCTTTTGAGGGAAATAAAATGTGTTGGAGGATTTGGGTACAAAGGAGAGACTTGGTATCTTTGCCTCTTCGTGTTCCTGGTAAAAGCCTTGCAATGACAGCTTGTGGATGTAAAAAAGAAAGTGACTCTTAATGCAAGCTACAGTAAGGAAATATCCAAATCATAGGCAAATGACTTCTTCAGTTAAGTTGTATATACTTGAGTTGTCAAAACTGGCTAAGAGCAGAAGGGTGGAAGGACTCAGACCATGTTATGTGAGACCACGGGACAATAACTTTCTTCCGTTCTCATTTTCCCTAAAGCATTTAGCTGCCTTGCCAGACACTTGTTAAGGAAAGTTGGTAGTTATTTAGTTGTTACAGAATCACAGAATTGTTGAGGTTGGAAAGAACCTCTGGGGGTCATTGATCCAATCACCCTGCTTAAACAGGGACACCTGGAGCCTGTTGCCTAGTACTCTGTCCGTATGCTGGAATATCTCCTGGGATAAGACTCCACCCACTCTCTGGGACACTGCCAGTGCTCAATCACCCTACAAGTAAAAAAAAGTTTCTTGATGTTCTGTTGGAACATCCTGTGTTTGTTCCCACTGCCTCCTGTGCTGGTACTGGGCCTCACTGAAAAAAGTTTATACCATGTCTGTGTCATGACCATTATAGCCATTATGGGCCAAGAACATGGGCAAAACAACTATTATAGGCAGTTATAATGTGTTTTATTAGACCAACTGCTATAGTTGGAAAAGAAGAGAAAACTTTTTGGTAAACAAATCTTCCCAAAGGATTGAATTAGACCTTCACAGGCAAATACAAAGTTGGCTGGCTGTTATTTACCCAAAGAGTGCTGTAGCTTTTACTCCCTGTGGACTGTCTTGGAGCCTGACGGAGTAAAAGCAAAGCTACAAAGACTGACTTATATGTACAAATCTTGCCACAATCCTCCTTGAGCAGAAGCACGTAGAACTGCTGCTGTTGCAGAGCAGAAAAATCAGGATGGAAAAGTGCCACGTGTTTAACCCTTATTTTTGAAAAGAGCTGTTTCTCATAATGGAAAAATTTGACATATTTTCTTGTCCAGAGACAATGAGGCAAATCAACAGCCTTCAAATAAAACTCAATTTGTGACCATCAGGTCTGTGTACTCTGCTTAACAAAAGTCTTTTTGGTCTGCAAAGTAAAGATATAAAATTAATGTTATGAACTGAAGTCTGTGAAATTATTCCTGCTGTTGTCTTTGTATGATGGTAAAGTTTAGATTTTAGATTTCTTGGTCCGATTAGAATAGGTTCAGCACAATACCACTGATTTCAATTGAATTATATCACTGTCACTGAAAGAATGATGTGCCCAAGGACTACAAGGGTATGTTATTATGAAAGCTGTAACTTGTAGAAATAATTATTTAGGAAGTGATAGAAGATAATTCAGATAAATTTGAGAGATGAAATTGTGTTTAGTTTTATAAAGGATTTAATTTTTCAATTGTTCTTAAAAGATGCATTTAGAAAAGAATCCTTATCATAACTTGTGCAAGATACATCAGGGTTTTTTTTCGTTTGCTTTCTATATCAGTTCAACCAATGATCAAATCTGCTAATATTGTCCTCAATACGATCGATTCAATTGGTTTCAGTGAGGGTCTTGCTAAAAGAGGAATTCTCTGTCTGTAAATTACTAATTCTGTACTGTTGAGAAGTGCTAATGGGTACTGTTAGAAGGGATAGCTTTTTACCCAGAGGGACAATAGCATCTTAATGCATAAAGAGATTTTCCTGTTCCAGAAGGTCAGAGCTTTCTCTAGGATAATTTGGTCTGTGATAGGACTAAAAAGAACTAAAAGTATTAAAAGTGATTAATTGTTAAATTTACAGAGTATGCAAAAAACTGACTAAATTTTTAAAAACCCACAAGTGCTTGGGTTTTTTTTTTCAATTTTGCACTATTAATAATTTTACAGAAGGCTATACTGTTATTCAAACCTTCCAATTCACTCAGAAAAATTAAATGTCATATAGTACTGATACAGAATTCTGCCACAGATGACAATGCTAGAAATACTATTCTAATTGAATGAAATAAAGAAAAACTCCTTATTGTAAGACTCCAAATCTGTTTGATTTTTCTTAGTTTGGTTGTTTTTTTTTCCTGTAGAGTGTGATAAATTTTGCTATTCCTTTTTTTCTTCAGTTCTCTAGCATATATCTGGAAGGTATTATAAACGATGTAGATAATTCTGTTTATATATTTTTCCTTAGTATTTGCAGACTTTGCATAATTGTTTGATGGACCTTATTTAGAAACATGTGTGCATTCTACTTTATAATTTCTTTGTAGTTGTATTTTTTTATAATGATCTAATCACTTTTATTTAGCAATGTGCCAAGTTAATATAAGGACATTTTCATCCATAAATGGGTAAAAATCATTAAATCAATATTTTTTCATGTATTTGTCATGCACCCAATAAGAATTACATATAATTTTTGAAAACTTTCTATTTCTTTACCCAAATGAATGCCAGCGTCAAAAATACAGATGTCTAAGAGAGACAGGAGTCTCTCTGTGGTTGAGAGGTAACAGAAGACGTATAAGGCCAATTTTCTGTGTAAAGTGGGATAGGAATAAAGATATGGAGGACAGGATAATGTAGGAATCTAATACTAAGATGATGGACACAGAGACCGTCTGAACACACCCATTGAGGAGAGGTACAGGGGCTCTGCTTTTCCTGTGGTGTGGCCTTGGCTGTAAGGATTTCCTGCAGGTTAGATCTAAAAAAGTTCATTCAACGATTTCAGTCATTGGTTTGGCTTCTGGTACATTGTGAGAATTTTGGGGATCCATTTACCTGAAGTCCGAGGAAGATGCTTAGATAATGCAAGTGCTTAAGCAATTGCATCCCATATTTAGCTTTTTATAACTGCCTTCTTTTTACTAAGGAAAATGGTAGGATTAATTACTCCTAACATTAGGCACTGGTGTCTAGTCTAAGCAGATCATGCAGTGCTCTTTCCAGTCAGAGGAGAGAGAGGGGTTTCTACAGAAAATAGTTCATTCATCTTTAATGACTGGGGAGAGGAAAAAGCCACCCTTCTCATGTGCCTATCAGTCCCCAGTGGTCCAAATGCCTGTCTTTAATAGTGTAATCAATTGTAAATGTCTCAGGCTGCAGTGACTTTTCCTACAAAACCCCTATCTACAATGAGTACGATGTGCAGGACCACAGACAGACTGTGTTAAAACATTTTTGTGGCTTTTCAGTCATTTCTTCAAGCACTCCAGGTCATACAGTGATAGCATCATGTTCTCTTGTAATTTGTTACTTCACCAATCTTTTCTCAGTTGCAAATTTTGCTGGTAAAATTAATTAGTTAATCTCCCACCATCACTGTTTTCTTTCCTCCCCTCCCTGCCTCCTGCCCCCATAGATTAGCTCCTGGGGTATCCAGAGAGCAAAATCCTGAATATTTTCCTTCTAAAACCCAGATTTTTAATTTTCTGTGCTCTATGTTTAATACCTAATATGTCTTTTTTCTGTTCTCATTATATTAATTATTTTTGACAAAATACTATGTGGCACTCATTCAAATGGTACAGAGAAGGCTAGTCATGCCAGCTACCTTTATGAATCATACTAATAATTTATTTTTAAACAAGAAAAAAGAGGAGAAGAAGTTTCTTTGATCAAGCCTGCTTTCAAAAACTGATAGTAACTGAGATGAATACTATCATTAAAGATGGAGAAGGAAAAATTATCATTGTTGACTACTTCTGGAATTATTTCAATAGGGATTTACCTCTGACTGCCTATCTCTGGCTCTCTGAAATACTGATATTATACAGATAATCCTCCAGAATGTGCGAATTTCCCTGTTTCTAAAAAAAGGCTCACATAAATTGAGTTACAAGGTTTATTAACTAATTCTTTGAAAACATCATGGGTGCAAGTTACCTGAGTCTACTTTTTGGAAAATGTTTAATTTGAAGAGCCTATATTTTTTTATTACTGAGGAAAAAAGCATTCTATTCCACCCTTACTATTTTAGGTCATGGATATTACTTCACTGTGTGTAGTTGCATCTGTAATTCATTTGTAATTCTAATTTTCATCAGTTCATTTTTCCCAGGATGGGCTTTTTTTAATACCTTGCTATTTTCTTTAACCATATTATCATTGACTCCTTTGCCTCTCCTATCAGTCACTGACAGATTCTAGGTTGAATCCCTTTATGTTCTCATTTTCAGCCTCATCTATATTTTCAAACATTTTAAGAGCATTGTAACACTAGATGGATTTTATCCAGGAGAACTTTCTTTGCTTACTTGTGGAAAGTGCCTCTTTAGGTTCTTGGTGGGATGGCTAGAAAAAATTTTCATTAAGACTTTGCACTTAAGTAGTTTCAGTGACTTGTGCAATAATGGCATTAATCCTTCAGAATCTGTTTCTTTTTCAAGATCTGATTTTATGAGTGTTGGTTAGGTGACATAATCTGTTTGCACAAGAGAAGTGCAACTGGCTTTGATAATTGCTGCTGGTTGAATACCTTCATTCCGGTCATCATAGGGAGATTTTGTCTATCTGGAGCAAGTGCCTGATATTCTACCAAACATCTGCTTTCACCATTCTGAGCAGTTTCTGAACAGATTTCCTCTTTTCATAACTCTCTGGGAAAGTAAAGAGGCTTCCCAGAAAGCCTTTTTTTGGTATTATCTCCTGTTGTTTGCTCTCATGCCATAGTGGACCTTTGCTGAAGGCAGATCTTTTTGATGACCCCAGTATTCCGCTTACTGTCATTCAAAAAGTGGGTGACTCTTTTTGCACATACCTCTGTGAACTACAAAATAATCTCTGGTGAGTGAGAGATTTGTCAGCCTGTATGGTATCGATACTGGGCTGGCTCAGACCGAGCATCACCTCAGCCTGGACTGAAAACACGTATGTGTCCTTGCTGAATTCTGTTTGAAGAGTCTAGAGAGAAATGAGTAAGTGTCATGGAGAGGAGACATCTGATGGAACAAGAGAAAATGGCCTCAAGTTGTGCCAGGAGTTGTTTAGTTTGGTCGTTAGGAAAAATTTATTCACTGAAATGGTCGCCAATTACTGGAACAGGCTGCCCAGGGAAGTGGTTTAATTAACATCCCTGGAGGTATTTAAAATACATGTTGATGTGTCACTTACAGTCATGGTCTGGTGATGGACTTGTCAGTGCTGGGTTAATGGTTGGACTCAATGATCTTGGAGGTCTTTTTCAACCTAAATGATTCAATGATTCTATGACTTGGAGAGATGGAATGACCAGGACCCAGAAGATTTGCCTGGAACCAGGGTCACTCCTGAAAGATCTCTTGAATGACGTCAGATTGTACTTAATTAATTTATACTTCTGGACTAAGGTGAAGATGAAAGATTAAGGGTCATGAGGATTTCAGAAAAGCTAACCGCTAAGTCCCTATGAATCACCATGAGTAGACTTCTGTGGGAAGTTCAGGACTGAGAAGTGAGAAAAAATTTGCCCCTGTATAGCTATTAAACTCTCAAATCCTGATGTTTTCAATTAGTCCACCTGTCAGAAAACAGTTCCTGTCTCACTCTTACCTCCTTCCTGTGCCTGGGAATTGCTTGGGAGAGAGTGAGTGAGTGTTGTTTATGACCAGAGGTATGTGAAACAGTTTATGTTACTAACAGTACCTTTTAAAAATATTTCAGGTCCACTGCCTGGAGTTGTTTCCTGGTGCTATTTATCAATGCAGATAGAGCCTGTGAAGCATCATAGAAAGCATAATTTACTCAGACAGACTCACACAGAAAAGAGAAAAAAACTCCTGCATTTTTAATTCCTTGTAAGAGAATATTTATTAGACAATATCAATTAGACAAATGAATTTGTATCAGAAGAAATTGGTACTAAATTTCTAATTGCAATTGAAACTAGCTTCAACTGATAACTAGCATTTTCCATTAAACCACAATTTAGTAGACATGATATTTTTTATGAAAAACTTAATTTTGTACAAATTTCCCATAGAAATATTTTATCAAGTAACAGTGTTTACACCTCAGCCTACATTAGGACTTTGTACTGTGCTACTTTCACAAGGCACAGACCTTTTTTGGAGAGTCTCAGAACTTCATGTGGTATAAGGGACCTCTTTTGCAGATTCACCAAGAGTAAGTTGGCATCATGGAAACTTGTCCACTGTGCAGTGCCAGTCAGGACATCACACAGACCTCATCTCTTTTAGAGATGATAATACTTAGCCCTTTCAGCATTTCAGATCTCTCAGAGTATCCTTCCTTCTGTGCTGTAAATACCAATGCTTGCTAAATGAACTCCTTCATTATGCATGGAAATAAAGATTGCCTGTGCTTTTTGGAAAAAGTTCTAAATTGTCAAAGACTGCACATGAAGATGGTAGGAGCTGCTTCAGGAAACCTCCATCTGGGAAGGCGATGTATGCATATGGAGGAGAGATCATAACCTGAAGATTAACATGATAAAACACTGCTGCATATTTTCAGCTGGAAAAACAGAATTGCTTTCAGCTCAGACAATAAATTAGATGATGATTCACATGCAGGGTTAATGGTAATATCTGTGGTGTCAGAAGCATGCAGTAATTACAGCTGTGAAGATGAGCTCTGTCGCTGTAGCTGGTACAACAGCTAATTATTTAGTGCTGCTGGAAATTCCTTCCAAAACACTGAAGCTGAGGCCTTAAATGAGGAATGCTGAAACCATCTTCTGTCTTTCTGTTTAATACTTGTTAACCTCTTTAACCTCTGTCTGTACCAACAGTCACCTTATTTTCTAAAGCAAACAAAGAAGTAAAAAAGAAAGAAAGAAACAAAATATCTAAAAGCAGGATGCCTGAATGGGTGGCCACTTTGCTGTCATACATCTAGTCTCTATATCCCAGGCTAATTCTGTTCTAGGGAATAGCCATAAGTGATTGGAAAAGCCTTTAGTCTGAACACACAGTAGATCAGTGCAATGTCAACAGAAAGTGTTTGCAGGATCGTGAGGGTACCCAAATTGCCTGTCACTCCTTTTTAACTGACAATTCCTTTGCCTTCCTTTATTTATTTCTCTTTGGCTTTGGAGGACTGTTAAAGAGGGACACAGACACCATTTCCTGATGTTAGAACTACCAATGACAGAAAAAACAAGACATGATTTTACATAGAAGAGGAATGACTTTATATTTCGTGTGTAATCATGGACTCATATAATGCTTTGGTTTGGAAGGAACCTTAAAGATCATCTAGTTCCAATGCCCTGCCATGGGTGAGGATGACACCCACTAGTACCATCCACTCTAAGAGCAGACAACTTTCTTTAAGACACAAAAAATCTGTGTCTCTGTCTTGGGCACCTTCTTTTTCACCCTCCATTCACATAGTAAATACTGCAGGTCTGTTTGCCCACACTAAGATCAATAGGCATTTGGACAGAAAATCACAGAATTCCAGAGGAGGTAAAGGTCACCAGGAAGCCCGTTGCAATATGTTGATGCATATAATTTAGGTAGTCTTCAGCCTACAGAGCCCAGATGGGGAGAGTCAACTCCTTTCTGGTGAGAAACTCAAGTGTCAGGATGAG
Source organism: Neopelma chrysocephalum (assembly GCF_003984885.1). Taxonomy (NCBI): domain Eukaryota; kingdom Metazoa; phylum Chordata; class Aves; order Passeriformes; family Pipridae; genus Neopelma; species Neopelma chrysocephalum. The sequence goes on along the minus strand of NW_020897725.1, from coordinate 10,509,589 downwards.
AAATCCTGCCTAACATGGCCTGGGTAGAGGTTCATGCTCTCCCCAGAATTGGAATGTCTGTCACATCTGTGCCATCATAGGTAGACAGTCATACCTCAGAGGGGTCCCTGCCAGAGCAAAGAGGGACCACATCCTGTGAGTGACCCTCCCCAGTGCAGTAACATAAAGTACAGCAGTGGAAAACCAGTTAGAGGCAGGGACCTGAGGTGGAAACCAGTTGGAAGCAAGATTTGGCAGAAAGAAACCAGCCAGAAGCAAAGGAGGGCAAACAGAAACTAATAAGGACAGAAAGACAGTCAGAATCCCTTGTGGACAAGACTCCAACCTCCTGTGGCCCTTTATCTCACCAAAGGGTTTAGAACATACCAAGTGTAATCTGTGGAGAAAATAAGGGATTTTGAGATTGGGAATGGGCTAATAGGGAGTTTTTGGCTTAAAATGAGCCTGGAAAAAGAGGAGAAATGTTGTTTGCTGAAGTGGTTTTTTTATATTTATCTTTTTTTACTCCATTCATGAATGAGTGTTCAGAAATTGTTATTCATTTGCAAGTAATTAAATTAATTCTGTGAGTTATTACTGTTTTGTCTGCAACAAAGTCACTATATGGTAATTTTTATAATCTTCTTAGTGTCTTGTTTTCCAAGAAGCACTGAATTATTGCCCAGAGGGTCCTAGCACTACACAAGGAGCATAAGGACATCTACTGCCTCACTTAGTCCACTCGGTACAGTGTGGGACTATTGCTGTTGTCACCAGAGTTATGTCCTGTTTAGTCAAGGGAACAGCATGGTCACAGAGACCCATAAATTCGCAGGAGGTGGGGGAGAATAAGAATTTCCTTTCAAGTCAATTTGCTTTTTGAACTAAAACTACATTTTGCAAATACAAAGTTAGTAATTACTACCTTCAGAACCATTTGACTCTTTAGCACTGAACTCTGCAACAAATAAAGACAGTAAATATTGAGATAAATGTGCATTAACATTTATACTCTAGGACATCCACATATCTCTAACACAAGAGGTGTTCCAGGGCAGCTAGAATGCTCATGAGAACTATTCTGTGACCCACCCTTTAGATGTTGCCTGGGATATTATTTACTGGGATATAGTCTACCGGGACACAGTGTCTCACTGTCTCCCCTTTTGAGTAGGGAAATGGTATGCTGGACATTCCTTACCTTTGCTGTTCTCTTCCTGTGGCCTCCTCATAGGCAGATACTGTTCCAGAACAATCAGAAATGTTTTATAGCCTTTAATGAGACCAGAGGAGACATGGTGTGTTTACTCTGGGTTTTTTTCTGCTTTTGATTGCAGAAGGCTGGGCTGCTCCCTTCCCACCCCACACTGGGATGGGGAATGAGCTCCATGGCCAGGGGACCTAGGAGAAAGCAGAGCCTCACAAGAGAAGCTGTGCAGTGAAGCCCATCCCACCACAGCCACAGCAAGAGGCTGGCCATAGTCAGTCCTGATCCTATTACTGCTCCTTAGGAATCACTTTCCCTGGCAGTAAGTCTCTTGTACTGAACCATGTTCCTATCAGTGAACTTTTGGGTGCAACAAGCTCTAGACCTCCAGGTCTCTTTGTAATCTGCTAGACTCCTTCTTGTAAGTCCAATATTGGCCTACAAGTCCGATTTTAACAGTAATCTTAAGGTGGCCTCTGAGGACAAATGCAGACATAGCCCATGTGGATTTTCCTATACAAAACAAGGACAGTACTTCTGATTGTATTCTTAACATTAATTAATATTTCTGTTCCTAAACCCACTCTCAAAAGCATTATCTTTCCTGCTTATGTTATGTCATTCCACCTCTGGGAATTTGTACTGTTAACAATATCACCAGGATCTGAACTTGGGCAGGGTGGGACTTGAGTTTCCTTGAATGAAGGGAAATTAATTTCTGAATTCAAAACCAGACTGGGTACACGCAGCAGGAAAATCACCCCCAAAAATCGCAACAAAAAATTTTGTCTTTATAGTATTGTCAACACTCTGAGTGAAGATGTCCAGCCACCTCCTCTGGGTGCTCCCTTCCAGCAAGGGGGAAAGCATCCAGGTCCCTCCTGAGTGTACAAGTCAGATACAATCACAGTTGGAGCATTACCATGTTTACAGTCTTGCTTCATGCCATGTTGGTCAGGCTCAGTACTGCTTCACCGGGAGTTGTGAACACGCAATTTGGCTCACAATATTCCCTTTTTCCCATGCAAGAGCTTCCCCTTTACCACTCTTACCCCCTTCCAAATAAACAGCTCGTTTCTGTGTACCACTTCCCCACTGTCACGACCCATGTGGAATAAGGGTTCAACCACTTCAGAGCTGGAGGTGAAATGGTCCTTTATTGAGGGGAGCATCGGGATTAAATAGGGTCCCAAGGGAAGGTACTGGAAAAAGGGGAGGAATCTGGGAGGAGCATGCAAATACAGGTCAATGGAGGAAAAATAAGGGTGGAGATATTTAAACAAGGGATTACTAATAAATTAAGTACTGTAATGCAGCAATTCTGCACCAATCACAAACAAGGGCGCGAATAGGGGTAACAAACTCTGAGGGAAACTGACATTCAGAGAGATATTAGAGGGTAATAACACTTCAAACATACAACATTAACATTGTCAATAAATAATTAACATTGCTAATAAATATAAAGTGCATCAACATTTTAACTCCTCAAACAAAGGCAGAAAAAGTGCATTCTTCCGCAGTACCGAGGAACTCCTCGCAGATTTCTATATTTGCCTTCCACCGCTCATAGATACAATCCTCCACAGTGCACTTTTCTTGGTCTCCCACACCCCACCAGCACTGGTTGTGCTGATTTTATAGCCTTATTTGGTGTTTATGCTGTAGTTTCCCTGGTAATTTCTGACTTTGACAGCAATTTTGTCCAGCTATTACCTATTTTGTTACCTATAGCATCCTGCTGTATCTCATTTTGCTGTCTTGTTAGTGGCACCACAGGTCAGTGTGGGCCATCTGCATACATATTGCTTCCCTCTGTAATCTGTAGTATCCTACAGTTCCTTATGTCTTTATCTTGTCAGAGGCACTGCAAGACAGAGTGAGCCATCTGTACATACATCTTAACACATACTTGCCTGTAACATCTGCCGCTGTATTAATAGGCAGAGGTAAATAAAATAGAAAACTGGCAAAAAATAGGCATTTCTTTCATAAATCATATAAACTAGAAAAAAGTCATGGCAATTTTTGAAACCTATTAAATGAGAAATCATCCAAGAAAAACACTTCACAGAATCACAGAATTGTTAGGATTGGAAGAGACCTCTGGACATCATCCAGTCCAGCCCCCTGCTGAGGCAGGGTCATGTAAAGCTGGTGACACAGGAACACGCAAATCTCCAGCCTGTCAAGGTCCCACTGAATGAATCCCACTTGTTACAGCCCTGTTCTTGATTTACCTTTGGGATCATGTTTGGGCGTCTTGTAATGGTGTCCTACTGAAGTGAAGTTACAGCATACTTTGTGTTTCCTATTCAGTTCCAGTCCCAGCTCCCACAACACACTGAAAATCCATCACCAGACCCACAGAGGAACCCAAAAAGAGCCAAAAGGACAAGTTCTACCCAAGTGGCTGTGTTCAGCTTTGTGGAACTATAGAGATGCCGTAACTGGCCTTTCCCAGACAAGGAGAACAGAATGGTAAGTCCTTCATAAAAGCTGATCACCACCACTCCTACACAGAGGTGCTGCACTAGCCCACTCCAACCAGTGCTCTCCTGAAAAAAGACTTCCACCACCTCTGGGCTTGGCTTTCCCAGTTCTTTCAAAGCATCTAATTTATGCAGCTTTTATTTAACATGTACCACTAGCAAAACAATGATCTGTTTGTGTTCACTCAGTCCATTTTAGTTACAGTTAACTTCCCAGAGACAAATTTAATTAACGATCAATTCTCTCTCAACACTGTAGACTTCAAAAAGCTTTTCCCCTTGCTGGAGCTGCACAGTAAAGTGCATTGTAATTAGAAGCAAATGTGAGATCCCTGCCTTTTCTTATTTAGACAGAGTAAAAGAAAGGATTAAAGTGCTTTCTCCAAGAGAAGTACGAACTAAAAGCAGCAGACTAAATTTTCAAGACTTGCTTAATATTAATGCTAATACGTTTATAGTCATAACTTTCAGCCAAAAGGCCTATATTGTTTTAATGACCAGTCAAGGGGTCAGTCCAAGTGTAAGGCAGGAATAAGCTGATGAAGCAGAAGCAGAACACTTGATTCAGCTCCATGGACAAATCACTGTTTGTCTCTCACCTCGATTTTCATCCTGCAGAATTATCTTTGGGGACTCTCAGTATGCGCATTTACATTACCTAAAGCTACAGGGCTTTTACCTTGCAGGTGCTTTCTTGATAGGCAAAACAAAGCTTCTCCAGACATCACCTCTGAGGAGAGGAATACTCCCAGTTCCTCTGTGTCCTGTCTCTGCTCTGCACCAGCAGATGCCCCCTCAATATAAGGATAAGATCCAGGATAATGTCAGGGGACATCTCATTATACAGGTTATTATCACCTCCATCTGAGGTGGTTGTGCCTCTCTTTCTGACCCATGAAGGGACACGCTTTCTAGAGAAACGATCCCTCTGTGCCCTCAGGGCAGCACAGTCCTTTACACTGAGCACACACTGAAGCTGTGAAGTGCTGTAAAGCCTGGGGCATATATTTTTTTTCAGCAGGTCTGTAACCCTCAGTGTTAATGCTTTGATCCTGCAAGGGAGACTGTATGCACAAGACTTTTTTTCCCGGTCTTGGTCAAACTGGCTGAGAAAGGCTGCCAAGCTGTGCTCTGCAAGCGAAAACTCTGTGCACTGCGTAAAACTTCGCCTGGGGAAATGCCATAAACCCTTAGCAAGAAATATTTCACTTGTGTGGAGATTGTACGTCAGAGATAATGGGCCTAGTTTGAGGATGGCCTTTTACAGAAAGTTTAATATCATGCACTGGGCTCCTGTGATGGGTCTTTTGCCTTTTACACTTGCAAACAGTATCCCCCAGGCTATGCCATCAACTGAACTTTGTTTGAGGTTATCTCTGCCTGACAAAGTCATGATTTAAGCTGCATCCATTACCTGGATAAGCCTGAAAATAAACTGCACTCTAGAATGTTCTGAGATGCTTCTGATCTGTATAGTGTCAACCTCTTCTCTTCCTAATAAAGGTGATGTAGATGTTGCCTCACTCAGATTGGATTTCTCTCCAATATATTAGGACTAAGCAGTCTTTAGAACTTGTATTTCTGTTAGTAGCTTTTTCAAATAAGAGGAAACACCATTTCTGGTAGTTTTAAGTGATCCATTTGTCAGGAAAAAAAAATCTAGGGATTCTTACCAAACTGTTCAAACAGTATTTTAAGCCTTATACCATTGCTTGAGTAGATCTGCTTTTCCAAGAACACACCACCCATCAATATTTAGAGTAATTTAGGACAAAATCTTGTTCAGTTCTATTAACCATTTTGTATCAGTCATTTTAATGAATTCCTTGCAGAGTTTCAGCTTATTATAGAGTGGACCAGTTGCCTACAAACCCATATGTAAGCATTTTCCCCAGGTAGTCACTATTTGATATAGTCTCTTTCCCAGGTGCCCAGACATTCTCAGCATCACAGGTTGCACCAAAGGTTAGGATGAACCCTTATGCCAGACATAGCTAGATACAGATCTCTTTTCCATCCATTGTCAGACAGGAATGATGATGTTTTATTCACTTCAACTTCAAAACTTCATTGTGCTTCAATAAAAATATCTCACATCACCATGTTATAGACATGCATATGAGATCTGGAGTGTTCAATCAACTCTCCTTGTTCACCAGCAACTGGGGGCAGTTGCTCCAAGAGGTTTTTCTTTGGGAAACTTCCGGGGTTACCTTTACCCAATTCATTATGGGTATCACCACAGGTTCCCCAGTCAAGGTACTAAAGTTTAAAATAGCAACAGTATCCTGTCCCTGTGGAACATGTGACAGAACATAAAAGAAGTTAATTTTTACAGGTGGTGACACTGCAACACAAAGCAGGGCAGTGAATTTCCAGAGACACAGAAGAGCAGTCACAGGGCTCAAATAACACATTTCTCTTGCTACTTAGTCATGCACACATGTAGAGCAGAGTTCTTCAAAGACAGGGTTCATACAAAAGAAATAATATTTGCAACAGGTGGCCCTGCCCAACTAGTTGCCCTCTGTGGGTTGAACTTCAGGGATAGGGAATGTGGTTGTGAAATATACATCTCACTGCTGCCTGAACTGGCTTTGGATGCTTTTTGTCTTTTCTGGTCTTACTTTGATTTTACGAATTTGAAATTGAAAAGGCAGTATTAATTGGTTTGGACATAAAAATGTCACTCTGATTTAAGGGAGAAAGGAATAACAGTTTCAAGTCACTTTAATTTTTAATTTTTTTTTTTTTTAAATTAAATATTCCTTACAATGGGCCTGTGATATAGCGGTTTTCGAACTTTTCCAGTTTATGGGGAAGTCAGAGAACATTTGTGGCTATAGAGGTATGTTTGGAGTTCTAACATCATGTTTTTCCCCATCATCAAGATCTGGTGACTACCCTTCAGTTGCAAACTTGACATCATACTTCCTCGACTAGTTAGAACATCACAACTAAGAGTGCAAAAGATTCATTTTTTTGAGTTCTTTCCATCATTACTATTTACTTTTAAAAAAACCTCAGACATTTTCTTGTTAGCGGCTTTTATTTTTCTCCCTCCAAAACCTCACTTCAGTTATGCAAAATGTTAGTTAATTCCTTGCTCTGAAAAGCTGACAGCTCATGTATTGGTTAGCCACTCAACTATGCTGCTGCACAGTGTTTTCAGCTCACAGTCTTGTCTCAGTTGCCTTAAGCTTGTCTAAAACATTAGTGTCCAGAGCCACAGCACTTGAAAACTGATTTGAAGGGAGGGTAGGAAAGGGACAGGGCTGCACAACACTGTGAATTACACATCACAGGAGCACACTCATGAGTTGTTGCTGTAGACAGAGGAGCACACTGTGTCAAGCATGCAGGTAGGAGGTGCATTATCTTTTCTTTAGGGTATAACTTGGAGACTGAGCTGCGATTAATAACAGATTGATGAGTCTTCACACCTTATATAGGAACTTCTGCCACACCTTCTGGAGCTGGAGGAGAAAATTGGGATAGGCGTGAGGCGTGTGTATAAACTAGGTGATTTCAAGAGGTTCCTTCCAACTTATATTACTCTGTGGTTTTCCAAGTACTTTCAGGAAAATTTCTTCTCTCCTACTGTTTTTTACCTATTTAAATAAAGATCTCTCTTGGAAGACTCTTTTGATGGTCTTCTCAGTCATGTCAATATTATATATAGGTGTACAGATTTTTCCTCTGAGGTCTCAAAACATGAAACAAATATGAAACAAACCCAAAACTAATCTCAGATCATCATCAAGCTAAAGGAAAATTATACAAGACAAAGAAATGCTAAAGAAAAAACAAACAAACAAACAAAACAATTATGTCCAAAGTAAGACATAGAAGAGAATGTATGTGTAGTGCAAGAGTGACAATGACCTACCCTGCTGATCACAGCAAGCTTTGAAAATGTTGTTACTTTTAATGTGAAACAATTTATTAGGAATGAGAGCAGGGTGTTAGGAGATTGTTTTTTCTCTGCCCCATCTATTCTGAAACAATGTGAAAACAATTCAGAATCAGAGAAAACAGGTCTGGGAGGGACTGTGAGAAGCCATCCAGTCCATGCTCGTTGTGGTGTTAGCTGTACCAAACCAGATGGCAGCATGTGTTGGACTCCCTCCCTCACGTAGACTGTGCCAAGGTTTAGCTTTCCTACTCATTAGATAGTTTTTCTTAATGTCTAGTGCACTTATTTTCTGTTTCAATTTAAGATAAACTTTGTTCAACTCATTGAGCATGGAGAATATATCTACAGTTATTTATCAAAATTTCTCTTTACATTTAAAGTTTTCCAGGAAAAAACCCCAACAAACTAGCTCCAATTCCCTTGATTGGTTTTGTACTGATTTTGCCACAGTGGCTAGTATGGGTCTGTTTTTTGATTTGTTCTGAAAATAACGTTGCTTAAACAGCATCGAGGCCTTTTCCGTTCCTAACACTGCCCTGACAAAGAATAAGATGGAGGTGCCCAAGAAGATGGGAGGGAATACAGCTGGGACAGCTTACCCCAGCTGACCACAGGGATATTCCATATGACATGATGCCATGCTCAGCAATAAAACTAGGAAGTAGGTTTGTTATGAGGGAGGGTGGACACTGCTTGGGCACTGGCTGAGCACTAGTTGGCTGGTGGGAAGCAACTGTTTTCGTTTGCATGACTTGTCTTTCTTGGCTTTTATTTTAATCTCCTTTTTAAAAAAAACTCTTTTTCCTTACATTTTTAATTTTATTATTATTATTTCTTTTTAATTATTAAGCTGTTTTTAGCTCAGTTCATGAGTTTGTTTCTGACTTTTACCCTTCCAATTCTTTCCCCCATCCTGGGGTGGAGTGGAAGGGGGACTGAGTGAGTAATTCTGTGGTACTTAGCTGCCAGCTGGTGTCAAACTACAGCAGGTTTTTTCTAGATCACTTAATTTACTGGTGAATCCTATTATTGTCAGGCAACAGTCCCACAGAATAGTTGGTGAAATGCTTAGGAGGTCCATCCTCCCAAACTACATAAACTACCACATAGTGGGGTTTGCTCTTGCTTCAACAATCTGGTCACCAGGAATGGGGTTCAGTTGACTAAAATAAATCATTTACGTCTGGATTAGAATGCAAATCTGACCTTCCCCCCTTGGGGCAGGATGAGTTGTGCTTCATGGACTAGATTGAGATGAATACTTATAATAAGGAGACCCCGCAGCCAAGGATCCTGTGCCAATATCACAGAGATTCCCAAATTACTTAGCTCACTTGTGCCCTTAACAGTGATACTTGAGCCCATAAATAGAGCTGTCACTCCTCTGACGCAGGCTTTTGGTTGGACATGTAGCTATTTGTCCTGCCAATATTTTCCTGCCCTGGGAATAAGTACCTTTTCTTTCTAATTCAATTACATCTCACTCAGGAGGTTCTGCTGCTAATCAGCTGCATGATTTTCCAAGCAAGTTATTGAGACACTGATACACATAACCTTGGGGGTTAAAAAAGCTTTGAATGAATGACAGTAGTCTTGGAAAACCTTCACTTCTCTGTGTTAATTTGGAGCTGCTCTGGTCTCACTCTGGTGTAATTCATGGCAGAATTTGATCCTGTGCAAATAGTGTTTATTGAAGGACAGAAAGTAGCACATGGAACCAATATATTGTGTGCACTATGATGTGTTAATCACTTATTTGAATTCCAGCTGTATTAAGGTCAACATCTCCAAGTAGAAACAACATGAGAGTAACTAGATAGAAATCAACCTTTTATTTGTTTGCCTGCAAATTCTCCACACTGCATCCCCAAGGAGGCTCTCAAAGCACTTCACAAACATTTCCTGAGCCTTAGTGACAGGCTGCAAGAGAAATAAGAGTTTATACAGGTGAAGATCAAATATTTTTGCAAAATAAATCCTGTATTTCACACACAAGTTGTGGTCCAGTGCAGGAAATACTGAGTTAAACTTTATACTCATGTCAGTTATGAAGGCGAATGAGACATTGATGATAGTCTTTGTTGGTAAAAAATTTATGACTCATCATCTCCTTGTGGAGTTCCGGAAGAACAAACATATTGACATTTTAAAATGGTAGGACCTTTGGGTATATTTGAGAGTTCTGGCCTGCTGCTTTAGGAAGGCCTGTTTTAGAAAAGAAGCATTTTGGGGTTTTACTTTTGATTGGAAAGGGAGGTGTCTAGCTGACTAGCTTTAGGTATTGATGAAAGTGTTTGGTTAAGAACTACTCTCCCAGCAGTGTCAGCAGAGAAACGTTTGTAGTAGGTAGTTTAAACTGGCTTCTTGACCCTGAAGAAATGAATAGTAGATGTTGTGACTCCAAGTTTCGTGTGTTTATAAACTGCTTTTCACTCTTATCTGAAAAAAAATACAACTGTCTCTTCTGTTGTGGAAAAATTGTAATTAGATTATACTTAATGTGGTGTTTCCTGTTACTTCACTTGATTTTACATAAACTGATGTTTCCTTGCACTCATTATAATGATGTGGTTGTTACTCATGGAAAATTATTTATGAAACAAAAAGGTTAGGGAGCAGGCTAATGGGGAAAAAGGCAAGCCATTCTAAAGTAATTAGGAACATTTGTCAGCTTGATGTTTATCACTGTTTTCTATGCATTATTTTTTTGTTTCCTGTTCTAGGACAATTCCACCCAGTGAATCACGGATGGCATTTCTATGACACCATAAATAAAAACTTTCCCTTGATGTGTTGTCCTGTTCCCTGCTCTAGCTGTTGTGTCATTGGGCACAGTTCATAATGAAGTGATAGATTAAATAACATCAAGTTCTCTACACTGTTGTGACAGAAGCAGAATGTTGCCCATTACAGAGGCGGGACGTAGGACAAATATTGCTAATAACTTATGCAAAATTGTGAACACCAGAAAGAGAAGAAAATGTTTTGACTAGAAGTCTTTGTTGGTGCAAGGACAACTGGGAAGAAATTAACCTTGGATAATGGTAACTAAAGGAAACTTTCTAACAAATCAGTGGAGTAGGGAAGTTTTGTATTGCTGAGACGAAAACAGGTAGCTGTTATTCAAGAGGGAGCTTGATCAGTTCTGTGGGAGGCTTATAGTTCTCTGCAACTCTGGATTTGGTGACTATGAAAGTCCCTTCCAATCCAGAGTGCCCAGCACACAGTCATTCCTGCCACTGGGATACAATATGTGACACTCAAGCCCAGGCGGGACAGTGTGCCACATGCTACCAGCCCCAGGGTCACACAAAAAAGCAGCACTGCCCCTGGCACAGAAGTATAGTCTCAGAGCACTGCAAGAGTGAAAGAAATTGTGGTTTTTGTGGGAGAGAGAGGTGACAAGGTTGCTGATATGGAGCGAAAGGTTTCCAATGTGTCAGCTAGGAGTAAAATGAAATAAACACTTGAAACTTTAGGACACAGAACAAATATTTGGTTCAATTACAGTTCAGGGAACTAAAATCCCTGTATGTTTATGGAGCACCCAATCTACAAAAAGAAGTGCATGGAGGAGGAATTTAATTGCACTCGGAGTCTTGAATGTTGTGGTCAAACACAGGAAACTTGTCTTTTAGTAAAATCAAAATATGAACATTAAACTGGGCACAGGATGTTGTTGCATGGCTATAGCTTGGCAGCAATGCAGTGGAGAAAATCCTTTTGATAAAGAAACTGCTTTCTCTGTTCTGCTGAGGTTCCCAGGGAGCTGTAGTGACTCCAGGCGGGATAGGCTTTTGACTCAGGTATATTTGAGGACTGCAGCCCTTAAATGTTCTCTTTCAGGAGTGGATGCTCCATAGAAGACATGCAACTACAGACTCAGTCCTCATGTTGTTTGGCTTCCAAAGAGCAACACAATACATGGATCAGTTTAAGGATGCAGAGACATATAATACAGAAGGGGGAGACATGTTTGTATCCCTTCTACTATTCATATGGTATCTATGTGATTCCCCAAAGCTGCACACAGTTTACTGACCTTGTGTAGTAGCTGAAGAAATGGATACTGAACCTGAGGATTTAATGCAGTAAGGATACAAATCCTACCAGCTTCAGAAGGACCTTTAATGTACTTGAGGTTAAGCACATGTAAATTTCTTCAAGGATTTACTTGTTCCAACAGAGCCCTGAGCAGCTCCAGCAGTGACTTCCACAGAGCAAACTAAAGAATGCAGAGATACCAAGTTAAAACCAGCTACTGGCATTACTGCCAGGTTATCCTTCCTGTTCCTTTATTAATAGTGGCCCTAGTTTGAGAATCTCTGCTTTACAAGCAAATACCTCGTTGTTGGTATCCATTAAATTTATCCAAGTAATATTCCCTTCTCTCATCTCATCATTTCAGGAGATTTAAAACACCAGTACACTCAAAGAAAAACTGAGTGGGTTTATCTGGAGACTGCTTTTGGGGTCTGGGAAGTAGACTGTGGAGACTTTGTTCACTTTTAGTGGATAACAATGCCTTAATCTCTCCAGTCTCCCTGTCCAGAATTATATTTAGTAACTGTGGGAATCCAAACTGGGATCTGAGATTCAGATTTGCTCATATACTCACCTGAGGTGATACTACATCAGTCTCTCCATCCCCAAACCTTCAGCACTAATCTTAGTGTTCTGTGTAAAAGCCGTTCTGAAGGATTTTTAAAGGAAGTAGGGGAAAAGTCATTAGATAGGAGGAGTTGCCTGGAAAAAGAGAAGAAGTGAGGGGAGGAAAACTGTGGCACGTGGTGTGAGAATGGATGATAAATAGAGATCTTGAATGAGTTACACTGAGTTCCTGGACATGGGAAAAGAGGCAACAAAGAGGACATGCAGCTCCCAGTAATGTTGGGGAAAAAAATAAGGGAATTATTATTTCAGGGAATGGATGTGCAGCCAGTTTGGCCACTGAAGATTCACAGAGACTGTAGATTTCTCTGAATAAACTATCCATAAAACTTGCTTCAAAAAAGTTTGGGAAGTTCTGTGTGGGGTTTTTGTTTGTTTGCTTGTTTTATTTTGGTTTCTTTTTTATTTTTTCCTTTTTTTTTCCTTTTTTTTTCCCCATGAGTCATTTTGATCTGTAAATGGCAGAGCAACAGCGTGGCTCATGTGTCACAACTGGTGACAGGACTTCCCTTTCAGGGATCCAAAGTAGGCTGCATCCATACTTAGGTTGTTGCTTTATTCCTTACATCAGCATTAAGTCTGGGGACTCCCCTCATCCCAACTCTGCACAGTAAAAAAAAATTACTGGTGATGTCATTTTTCAGTATAGAAAAGCTGAACCTTTTATATGAACTACACCTGGGATTGAATTCTAGTTTCCTCCACAGCTGTATGAGTGTGTAACCTCCTTGTGCCTCCTCTGAAGTCACAACAGGACTAGAACACAGTTTTTCAACTTTCCTGGGTTTTAGAGTCTCGTAAATGCCTGTTCCTTGACTTATTCCACGTTACTTGAAATTTGCACGAGATATTCCCTCTGAGTACCAGCCATGCCTGGAACCTCAATCCAGGAGCATTTGTAGGAATCCTCTTACAGCCATGGTCAAGTAGATACCAGGAAAATGTCAAGGCTTTGGGCCACTGCTTCAATAGTGCATCTTTGCTTAGTTCTCAGGCCATCTGTTATCTTATTCTCCACCTGCATTGGAGCAAATGTGGTAAGAAGCAGGAGTAATCTATTATCCACTGCTCCAATGAAAAATTGTTCAATTGCCAAGTACAACTCAGTTTTACAGAGTATATATCCATTGCCTCTGCTCATTTGACACTCATCACAGTTACCCTCTTTTTTTTTTTAATGAATCCAGGTGCTTTTGTTATGAGCCAAATGAGAGTTGACAATTTGTGAGCTTTTCACTTCCTTTCCAGACTTTCACCTTCCAGCCTGAGTGTTATGTCAAGTAACACACTATCCCTTTCAGCCTTCCAAGTGGAGTCTCAGTAAGAAATAGGGTCCAGGCTTAAATGAAGGAAGAAATGCCATGGTTTGTAATGAATCCCACATGGTGCAGTGTTCCAAATTCAGGCAGAACTGTAGCTACAGATAGGATTTATTTTCCTATGAAATCCTTGGTGAGGTATAGCTCAGCCCTGCTTCCCCCCATGTGTCAAGAAAACATCTGTTTTAGTTGGAAAAATTATTGCAGCATATTACCATGATATGCCTGCTCTGGTCAATTCCTGTTGGTTCCCACATTCCTGAAATGTGGGACAACTCTGATTGATTGTTTCTTGTATATCTACAAACAAAGGGATTGGGAAAGTAGCAGGCACATACCAGATCACATACCAGATCAAATAGGAAGCCTAAGGGGATCAGCATTATACTGCTCCTGAGCAGACATTCAGTCCAAGGCACAAGCTGGCCCTTAAATAAATAAAAAGCATTGTGACTACAAGTTTATTTAACCCACCAAGGAGTCAAGAATATGGTATTGCCTCAACTGGTTTCTTCTTTAGGGCATAAAACTTGGAATAATATTAACTTTTCCAAATTAAAAATTAAAGTGTTACCATCTGGGAATTGCTTCCCTCCTCTTGCTCCTTCCTTCATCTGCTATTTCTTTCAGTAGGAACTTACAAAGCTTAATTCTAGTATTGGCTGGACCATAGTTTATTGGATGGCAGAAGGTATTTCACATCCTTTAACCTCACTAGTATAATCATCATTTTCTTCAAGTTAATGAATAAAGTTCCTGTTATTATATATTTTCCTTCTAGTGGAGGGCAATAGTGTTATCTGCTTCATGCACACTCCTCAGCACCACATTGTTGGAATGCCCTCAAGCACAATTTTATCTATAATAATATGATATTCATTAAAAAAAAAGAGCACTTCTCTTCCTCTGCTGCCTGCAGGACACAGATTGAGCTTCCTGGATTTTGCTGCTTGCTTGAAAAGGAGCAATTTGCATTAGATTTCAGGCATGTTGCAGTTCATGCAGTGGTTCCATCTTGACTTGCTGTATCAGGGAGGAGAGGAACATCTGTAAGACTATGTTCTTGAAGAGCACCTTTTATCCACTGCTCTCCGGATGCGTGAATCTCAGCTTAATTTCTCTACATCGCTGGAAGGCAGCAGGCAGAGATTTAAGGGGGAGGAGAGGGGAAAGCCAAGGCAGTTTGGTGCCTCCTTCCCCTGGATTCCACCTCCAGCTGTGCAGGAGTCCGACCAGCACCGTCTGGGTTTGCTCAGTGGGGGTGGGGCTGGTCCAGCACTACCTGTCACAGTGGTTGTACCCTGCCATCATGGCTGGGGATGAGTCACCAGAGCTGCCCAAATATCATCTTCCTCAAAAGTCGATGCAGGCTCTGAGCACAGCCCCATGCAAGTACCAAACCTCCTGTCACAGTTCTCTCTTGTGTGTGGTAGGAAAGGTTCCCCACTGGCAATAAGCTGAGAGCACCGCCACAGAGTAGACAAAAGGAAGTATCTAGACAAAAGAAGAAAATGTCACAAATAAAACCCAAAGCTTTCCTTCTGAAAAATTCTTGAAGTAATGATACTCCAGGAAGTTCAGTTTCCTCTTTCAGTGAAGTGTAATGAAGAAAAGAGTAAAAAAATTTTTTTAAAATTTGTTTTATTCCCTGGTATGTAATTTTGCTCCCTATTCCTTCTTTTCTCATTGCTCTGACATATATATATATATAGACATACGTACGTATAATATGCATATGTATATGCATATAAGCTTCATATCAGCAAAGACATCAAGTTTTACCCTTGAAGAAAAATAAAAGACAGCAAGCTAATTCAATAGAAGATACTATTAATTATTAAAAATGCCATGACTTTTTGAAAGTATTTCACCTTATCTAAAGGTAACCTATGAAAGTGGATTGAGCAATTAATTCAGCAGCTATAGAAGTAAAGTAAGGCTCTGCTAGAAATCACCTTTCTTCTCCATAGATCCCTTTATTCCAAGTGATGCCAATGAACTCTGGGACTTTTCATTGGATGGCTTACCACCTTTGCTCTTTTCACAGCAGCACTCAGAGGTGCAATTGAGAGCATGGCAGCGTTGCTGGGTTTATGCAGGCACACAGCAAGAAATCCTGCACAAACACAGAAGGTTTATGCATCGTTAGTTTCTTAGCAGAAAAGAAAAGGTTGGTTATAAATAGGTAAGAAAGTTGAAGTTCTTCCTAAAGTCCCGGAGTAGGTCATTGGCAGAGTTGAGACTGGCTTTAGGGTGATCATGGAGAGGGGACAATATTTTGGCCACTGAATCACCCTTTCAGACACACCTATGTACACCTCATTATCTCTTTTGGGATTCCAAAGAACCCCTTATTTAACAACACGGAGCAATACTTGGTCTGCTTTAGCTTTTGATTGGTCCTAAATTGATCAGGCTGTTGGACTAGATCATCATTGGAAGTCTCCTCCAACTGAAAATACTCTATTGTGTTCTGTTCTATACATTTCTATTTTATTAATAAACAAGAAAGTTAATAATTATCCTGCTATTAAGTACAGACAAGCCAACATTTCCATAGAGGAGAGGAATATCACATCCAACAACACTAATTCAAATATTTTCCCCTGTTCCAGCAATGCTTCAGATTTTGTACTTCAGTTTAATAAACAAACTAGGGAAAATTTTACTTTATTGTTTCATTTGATCAAAGTAGCTTTCTGATATTTGCTAATTTGTCTCAAACATCTGCCATTAGAAGGCATGTGTCTTCCCTGTCAGATCCCTCTCTCTGGCTTTCATCAAAGGGTTTATATTGTTGAAAATTTTCTGGGACTTTGATAGTCTGACAGGCTGCCTTGTATTTGTCCAAATGTGTCTAGTAAGAGCTGTCAAGGCCATGGAGAGTTAAAATGAACAGCCTGGTAATTTAATGGGAAGCATTGAAGAATCTCTGCCTATTAAAGAACATGTTGTATTGGGTTTGCATGGCCATGTTTTGGTAGCAGGGGGGCTACAGGGGTGGCTTCTGTGAGAAGCTGCCAGAAGCTTCCCCCCATGTCTGATGGAGCCAATGCCAGCCAGCTCCAAGATGGACCTGCTGCTGGCCAAGGCTGAGCCCATTAGTGAGGGCAGTAGCAACTCTGGGATAATGTATTTAAGAAGGGGGGAAAACAGTTGCAGAACTGCAGCTGCAGAGAGTGAGAATATCTGTGAGGAACCTCTGTGAAGACATCAAGGTCAGTGAAGAAGCAGGGGCAGGAGGGGCAGGGGGTGCTCCAGGTGCTGGAGGAGAGATTCCCCCGCAGCCCTTGGTGCAGGCCATGGTGAGGCAGCTGTGCCCCTGCAGCTCATGTAGGTCGATGGGAAAGCAGAGATCCACCTGCAGCCCATGGAGGATCCCACAGTGGAGCAGGTGGATGCTTGAAAGTGGCTGTGACCCCATGGGAAGCCTGTGACTGACAGACTCCTGGCAGGACCTGTGGACCCATGGAGAGGGGATCCCGTACTGTATCAAGTTGGCTGCCAGGACATGTGACCCTGAGGGTGACACACGCTGGATCATCCTGTTCCTGAAGGACTGGGGAGGAACACACGCTTGAGCAGTTTGTGAAGAACTGCAGCCTGTGCGAAGGACTTATGTTGGAAAAGTTCATGTGGGACTGTCTCCCATGGGAGGGAACCCACACTGGAGCAGGGGAGGAGTGTGAGGAGTCCTCCTCCTGAAGAGGAATGAGCAGCTGAGACAACGTGTGATGAACTGACTGCAGCCCCCATTCCCTGTCCTCCTGTACTGCTGAGGGAGAGGAGGCAGAAAACACAGGAGCAAAGTTGAGCCCAGGAAGAAGTGAGGGGCATGGGGAAAGTGATTTAATATTTGATTTCTCATTACCCTATTCTGATTTGATTGGTAATAAATTAAACTAATTTCCCTGAGTTGAGTCTGTTTTGCCCATAATGCTAACTGATGAGTGATCTCTCCATGCCCTTATCTTGATGATCCTTTCATTATGTTTTCTCTTCTCTGTCCAGCTGAGGAGGGTAGTGACAGAGTGGCTTTGGTGGGCAGCTGGTGTCCAGCCAAGGCCAACCCGTCACACGAGTCAAGGTATTTCAGTACTCAGTCTGGTACAGGATTTGTAAGGACAGGCTTGACAAAGCAGAGGAGATAAAGGTTTAGAAATATGGTAAATCAAACCATTATGCAGTAAATTGTGAGGAGGTTGGCACTAACAGTTAGTCAGCTGCCAGGAATTCATGCACGGTGTCTGACAGGTAGTCAGATCTTTGTCAGAAATGTGTGGTTGGGCAGCACACGGTGCACCTGCATATATTTCTGTGAATAGAAGCATCTGCAAAGGGTGCAATAAAAATCCTCATTGCATACATGTTTAACCCTGCCCAGTCCCTGCTGTCAGTCAGTGCGATCACTCCACTGATGGTGTTATTAAAGGGCTATCTTGGTTAATCTCCACTTTATGTTTGCACATTTAGTTGAACAGTGCTGCAGAATCTGTCAACTCCCTGAATGCAGGCAACTGACAAGTGCCTGAGAGCAACACCTGTACATATGCAAATAGAAAAAGCAGAAGCATATATGTTCTCCATGTGGCTCTGGTTTGGAGCTTTAGGTCTATTAATCATGCTCAGAGCTTTGAAGGCTTTTCCAGCTAGTTCATTGCCTGACCCAGAGGAGTAATGGTTCAGTGCTCGGCACTGAAAAGACAGAGCTTGTGCATTTTATTCCTATCAATTCACAGCACAGTGAACTAATCTCTTAGGATTAGGTCCAAAGAGTTGATGACTATAAAACTGAATCAGAGACGTTCCTCTTTCCAGGATTTGGCTACTAGACTGCAATTCAGAGCCTGAGGACAGCTGTCTCGTCCCTTCACATTGCATCCTGTGGGGAGCAACTGTTATGTTGATTCATCTCTATGGTGAGTAAAACACGGGAGAAAAGGGCACATACTAACTAACTCTTGCCTCTCCTCCAGATGTGGATGCTTATCCAAGCTATATTCAGTCTCTGCTAAATACTGAGTTAAGAACTGGAGGGCTGGAGGGCCGGGTCCAGAGAGTGGTTCTGAATGGTGCTGCATTCAGTTGGTGACCGGTCACTAGTGGTGTCCCCCAGGGATCAATGTTGGGCCCAGTCCTGTTTAATATCTTTATTGATGATCTGGATGAGGGGATTGAGTCCACCATTAGATAATTTGCAGATGACACCAAGTTGAGGGATGTGTTGATCTGCTGGAAGGCGGGAGGGTTCTGCAGAGGGACCTGGACAAGCTGGAGAGATGGTCTGATTCCAGCGGGATGAGGTTCAACAAGGCCAAGTGCTGGGTCCTGCACTTTGCCCACAACAGCCCCCTGCAGCGCTACAGGCTGGGGACAGAGTGGCTGGAGAGCAGCCAGGCAGAAAGGGACCTGGGAGTTTGGACTGACAGGAAGCTGAACAGGAGCCAGCAGTGTGCCCAGGTGACCAAGAAGGGTAATGGCATCCTGGCCTGGATCAGGAACAGTGTGGCCAGCAGGACCAGGGAACTGATTCTTCCCCTGTGGCCTCACCCCTCAGCACTGGTGAGGTCACACCTGGAGTACTGTGTCCAGCTCTGGGTCCCTCAGTCCAGGAAGGATATTGAGGTGCTGGAGCAGGTCCAGAGAAGAGCAACAAGGCTGGTGAAGGAACTCAAGCACAAGTCCTATGAGGAGAGGCTGAAGGAGCTGGAATTGTTCAACCTGGAGAAGAGGAGGCTCAGGGGAGACCTCATCACTCTCTACTCTCTGAAAGGAGATTGTAGCCAGGTGGGGGTTGGTCTCTTCTCCCAGGCAACCAGCAATAGAACAAGAGAGCATGGTCTCAAGCTGTTCCAGGGGAGGTTTAGGTTGAATATTAGGAAGAAATTTTTTACAGAGAGAGTAATCAGACATTGGAATGGGTTGCCCAGGGAAGTGGTGGATTCACCATCCCTGGAGGTTTTTAAGATGAGACTGGATGTGGCACTTAGTGCCATGGTCTGGTAGCCACGGCGGTGTTGGATCAAGGGTTGGACTTGATGATCTTGGAGGTCTTTTCCAAGCAGGTTGATTTTATGATTCTATGACTCTAGTCTTCTTTCATCATATAAATACCTCTTCTGATTTTCTAATGGGAAGTTATGACTTACCAATGGAAAGTCTCATACAGTTTTGGTGACCTCCCTTTACATGCTGAGCACTGATGTGGGAGAGGTAGTCCCAGTGTCACAGCTGCATAGAGTGATTCAAAGTCACCTCCAAGAATATAGTTCACCTGTTTGGGGGTGTGGGGGGAGGAGGAAGGATTCCATTCCTTTGGCTGAAGCTGTTCTTTCTTGCAGGAAAAAATCCAAAGAAGTCGTGGGATCATTGTATTTGGAGACACTGTAACCTCAACTGGACAATGCCCTGAGCAACCTGAACTAACTCTGAAATTGACACTGCTTTGAGCAGAGGATGAGCTAAATGAAATCCCAATATCCCTTCCAGACTTGTGTAAGTCCATGATTCTAGAATTACATGTAAAATACTCTCGAGAAAGAAACATGTGAGAGTTTCCTTGCATCCTAAAGGTTAGGGCTCTCCCTGTGGAAGACTTCCGTGTCTCCTAAGAACTGTTCATATATTTTCCCCCATGTCCATAATTTACAGATTTACCTCTTTTCCTTCTTTTCTCAATTGCTAGGCAGCAGATCCACACATCTACCTGAGAGACAGGATAGTGTAGGTAAATCCGTGTGAAATCTGAAGTCAGACTTTCAGGGAAGGTGTCTTGTCAGATGTTTCAGGGCAGGTGGGCAAGGTGGTGTGTAGTCTGTGAATCTGGTGATTCCTGCACAGAATGAAGCACAGAAATGCAACAAAGTTATCTGAGTGGTGAAAGCCAAGAATGAAGCAGTCTTGAGTGGGAGAGGTTTAGATTTAAGCACCTAAGTTTTACCTACTCCCCTCTGTCTGTGCTTATAGTTTTCTCAGAGATAACCTCAAAACCAGCTTTCAAATATCACTAGTTATGCTACTAAACAATTTTCCTGAATTTCATCTGAACTTAGCAGACACATCTGATTTATTTCAACACTAACAGGATCATGACTGAAATAAAATCATACACAGATGAGTGTCTCAATTGCTACTGTTATTAATCCTGCTGTTTAGGTTCATGTTTAACAGGAGGCATATGCAAGGCTCATTTGATAACAAAACAGTGAAAAAGCTTCTAATCTGTCATTGTCACAGACATCTGTGAGGAGCCACCTGCAGCACTTTTCAGTGCAGACAGCAACTGAAGAGTGTGAAAAGCCACTGTGACAAGCAGAGAGACCAGGATACTGATTGTGCAATGTGTTCTCCTTGTCAAAGTGGAATGAACCTGTTTCAGAGAATCCAATTTCTTCACATCACATAGGCACATAGTGGGAACCACAAGACACCACAATGCATTGGAGGCGTGTGGCAGTGAATGATCTCTGTTGTGGAATAAATATCCCTCCTGCCCTTGACAGGTCAGTGCTGGGCAGCAAAGTGATGCTTTCCTGTCCTCTGTGGAGCATGGAGAGCTCACACTGAGCCCTTTTCAGCCAATGTTTGCCTCAGATGCTTTCCAGGATGGAGAAGCACAGATCTTACCCAGCTTTTAAAGTGGACTCAACCAGTGTATTCACGCTCCCAGATAATTCCTGGACAAAACACAAGCCAGGGACCATTTCCAGTAGGAAGTCAGCATGTTTTTCCAATAAGCCAGTCTGCTCCTGGGGAATAAGAGAGCTTCAGATGTGCACCTTTCCTCACAATTCTGCCTCAGCTCCAGAGAACTGTCTTGATCACATTTAATTTTTAACAGCAAATTAAGCCACAGAGTTCTACTGGCTTATTGGTAGAAATGAGTCCCAACTATTTCACTCTGCAGGGGAAGTCAGTGGACAATTTACTAGGGATACCTGTGGAGCAATGTCCCAAGTATATCTCACAATTTGAGGCTGGCAAAGATTTCAGCAAAGACATGGCTTCACTCCATGACAACTGAACCATTTCATGCTTAGCTGACTCCCCTCAGAGCCATTGCATTCATTTTCCCTATTTCTGGTGTGGGACAGGGGAACTGCAATCCTAGACCCCGGCCATTTACTGTAGTTACTTGTTATTGACACAAACCAGAACCACATCCTTTAGTGTAAGATATAGGAAATGGCAAGATATTTAGATGGAGCAATTTCCATCTCTGGATGCCTCATTGTAAACTCAAGGATTGCTGAAAAAAATTCTGATTTTCATTCCTAGTACTCTCGGAAAGCTGGGCAAGGTGAACATGGGGAAACATTCCTCCCTCCCCAGAAATTATAATTATGGAGCTGTTATAACAATCAAGGATACCTCTAGTTCAATCTCACACCCAATTTAATCATCCTTTTCTTTCCAAGTTGAACAGTTTCTTTTAAAGCTGAACAGCTTTCTAAGGGATGATGTTTCTTGAATATTAAAACAATAAATATTTAAAACATTCCCACACATGACCCTGTATTGCATGAAGAAAATGTCAACCTCATAACACCTCTAAACCAAATTTTTAATAGATGTCTGTTTTATTTTCTCTCTAATCCCCCAAGTCTATCTCAAAACCAAGCTTCCTCTCAAAACCAAACGAACATCTGGTACAGCTGAAAAGACTCTGTAACTTACATTATACAGTAAATTTCTCTTTCCAAGGAAATGAATACTGACATTGCTGTTTCAGCCTCAAAATTATCAGTCATAAAACTATGATATTTCTACTTTTCTCATCAGAGTGCTAAAGTTCTTTGGATTACAGTACCATCTCCTACAGCAGTCTCCAGAAAGCTGGATTTTCCAACCATCTACTGGATAAACTTCTTCCCCTCTCCAGTTCATTTTCTGTCCTTCTCTTCAGGCCAGTGAGCATCTATTTTGACATGTTTGTCACAGTTGCACTACAAAGAGGGTATGTAATAGTGCTGTAATATGATCAATACCTTATTGTCACCGTCATGGGCTTTAGGGAGGAACCATATTTAACTGCTATTGTAGCATTGAATCAATTGTTTATAAAGCCATAATCTTCATTTAGTATAGTAACTTTGAGACCAGATGACATTGATCATTCTGTGTAAACAATTTTTTGTTTTATCTGTATTTTATTTTTACTCAATTGCTTTGGTTAGTCAAATACTAGAAGCTCACCGGTCTATGTCGTTTCCTGAGGGATGTTTCTGCAAAGTAAAATACCAGTTTCACAGGGCAGTTTCACAAGCACAATACAGCAGAAAACACACAAAAATAGTCCATAAATAATCTTGTTAAAAACAAATAATGTTTTCAAGTTGAAGAAGATTGATTTTATTTGAAATAGGTATTAAAGCAAACAAGATAGCTCCAATATAATTTTGATGTATTAGAAGTGATGGTGAATATAATGTTCCCCTCTCTTTCTTCGGCTTTTAAGCTCAAGCAAACAGATTATGATTTATCTTCTGTCCTCTTAGTTTTGACATGGAGTCCATGTTCCTCCTTAGCTATCTTGGAGAAAAGGATTTATCTGCATTATAGAGTGAGTTTCAAATGGCTACGGCAATTGCAACAAATTTAGAAATAAAACCACAGTGCTGAAAAGCTTTTGGTTGTGCAGTGGGAAGGCTCTTGTAGCTGATGGAAGGGCAGATTTCAGTCTGGACTGGTAATTGTGTTGAGAACATGATCCCCAGCAGTCATCAGGGGAAAAAACAGTCAAACCATGTATACTCAGGAACACTTGCATCAGTCAAAAGCATTTCTGAATACATAGGGAAAGGACATTAAGGCCTTTAGATCATAAAGAAGGATCTTTACCTCACTCCAGTGTTGTGCAGAGCACTTTATTAAATAGCAGCCTTGCATAAAGAGAAGTCTTGTGCAGTGGCCATCAAAAAGCCACTATAGCGCCTGAGCAAAACCCATGGAATAAGGATTGTGTCCCTTAATGAATAATTTAATTTACCTACTGCCTTTTTTTTTCTTTTACTAAGGAACAAATGCTGCAACTGTCACTCGTGGAACTTCATCTGCAGCTTTCCTCTAGGAAAGGATGAAGCCCTTTTCATGATATCCAAGCTCAGGAATCCTCTGTGGAAATGCAGCCGGTTTTAAGGAAGAAAGCTAAGTAATGTTAACCAGAGAACTGCTTAAACAAAGCATTGTCAAAGCACAGGCTAGAGGAGGGAGGAATCTTTATGAACAAGAATACACTATTCATGCTGCATGGGTTGTTGCTAGCCTGGGGAACATCATGGATCTAATTCTGGTCTTATTTTCTTCAAAGTCAAAAGTATCTGTACTGAAGTCAAAGCAACAATCATGTAAGGCTTGGTATAAAAGATTAGAAGTGTTCCCACCTGGTGAAGTCTCGGCAAATGGATCCAGGCCACTTTACCGTGTTAAAAAGAGCTATTTTCTCCCTGATTTTTCTTTGACCTTCAATGCTATAAATCCAAAAATAACTAAACCAAAATCAAAGTCATTCCCTGGCACTTTGTAATAGTAACCGGCTGAAGAGCTTTAGCCACCTTTTACATCTTTCTTGGTTTGAATTTTCCCACATACATTAATAGATCTACATTTATAGGTATAAGCAGCACACTTAAAACACAGGACAATGTTTGCACTGAGGGCATAGAACATGCCTGTAGGCTGATATTTGTGTCTGTAAAGACAGGGAGCCTTCCCACCTCTTTTTGTTAATTCTAGAGGTTACAACTGTCTGATGAGGCACCAAATATGTGAATATGTACCTCACCTGCAAAAATTGTAAGATTTCTGTGGAAGTAAATATAATACTTCAAAGTTTTTTGTGGGCTTGTGAATGTGAAATACTTTAAACCTCCTCCAGATTTTCATTCCATGTGAAGATTTCAGAGATTCATTCTCCTCATACTCACACATAGACAATGTCTCTCTTTTTGCTCACAAATATTGATTCTGGCCTTCCTTTTTCAGTAAATGTATGTATAAGCATAGCCCAGGGGAAGGCAAAGTCATAAATGAATACATGCCTTTTAAGGTGATTTCAGAGAGAGATGAGTCTTAGGATACCCTATAAAGAGTTGGTTTGACAAGCAGCCTTTGGAGCC
Organism: Neopelma chrysocephalum; assembly: GCF_003984885.1. Taxonomy (NCBI): domain Eukaryota; kingdom Metazoa; phylum Chordata; class Aves; order Passeriformes; family Pipridae; genus Neopelma; species Neopelma chrysocephalum. Next base: position 10,484,888 of record NW_020897725.1, on the reverse strand, counting down.
AGGCCCAGTCCATGTCCCCCACACCCAAATACTGACAAGTGATCCTGCTACTTTCTCTCTCTATGGCTGCCCAGGCTTGTCCCTGCAAAGGCATAGCCCTTTCCCTCGTTAGGGTTGATCTTCCCTTCTTAGTGATGTGGTCTTCTAGCCCAAATGAGTAACCCGTTGCCTCATTAGCTATTGGGGCTACATGTGTGGCTTCTCTGCTCTGCCTTTCAGAGGAGGAACAGCAGGACTGCTCTCCAACACTGTTCCCATATCAGGTATTTCAGAGCATCCTACCCAGCAGGGTTTCCTGTCCACATAACAGACTGTTGACACATGCCTTGAAGGGTTAGTGTTCCTGGAGACTGCACAATCCTACAGATAACCTTCTCCTTAATTATAACAGTCCTTAGCAATGGCTGTCAGCTTAACAAGAGACAGAGATGAGCCTGTGCCCTTTCTCCCTCCTTTCACATCAAGTCTGGAGCTGATCCATATCTCAATTTTAGAAACAGATGTGTCTGATCTGACCAAAGAAATTGCTGGGCCTCTTTCCTCTTTTCAAGAAATGATTGGTGACTCTTTCTTGTTAAGAAGTAAGACAAATATGGGCTACAAATACGATGGTTCTGATATTCTTCTGGAAAGACAAACATTCTACATGAAGATTACAGAATAGAATAGTAACCTGCAGGATGTGACCACCTCTACCATACAAACTAAACCCAAAAGAAGAAGGTCATCTAGACTAAATGGCATACGTAGGGGAATGCAAGAAACAATGGATAATTATGAATAAGATCAGCAACAGTGTTGTTCTCCCAGAAGAGTAGACTCTAGCAAAGCACAGAACAAGAAGTTAGATCATTTGTTTGATTTCATGCAGAAGATCTTGCAAGTGATGAGTTTCAATATCTGATCTTAAAGCTGTGATGATTGATTGCTCTGAAATTCTCTCCTAGCAAAACGAGGTTTTGTCACACAATTATCCAAGCCACAAAATTTTATTATTTCATTTTTCTTTTAACCCTGGAGGGCCTGCAATGGACTACCAACCACGAGCAGCTATGCACAAGTATGACTGACAATCACCAGAGTTACAGGACCAGTAACTCTGACCTTCAAAGAGGTCATGCTCTGATTTTCAGCCTTGCTGTGCAGCACTGAGTGGTAGTTACTGTGTAATGTTCCTCTATCAGCCTCTGCTCTTTCTTTCTTTACCACTACACAGGTCTGACAAACATTGCAGTAAACTCTCACTCTTACTGGGAACACAGGGGTTAAATTTCCTCTTCCTTGGGATAAGTTTGGCAGGCATATGCTGATTCTGTTTTCAGTTGTGCCATTTCTCTCCCAGTGCATGCACAGTCACAGCTGTGAACAAGTTGCAGGCTTAAATTTTTAATGCTGCAGGCTATTCCTAGCTACCTCCTCAACATTACCACCTCCACTGAAACCTATAATGTACCCATGGAGACATCCTGGGTTCCACTTAATTGGAACAATATTTACATTTTTCTCTCTGGTTTGTTTGTATCATTGAGTTTTTAAATAGAGTCTTGCTGTGGTATGGAAACAAATTTTCTTTGCCTATCCATTTTGGAAAAAATATTCAAACTGCATTATCCGCAGACTGTTGCAGGAGAAAGATGAAGAAAAGAGTTCTTAGATCAGAATGGAAGGCATTCAGTTAATAAGGAGGAAAAATAATGCTGTGTATTAATGGCTGGATGGAAAATGGTTGCTGGGATTTATTTAATGGAATGAGTTGAGCTCAGGGTATTGTTTTCTAGAGTATTGTATAAATACAGAGAAAGAAACAGCATCTGCTCTGAAGACCTCAATAGAAAAGAGACTCAAAAAATAAAGGCAGTGAAATCATCCTGATCTTACAGGTTTGAGGTAGAGAGAAGATAAGGTCACATAGAAACTCCTGAAAAATATGGGAACCGATAATGTCTTTTGTCAGTTTAAGTCCTGTGCTCTAAACTGATAAGCATCTATGAGTTTTTCAAAATTTCCATGCATCCATGTCTTACATCATTTGGAAGCAAGCTCAAATCTATGAGAGCTTTAGGCGAAGAAGACATCTTTAAGAAAAAGAAGCATCACAGTCCTCTCTGTAAGCATCTCTGCAAATCAAAATATTTATTTCCTTTATTTTTTTTTTTAATGTGCCTTGGTTACTGGTAAATTAATCAACTTCTTCAGGGTGATAGAGTGTGCTTCCTTCAGCTTGGAATAGGACCACTCCACAATGGGCACCAGAGAAATACAGTGTTGAATGGAAGAAGTAAAACACTTTATTCTTATGCTACATTATGAAAAGTCCTTAGGAGCTCCTATTGTAGAAGAATCCAGCTCTTGTTTTAGCCTTAGGTAGTGTCGTCTCCACAGTCTCATAATAATTAAGAAAAACCTAGTTTGATGACACTATTAAAAACATTTGTATCATATTGTCCACTTAAAATGAGTTAGAATTTCACTGTGAAATCCCCTGGCCTTTCTCCCTCAACCAGAGAACACGCTAATGAGACCTTGCCTTACTGTACTGTAATTTGAAAGTTAGAGTGACAAAGAAATGCAGTTTTCCCATATAAAATTGATTTTGGTTTCAAGACACCCGACATATCAATGTTAACAGTCTGAAGGAGAGTAGAAAAGCTAGCGTCCATTACCTCCTATTTTAGGAATAATAAAGTTATAAGTTATGAATCTAAATCCACTGAAGAATCAGTCAGGCCAGAATATAACCACTCCTAACATCCTTTTCATGGCCAGTTCTACCCTCTAGCAGGCATAGCATGGGTCAGTACCCCCAAACTGATGGATCTCAAATCAACACAGCAGCTACCTAATGCTATCCAATGAAGAGAGACATACAAAGTTTTTCCTGCTGCTAAATAGGAGAAGAAGCCTCCCCACATCCAGGGCTTGCCATCACACAAAGACACATGATGAGAAACTTATGAGGGAAAGGTCTGGCTCTAAATTATTGATAGTTGAACAGAAGTCCATATTAACATGGATAATGTTCTCTCAGTAAAAAGATGAATGAACCAGGGTGGATGTGGCAACAAATGTCCTGTCAGCTCCTGGAATATATATCTGATGGTTCAGAGGTGAGTTCTTGCCCAGGATATTGTGCAAATCCACTCTGTCTCTCTTGACTCACTGATGCTGAATCATCTCCATCCCTGGAATCTCTGTCCTGTGGCTCTTCGTACACCAGCGAGATATTGCTGAGGGTGGAAACACAGTCAACAGGTAAAGTAGTTTTCTCTGAACTGCAGTATCCAAGCACTACTGTCCATTATTCCTGGGAGGAATGGAAAGCACGCTGCTGGCTCTTGCCCTGTCCTAGGCAAAAATTCTTCTGTCATATGTTCTTTCTCTCTGTCACTGAATAATTCCCGGGGTCTCTCATGTCCAGATTTGCTAAGGGCTGTGTGGAATGAGTAAACAGGATGCATCAGTACCTTCACAGTAACCTGTGAGAAAGGATGCCCGGACAGTTAGTCATGAAGCAGAAGCTGAATTTTGTGCTTTGGAGCATTTATTAAAATTGTGGATGAGCTCTCTGCCCACTTTGCTGGACCCGATATTGCACTCAGCCTCAGGGAATTTAGATAGTCCTGATGAAACCAATAAGAGATTTTATTGAGTTTTGAATTTGAGAATGGTCATTAGCAACAGGGAAGTTGTGGAGAATATTGTCCCATTTCATGTTTTGTCTCTGTCTGCCATAACACTGGAGTAGTGAAACAAGGCTCTGATTCAGCTGTCATTGATTTCATTGAGATTTATCTTATAATTTGAAAATATTCTGTTTCTCAGTTAAATCTCCTCATTGAAAGATCACTGATAAAGATCAACTTACTGACTCTCTGTACTCAGAGACTATGTTAAAGAAGAACAAACAGAGAAAGTCAGGTTAATGAGAGGATCCCTCTGGTAAAATTAATTCCATTTTGGGACCTCAGTACTGAAGAGAGTCTGAAAAACATAGGAGAGTCTAGTGGAGAGAAGCCAGGTTGGTTAAGGGGACACAACACCTGATGTAGCAGGGTTATATCTTGCAGAAAAGGCTAAGGAGGGACCTAATGTCCCTTGTCTTCTGGATGGCTGTAAGCAGACAGAGACAGAACTTCTCAGAGGTGAACCAAAAAGATAACTGGGTAACTAGCACAGGTTTTAGGACAGGAACTATAAACACTGGAACAGGGGCACAGAGAGGTTGCAGCATCTCCAGCCTTGGAGTAACTTGAAACTCAGTGGACAAAGCCCTTGGAAACCTTTTGTAACAGTTGAAGTTGCCCTGGATTTGAGCAGGAGCAGGTAGACGACCTAAAGAATTCCTTTCCAATATTTTCTTTGGTGATTCTATATTCACTATGTATCTTCCCACTGTTTCTCTTCCAAGTTTCAATAGAACTGCCTGAGTTATTAGTTAATTCTGAGGAAGATACTCTATCATATGTTTAGAATTTGATGGGACTGTAAGGCACTGTCTGTCACAGTGGTTTTCACACATGTGCGTTTATGCAGCACATACAGGCACCAGCTCATATTGGCATCATGTTGAACCTGTTTGTGGTTTTGGTCTTTTAAAATGGTTTCAGCTGGAGCTGAACTCAGAGAAACAAACATACAAAGGCATTTTAAATAGAATTTGAGGAGAGTTTTGCTGAAGTACTTTGTGACTTCATCTCACTTTTCTCTGCATATATCATCCTGCAGTCCTGTTATCTCATCCATCGCCTAATTTCTTGTCAGACTTCTTTAAGGGATCTGCTAAGCCTTGATGTCTCCTTCCCCTTCAAGGGAGAACACAAAGCCTCTGCTAAGAGATTTGGGAGACAGCACATCTGCAGCAGAATGTCACCTCAACAGCTATTGTCTCATAAATAATAATGTCAGAAACATTATGGAAGCATTATGGAGGAAGAAAGCTGCAATGCCCATCTTGAAAAAAATAGATTAAGTGGTTTTCAGCAACATTTTGGGAAATATATCCTCACCCATGAATATGTGCTCTTTTGCCTCCATTCAAGTTGAATATATTGCAGTGAACTCTGCTTAATTGCAGTGCCAGGTCATTCCACCCTCCATGGAACCAATTGAACCTAATGATAGTAAATAGTAAGTGACCATCGCTTAATTAGGCCAAAATTTACATAAATTGCAGATAATGGGGAAAAATGTCAGTAGTTAATAAAAAGAAAAAAATTATTGTACCTAAAAAACCAAATGACATGCAACTTTGCCTTATTTGGGAATTTTGTAAAAGCTTTAAGCTCAGAGGAGCTTATCATGACCCAGGATAACAAGACGTTTGAGTAAACCTGGTCTGAGTTTCACATCACAACCAAGCAACAGCACTACTCACAACTGCACATGGTGAGGTGTGCTAGCAGGTGAAGCATAGAAATTAAAAGAACTTCACGTGGGAATTTCTGGGTTTATTTCAACACAGAACATATTGGAAAGGTGCAAACATGATCAAAACTAAGAGGAAAAAGGAAAACAATCACAGAATCCCAGAATGGGTAAGGTTGGAAGGGACCACAGTGGGTCATCTGGTCCAACCTCTCTGCTCAAGCAAGGTCATCCTAGAGCACATGGCACAGGATCGTGTCCAGAAAGTTCTCGAATATCTCCAGCAAGGGAGACTCCACAACCTCTGTGGGCAACCTGTTTCGGTGCAGAGTCATCTGCACAGGAAAAAAGTTCTTCCTCATGTTCAAGTGGAATTTCCTGTGCATCAGTTTCTGCCTGTTGCCTCTTGTCCCATTGCTGGGCACCACCGAGCAGAGCCTGGTCTATCCTCTGACACCTTCCCTTCAGAGACTTGAATACATTGATTAGGTCCCCTCTCAGTTGTCTTTTCTCAAGGCTGAACAAACTCAACTCCCTCAGCCTTTTGTCATGAGAGATGCTGCAGACTCTTAGTCATCTTTGTAGCTCTCTGCTGGACCTGCTCCAGGAGCTCCATATCTCTTTTGTACTGAGGAGCCCAGAACTAGACACAGTGAAATCCTCAATTTGGATTTTCTGGTTGAAGTTTAGCCCAGTTGGATTTCCCCTGTAGGTTTCAGCTGTCACATCAGGGAAGCTTACACCTACAAAAGCATTCACTTATTTTGCGCCAGTTACAGATAGACTGAGTATCCAGAGCTGCAGAAACAATTTAAACATGGAAGCAGTTTCTCTGGTCCTTTGAAAGAAAAATGTGGGTAACTGGAAGAGAGAGATTCTTCTTAAGTTACAAGCCATTTGCAACATGGCAGGAACAAGCACACAGTCAGTCAATCTGTCTTTGCAGGCAAAAGGTTCAACTACAGTGATACAGCACTGTGCGTCTCTCTGGACGTACTCAGAGGATGAGAGTGGAACCATGCTATTTGCAAAGCCAGAGAGTTGTGCAGGAAAACTGTCTCAATAATGACAAACAACTGTCACTTTATTTCTGTTGGGTTTTGTCTCTGAGCTCAAGAAACTTATCTGATCATTGGATTTGAGAAGACATGAATTATAACCCTAGCTGTATTGCAATCTCTCTGTGGTCTTAGTTGCTCAGTTCTTGATAACCCATTTTCCTCATCTGAGACCCCTGGTGGCCTAGTGGTTAGCGTGCAGGACTTTCACTGCTGCGACCACGGGTTCAAATCCCGGTCTCCTGGCCTGATGGAGGTCGTTAGCCCTGTGTGGCCATCCATCTATGAGAAGGACACTCGAAACAAACCTACGTCCTGAGGACCTCACTGCCATTGTCCAAGCTTGCTTGGCCCCGGCAGATGAACCTTAGGATTAAAGGGTGGGCTCAGTTCAGCGCAGGCTGTGTCTCACCTAAAAAATCCATTGCGCAGGCTGGAAAGGTAAAAGACCTTTCCCCAAATCTTTGTTCACGAAGATGGGCCATTTTCCTCATCTGCAGTATTTTCTCTACTGCAAGGTTTGGGGCATAAAGCGTATCCATATTTTGTAAATGCAAACGGTTACCAAACTTTTGACAAATGGCAAAAATGGCAACAGCCAGATTCTGATTTTTTTTTTCATGTCCTCACTATTCAGCAAAGAACTTCAATTTTGATCTCATTCATGCTGAAGAACTGTTTGCAGAATAAATCATCTCAAAACATCATCTCAAAAAAATAATATGTGCAGATAATTCATTGTTGAAAGTACCTTCAGTAAATGAGTGATCCTACTGCTTGAAATCCATGAAGTCTCACTGGGGGTAAGGTAGATTTCAGCTGAGTAAATGCTCCAGAGCCCAGCCTACAGCCAGCTCCACAGCTACTCTCAGACTGTCCCATTTTAAGCATAGTTTAGCATAAAAAAGTGTCATTAAAATTAACAACTGATCATATGATGAAGTCTTGTATAATGAAAGTCAAGGTGTCACAGACAATGTTGTACATATTATCAATCATGATGAAAGAACTTGGAGATTTAGTTTTCTAGATATAGTGGAGCAAGATAGAGTTTGATTTCTCTGAGCTATTGTACTGTGTCAAATTTCAGAATCTGGTACATGGACAAATACAGGTGTGCTTATTTCTATTCTCAGTGTATACACTCAGTGTAGCCACAACATATGACTATTTATGAGCCCTGTAGGCAAGGTCACCTTCATTAATAGAATCAGTTAGAATAGAGTTAACCTAATAAAGATCTTTTGTTATTAAACAACAACAAAAAAATATTTATTACTAAGAATTAACTAACCTTGCAGTCAGGCAGGCTATGTGTTTTAAGGAGAAGTTAATAGGATTCCAAGCAGCACTTCACATTGACAAAGCTACCAAACTTTCTTAAATATATGAAAAAAAAAAGGGAAAAGGGTGTATTGGATTGTCCACAAAGCCAACAATGATTGCAAACCAGTTAGTGGCAAAAGCAGCATATTGAAGACATTTAACTTTACATAGAGCCGTAATACATTACAATTTTCACTGAATGTTCAGCCCAGTTATCCTGCTGCCAGCAATCTTTAAAGCTATTTATATATTACCCATATTGCTTTATTATTTTTCCTTTAAGAAGAGCAGTTTAATGCTTGAGTGCTTTTCAATTTTGCCATTCAGACCACAGATTAAGTTTATAATGACTAGCTTAATTTTTACAGGCTGTAGCATGTATTTGGTCTGAAAGATACCCCTGGTGATATGAGGCTTTAGATGACTTTGGTGTTTCAATAAAAGTTAGATGCAGTCCAATGCCTTCTTACAGTCCTATTGTGGCTGATTATATGACTGCATGTTCTTTTTGGTCATTACAGTATGTAATTTACAGCCTATTTCTTTCTTGGTGTTTGAAAAGGCAGAGATCTCTGAACTACAGGGTTAGGAACAATTTTGCTTTCTATTTCTTCTTTAACAGACAGATAACAAGTGGATGAGGAGTCTGCATTGAACATCTTGCAGATATGTAGTACTATGGGAAAAAAACAACCAAACTGAAAAAAAAAGGCACAGATACACTTGAAAGCCTATTAATTGAGACTGCTATTCAGGGTCTGGAATTGACTGGATTTCAAATGGCCATGCCGAGACAGAGGACCCATGGAACAAACCTCTTCATCTCCCTTCTAGACCATCTGGACTCTAGTCTTGAATAGGATTTATTTTATGTAACTGGGAGATTTTAGCTCCACTGAAGTAGGTCCCCATTAGCTACATTGCTCATGGTTCTCCTCTGAATGTACTGAGAAGATGACAGAACCACAGAATCACAGAATGGTTTGCATTGGAGGGGACCTTAAACATCATCTAGTTGCAACTCCCCTGCCATGGGCAGGGACATCCTCCACTAGACCAGATTGCCCTATCCAACCTGGCCTTGAATACTTCCAGGGTTGGGGCATCCAGAGTTTCTCTGGGAAACTTGCTCCAGTGCCTCACCACCCTCACAGTAAAAATGTTTTTCCCAATATCTAATTGAAACTCACCCTCTTTTACTTTAAAGCCATTACCCCTTGTCCTATCACTCCATGCCTCTGTAAAAAGTCCCTCTCTGGGGCTCTTGTAGCCTCTTCAGGTACTGGAAGGTGCTATAAAGCCTTTCCAGAGCCTTCTCTTCTCTAGGCACAACAATCATGTTGTCTCCATGGCAACATCTTGTCTCCATGGCAGAGGCATTCCAGCCCTCTGATCATCTTTGAGGCCTCATATGGACTCTCTCCAAAAGGACGTCATCCTTCTTCTGCTGGGGGCCCCAGAGCTGGATGCAGTTCTCCATGTGGGGTCTCACCAGAGTGGACCAGAGGGGCAGAATCCCCTCCCTCGACCTGCTGCCCACACCGCTTTGGAGTAGTTCGGTTGTTTTCTGGACTGCCAGTGCACATTGCTGGGACATGTTGAGCTTCTCATAAACCAATGCCCTCAAGTTCTTCACCTCAGACCTTCTCTCAATCCATTCTCCTCCCAGTCTTTTGTATTGTCCTGACCCAGGTGCAGGACCTTGCACTTGGCCTTGCTGAACTTCATGAGGTTTGCACAGCCCCACCTCTCAAGCCTGTCCAGATCCCTCTGGATGCCATCCCTTCCCTCCAGTGAGTGGACTGCACCACACCCCAAATCTAAACAAAACAACAAAGAAACCAAAAATTATCTGAAGTAACGTAGTTGTTTGGGCTTGAGTATTCACCCTGTCTGTGAGGTAAGCCTGGTTTTAAGGTTATTCCCAGATCTGTGCAAAGCTGACAGCAGAAACTAAACTCATTTCCTGTTGATGTCTTAAGGAGGGAGGTCCTGATTTGCAGGCTGGTGGTGTCTGAGAATGGAGGCATAGAGTGTGTTCATTCGTGAGTGAGTCTCGACTTGGAGGAAATTCAAACTGAAGGAGTTCATTCCCCACAGAGGTCAGAAACATATCCCAGACTAAAAAGACAGACACAAACTCTGCAGTATCGAAATCCATTTTGGTTTATGTTCAATCCCATTTAAGCCACTTTCTCAACAAAGAAGTATTGCCAATTGTCACGTACTTACATACTGTGATTCTTTACTTCCTTTTCTTTCTTTAATACAAAGCAGAAAAAAATTGTGTAGGTAGAACCATGAAAACCTCAATATGTTTTTGTTGGATAGACTTAAGTGCTTAAGATAAAAAAAAGAAGTAATTTGATGTCAGATCTAGCATTGGAAAATACAAAAAAGTTCTTTTCAAGAAAGACTTAGTAGAAGATTGAAAGAGAGAGAATACCTCTTTTTTTCTCTCTATATATAAAAGGATCATTTACCATAGTCTCTGAGCTTCTCAAACGCTCAGCTTTTAGAAAAACTCACTGAAAATTATATAACCTTTCCCTCCCAATGATTCTGCTTTCACTAGCTGACATCTCTTGTTAGTAATAGGTGTAATAAAACTACCTGTGCCAAAAAAGTCAGACCCTTATGTTTATTGCAGTAAAGCAGAAGGATTTACAATTTGGTGTAAAAAGTTTTTATGGTTCACTATAAATCTTAAATTCAAAGTGTTTCTTAACTTTTTGAGACAGAAACACTACTTTTCCTCAGTAGATTTCAAAGAACATTGCAAAGGTGGTTTCAATTTTAGAGATGCTCAATAATTACATTTTGGAAAGAATTTTCAGTGGAAAAAAGTCTTTTGTCGAAGTAGAGTTTTTCTATCCTCTGTGAGGAAAACAGAAATGCTACATTCCAAGATAGTCACCAAAAAAAATCTATAGTTTCAGTATTCACACAGAACATGGAATTATGAGAGAACCTTCCAAGAAGTTAACTGGAAGGTTACAGCAAAGCCCAGACATCTGTTCAAATGCTTAGGCAAAACCGATCTCAAAAAGGGCTTGGATCTACACAATAAAGTTTATATCTACCGCTAGTTTGTTTTATTTATATATGTAAATATATACATATAAAATATTCCAAGTTTCTATTACTAGCACAGTTTATTCCTGCAGAAACCTCTTCTGAGACAGTTTAATTTTTACATGTTTAAAAACTGTATTATCATATCAATCTAAAGAAGTTAAGACACTACCATAATATGTTCTTTACAGAAACTTAGTCTGAAAGAAAACATAGATCTATTTACTTTTTAAGGAGATGCTTTGTTAACTTTCTAAGATCTATTTTAGACCCTATTTTAGGAAACTGTGAAAGGATGTGTGTGCACAAGCACAGTACAAACACATGAGTGCTCCTGGTCAAAAGCCATCAGCTCGGAGAAGTCAGCTCTCACAAGACAAAACTGAAGGTCTGAAGCTGTGCATTTGTTCCTGGAGAGATGAAAATGTTACTCACTGATGTGGTGTTTGCTGTCTGGAGAACAGTAGAATTGTTGATTTTCTCAAGTATTACTCCAGACCTGATGGATTGCATAAATCCAAATATGACTCTGAGCAGTGGAACTCAACTGTCAAAGGGAAAATATGAGCGTAGGGTCCAGTTCATGATCACAGAAAATGTTAGAGTTGACTTTGGGGGGGTTGTTGCCAGCTATTTTTATTATTTCTTGACAGCTACAGTATTGGATAAGGGCTTAGCCTGAGTATGATCTCTAAACTAAAGCCAGAAAATGGACTGAGTTCAAATTGCATCTTTTTAGTTTAGTAAATAAGTATATCTCCTCCTGCTGCTTGAGTCACCTCTTTTATGCTGTTGACAGACAACACTACAGGTTTCTGACAAGTCTTCTCTGACAACCTGGCAGGAGCTAGTCTGCTCTTACCATGTGCACATCAGTAATCAGTAGCTCAGTCCTGAGAGCTGGCTTTTACTGAGGAGGGAAATGATCCCTTTTCATCTCAATCTGATTGGGAACCTGCTTAATTTAATGTATAAAGAAAGCACCACTTCAGATTGGGATGTCACTGAGAGTGGTCAGGTTGGGAAAAGATATCAGGGACATCATCTGACTCTACTTGCAACCTTAGAATCTTCTCAAAAGAAAGGTATTTTGCTGCTGAAAGTGGGTGTGTTGCTGCTCCTTTAGTTTTTCTTCCACCTCTAAGAGGGACAAGATGACATTCCCGCTTCTCTTTTTCTTCTACATGTGGGATTTAACAGGACATGGTCCAGCAGCATTTCTTTGTCATTGTCATCATGTCTATGTCTGGCCCTGGGAATCCTGGGGCTGCGTAGGGGTGCGGGGTGGATTTGGGATAGCCTCTGAATTGGGCTTTTTTCCAAGTGACCATAGAACTAGTGCTTGTAATGCTGGAATATACTGGCTAAAAGCTACCTTGGGTGTATCTCTACTGGTACCACCTATGCTGGGAGAGGATGTGCTGGTTGTCAAATCTTCATGGAAGACATGGTTGTTGTCGATCACAAGATAACTTACAGCAAAATAACACTCTAGAGAAGATTCCAGGAGATGTCATGGAATTGTCCAAAACTGCAGAAATGGGAATTTGGGTAACAAGGAAATGAGGGAGTCTGCGTGGGTGTCAGAAGTTGTTGAGGGAGAAATGCTAAATTTGACTTCATGGACTTGCCAAGTAAAATCCCACTGTACTTTAGAACTCTTGGTGCTCTTGGATCCTCACACTAGTGGACCATCACAAAAGTGTTAGTCAGATTCTGTTGGGAAGTAATGCTGCAGTCATTCTGAAAGCATTGCAGTATTAGCAGAAAGTCAGGACTTTGTACTGTGGTCACAATTAATGTGCTCTCTGCTGTGATCAATGTACACTTAATGATGCATTTAGTGGTAATAAAATTGGGAAGTTACAAAATTTTCTTACTATTGTTTTAATTTGCTACATTTTAGAGGTCAAGGAAAGGGGGAATCATAATATATATCATTTTGGAGAAAGAAAAATCAGAATGGTTGAGGCAGAAAGTCATGAGAAAAGAAAAAATAATAGGGTTACTGGGAATTACAAGTCGTTTTTCTCTGTACCAATCATAAGATTGCTGAGTTAGGAAAATGGCATTTAGAAAGTTGTTCTTATAATTAGAAATGCCCTCCCTGCCTCTGTACAGTAGTATTACCTCTGAAATTTCTACCACCAGGCAAGGCTTTTAGGAAGTCATTATGGCATACAAATATACCATACTAAATTAAATTGATTAATACATCATATGAATATTTTCAGCTGCTTAGTTTTGGCCAGCGGCAAATTCTAATGGACATCTAATCAGCACAGACAGTCCAACCTTTCTGAGAAGCCTGAATCATCGGGGAAGTTGTGACACAAAGCTTCTTTTCAAGTGAAGGAAATGTGACATACCACTTTCCATGGGTTGAAGATTTTGTTCAATATACTCCTCACTGTAGCAAGAAGCCAAACCAGATTCAATCCTACATATGAATCTCCCTCCTGGAGGGTTCAGACAGGAAAGTTTGGACATGAGGATTTATTTTTATTCCAGAGTATTAGCCTGTTTAGTTCAGGACTGTTGGAACTTTCAGTGGCCCTTGGCTGGGCATGAAATGCATTTCTGTCATCCTGCATTTTCTTAGGCAGGTAATGTAGATGAGCACAGCTAAAAAAGAAATGTTGTCATTAAATAATGTGGACATGCAGAGTTGACTCACTTTTCTCTTCCTGCCCTGGAACACCAAAACACATTAGCTCACTTTTTGGCAATGGGAAGGGTGAAATGGAGGACTGAGACAGACTGAAAATATCAGCTTGAGCAGGTGCACGGAGAGGAGGTGGAAATATCTTTCAGCTGTTGAATATTGGTTCACATAGTTTGGAGTGCATTTTCACATTTTCCATAAGTGCTTGGAGTTCAGAGGGACAAAATGTTTTCAAGGGCCATCAAATTTCAATCAATAAGGAACAGAACAAGAACAGAACCACAAGCCTGTCCAAGAGTCTTCCACAACTTAGCACTATCTCATTTAAATTGCTGAGGTTGGAAAGTTTCTGTTAATTAGGTTTTTTTACTATTTTCCCTTTTTGGACCTCTTTAAGACTTCAAGATTCTTACATTACTATTAAGGATTTTCCACTATTTGGAAAAATAAAAAGTGCTGAATTGTTAAAGGAAGGTAAGATAGCAAAGACCATACCTCTTAATCCTGTGCTCCTGCATAGAAGCTGAGGATACAGGGAACAGAACTGTAAGTAGTAAGTTTTTATACAACAGGAAAGAGAGTGAGATGTGTTTACAGACACCTCTGTTGTAAAACAGCCAGAAGACAGATAATTTCACCTTAGGAAAGCCAGAATGAGTCAGGGTTCATTTTATTTCCGCATCAGCTCAATGCAAGAGTAAGAAGGCAGAGTGTGGTGAGTGAGAGGAAAACATCATGTGCAGAGTTTCTCTTGGATCTCAGTGGGACATGTTTGGGGAAGTTGACGTTCCTCCTGCACAGGAGAATTTTATTTGCATTTATAGTTATCTTTGCATTTATGATTATCTTTGCATTTCTAATACCCTTTTTACAAGGACATGCAGTAATAGGACAAGGGGGAATGGATTTAAACTGAAAGAGGGCAGGTTTATATTAAATATTCCGAAGAAATTCTTTTACTGTGAGGATGCTGAGACACTGGATCAGGTTGCCCAGAGAACTTGTGGATGCCTGTGCTGGTTTAAAGGTAAACTGGCAGGGGAAATGAACCCAACTCAAAAGAGAGATTATAAGTCAGAATAACAATTTAATAAAATAATACAATAAATACGATTATACAGACAAACGGTTTTAACCCACAAACCCCAAATGTATAACCCAGCACCCTGGGGCATGAACAGAGTGGTGTTTGTTGGGCCCCCTGAGTCCAAAGTAAACGGAGAGGGAAAAACCTGTTGGTGAGAGTGCTGTTGCAGTCTGGTCAATAGTGGTGATTGCAGTCCAGTTGAGAGTGGTGGTCGCAGTCTGGTTGAAAAGTGGTGGTTGCAGTCCAGTCGAGAGTGGTGGTCTCAATCTGGTTGAGAGTGGAGGTCACAGTCCTCCTCTGTTTCCCACGAGTGGTTAAAAAAGTCCCAAGACTCCAAGATTATCTATATCCTCAGGTTCAGGCAGGAATGCCCAGTACCTCCCTCAGGGTGGGGAGTTCCACAATGGGTGTGAGGACAGGAGCATCCTCCTATCTTGCAGGCCTCTTAACATCCAATTTATAGAGTCAGGGGTGCTCTGGGCAGATGGTGTAAATGCTCTATTGATAACAGTTTCTGGGAAATGGCATGGAAGGCTATAGAATACACAGTTTTGGGTTATATCCATACAGTGATGAACTGGTCCCAGCTGTTCTAACTAGAACAATGCCCCATCCCTGGAATGTGCCCTTGCCCATAGCAGGGGGGTTAGATATAAATGATGTTTAAAATCCCTTCCAACTCAAACCATTCTATGATTCTATGATAATCTAAACAAACATTATTTCCTTGGAATCTGCAGCACCATAGGCTCTGGCACTGCTTTCCCAATTCTTGGCCTTTACTAAAAGGTTAAAAAAAGGGGGAGACAGAGGCCAGTCCATCAAGGCCTGTGTAACTAATGCCAAGTCCAACCCCCAAATTAAAAAAAAAAAATGTCAAAAAGCATGTTCCCTGATTATGTGATTTTTCTCAAGGAGACTGCACAAAAGAGTGGTAGGAAAATCTAGAAGTAAGCAAAAGAGCTCTATTTGGCCCTACCCCACATCTTCCCATTTTGTTTGTAATGAAGTTGTCTTGTTGCGTCTCTTCCCTGCCTCTGGCAGGCAAGAAAGGGTTTTAATTTCAAGCCATCAGGAGACTGTGTGGAGAGATGGGTCATATTTATTCAGATCCAGTTGTGGGTTAATCATGTTTACACACTTCTGGATGGCTTGGAACACATAAATGGCACATTCACATCTATTTACAAGAGACTATTAAGAGACATCATGCTTGCTCCTAACTTCTACCTCCTGCTTACTAGTTCCTGAAAAGCAGTGCATTGTACCTTCAAAAAAAAGAGGCACATTTCCTAGAAATACATGCCTAGTTATTATTAGAAACAGATGAGTTTCTTTCTTCTCTGAAAATACCTCCACAATCTACTGTCTAATATTATATATTGGGCACCTCAATAAGATAGCATGATGACATATTTATAAAGCGACTTTTTTTTTCCTGTGTGAAATTGCTGGCATCCAGAAATCCAAATATCAAGTGGAATAGTAGGATTCCACTAAAGAAACATGTCCTTTGGATGCTCCCCATGAAGCTAAGGTGTTTCCCCGGGTGAACTCAACAGGAGATATTTATTTGCTCTGGTGATGTCTCAAAGTAAGAGAGCACTTAGGTGGGGTTGACTCTGGCTGGGGAGGAAAGGTGCCTCCTAAGGAGACATCCTGTGGTCTCTTGACCACCCCTGTGCTGTTGTATCTTTTTGGGATAGTGCTGTCTTTGTTCCACTGCTACCTTCTCTCTCATCTCCCAGCACCTTGCTGGCACTGGCTCTGGCCCAGGATACAGTGACATTTTGGTACACTGCAGGATCAGGATCTTCAGGCTTTTCCCCCTCCTAAAGTAATTAAAGTTCCTTTGGCACTGAATAAAGATATCTTGTCACTGCTTTATCATCTCTCTACATCCGGGTTGGCTTCATTCTCCAGTCTCACTTTGAGGAATTCAACTCATTACAAAATAGAAGGTATAGTCTGAAGATCAAGATCTTTTATTCTTTTTTTCCCCCATGCCAGAATCCCTGTTCTATGTAATCCACTAACACGAGAGACAATTTTCTGGTTCTTAGAAGTGTTGTGAACACAATAAAAGTCTCTTTCCCTTTTATTCCTGTCCTAGAATGAGTTGTGAGCAAAACTTCAGAAATGTCCATCCTGTCATGAACATTATCTGCGAAAATTAACTATGTCTCTTCCCCCAGTTCATCAGTAGATGGTGGCAAAGAGTTCTTGCTCATCTGAGTTTCAGACCTCAAGGGCTACGCAGACATGACAATAACAACAACTGATGGGTAATATTTTGCCATCTGCTGCACTCCTTATCTTCAGCTGCTCTATTCGCATGTGAATGAACCTGTTGCAACTTCTAGTTGCCTTCCCACATGCAGAGCTTTGTGAAATCACAGAATCATTTGCTGCCATCATTTCCTTGTTCCAGGTAGCCTTTACGTTCTGAAGACCTCCAGACCTTATTTCTCTGATTAAATTCAGGGAGTTCACCTGTTTTCAACTGTCTAGGTTCTTCTCTTCTTTCCACCAATTTGTCTTTGTTATTACTTACTCCGCACCTAAGTTATTTCACTATCAGGCATATAGGACTATGATGCATATGAACTATGTGTCAAACCAAAACTATATTGCAAGCTGCATTACTTTATAAATATAGAATAATATTAAACCTATTTTTCTGTACAGGAAACCAATAAAAATAGCCATACAAGGTCTCTTACGTGAAAGATCTTACCAGAGAAATAATTATCTCCTGAAATTGCAAGCACTG
Organism: Neopelma chrysocephalum; assembly: GCF_003984885.1. Lineage (NCBI taxonomy): Eukaryota > Metazoa > Chordata > Aves > Passeriformes > Pipridae > Neopelma > Neopelma chrysocephalum. Next base: position 10,467,540 of record NW_020897725.1, on the reverse strand, counting down.
CACTTGAATTCTCAACAGCATCTTGCAGCACAAACTGATGTTTCATTATTAAAATTTCATGGTACTCTAAAATCAGTAATCCTAAAACTTTTATTTGGGATTAAAATACAAATTGCATTTTTTCATTGCCAAATTGCATTGCAATTTTGTATTATCAATGTGCTAATAACTAGACCAAATTAGCATTTTAAGCTTAATTTGTGGCAGATCACAGCATGTGTCTACAGTCTATCCCTTAGCAACGCAGCTTGGGAGATACACAAGTGTGGGTGCCTCTAGTCTTGGCAAGAATATTAAGAAAATCTGGTGAAAAACTATGGGGTAAACAATAGTGTTGCTCCTAAAACTACATCTGTTTCCTGGTTCTACCTTGACTCTGAATTGTAAGACGACGTGTGATGAGGAGAAATAGCAAAAGCCAGTTTTATTTCCAGCGTGGAAAGTTATTTTTACTTTTGTCCCCCACCACTTCATAGCCATCAAAATGTCCTTTCAGTGCAGCAGGGAAGCACAGCTTCCACTATCAGTCAAAACCATTATGGGGAGTGAAAGTCAAAGTCATTTTCTCTCATAGGGAAATACAAACAGTAAGAGTTGTTCTATATTGAAATACCCATCCCCATTAAAGGTTCTTAAATGCTATTCTTAATTATAATACTTAAATTCATTTTAAATACTTAAGAGGAAGTGAGGAATGTCACTGTGTACAGCTGATAATTTCAGAAAGCTCGATCGCAGAGAGGAAAGCAAAGATGGTGTTTAACTGTAGGGGAATCAGGGCAGGAAGTAACACAGAAGATCCAATAAAAGACAGTGATCTAGGCATACAGTCAAACATCTGCCACAGTGAAAAACCTCAAAGTAGGGATTCCAGATGGAGATCTGAGAGGCCCACCTCACTTAGTGTGGATGGGAGGCAGACAATGGGGGACTTTTATAAAACAATGAATACTGAAAAGGTGAGTGAGACAACAAGGGGTCTTTCAACTAAGCTAAAAGGCAATGATTAAAGGTTTAGAAAAGAAAATAAAGCATAACTAACTTATTGTCACATAATTTCACCAGTACCCAGCAGTGCTTAATCCTTAATTATATATCCGTAGTTTAATTTTTGCACAGGATCCCTCCCTTAAGCATGGAGAAGAGAGACCCAGGCAGGGACAGAACTGTGTAGTTCAAAACTTACCTGCTGCTTAGTGTTTGAGGGTTTGGCTTTACCACCACAAGGAACTTCTTTAGTTTATAAATTACATAGTGCAGCAACACTTGCATGAAACATTTCATGTCTAGAGTCCTCAACCTTGTACTCTGGAAGAGCATTGAGTCATTAACACCAACAGTGTGACCACCAGTGTTGATCAGATAGCAACTCATTTACTGGATTTGCCCATAAAGACCCTGCTATTTTCTGCAGAAGGCCTGGGCAGTCAATAAGCTGAACATGAAGGAGTAATGTATCCTTGCAGCAATCAAAACAATCCAGGTTCAAGATCTAGCATGACAAGGCCCCTGGATAACCTAACCTAAGGCACTACCTGAAAGATTCATCCATATAATCTCCCCTTTTAAATGAGACTTTTCTATTATTCACTTTCTCTCACTGTTCCGTCTTAGAGGAGAAAGAACAGCTTCATGCTCAGCTACTGTTGTGCTTCATCCATGAGGGAAGAGCCTGAGAATGCTTCTCAAAAGAGTTAGGGAGAAAAGAGACAAGAGGAAAGTGCCATTTACAGCCTCCAACCTCCCACCTAAAACAATGGAAAAGCCTATTTTAGGGGATTTGTCCTGTCTCTGCTGCCTAAATGTCTTGAAAACTATTCCCTGTCCCCTGCTGTGACCTTCACTATGGCAGTGGCTGTCAAGTGATAAGCATAGCCGTCTCTCCAAATAGAAGAATATGTTGAACTGTGTAAAATAAACATAATTCCAAGCCCATATCTTCCAGCAGCAGCGCACTACATTGTCTCTTAACATAATGGATTTGTTAGCATCGCCTCGGTTTGAGAAGTGCAGCAGGCACTGCTAAGGTGAATTATGAGAGGTTAACAATGAAAAGTAAGCATTGTGTGCTGAGCTTATGACTCACATGGTGCTCTTCAAGAGATGCACATATTAAAAACAGCTGGAAAATATCAGACAACATAAAAAAATATGCCATCACCTTCTTAACCTCTGATGTTGTAAATAGACTTGGAAATTTAGTGCTGATTATATCCAGCTTTAGGGGCTGCAGTGGAATATATGGCAGCACAACAGTTAGAGTGTGTCTTTTGATTTATCTCACTGACAACTATCAGACCCTTCAATGCCTCGATGACAAACAAGCACAGAAGAGGACAGACATGCAAACAGCAATAGAACTGATTTATATGAAGTGGGAAAGAACTCAGTATGTGTGTGTAGTCATACCCCCATGCTGGCTGATACACACTTCTCTCAAACTACTTCTGTGCCAGATTTATGAGGCATCCAGTAGGTTTCTGATCTGTCAGCACCTGCAGTGCTGGCTTAGCTTTAAAAGCACGCCCATGTCCCTGGAAGTTCACCCATGAAGCTCATAGGAGAATTGGAGATGAACACAATGTACATTCCTCATGCTCTGTTGCCTTATGTGTCTCCTCTCCACGTATTACACCATGAATTGGAAAATGGGAAGTTTGACAAGTATTCACTTGATTTGAAAAATAAAATGTCAATATATTTCTGCTTCCAATATATTTCTAAAATGAGAGCTCGAACTTGTGAACACAGATCCTGGAAAAAATATTCCAATTAATCTTTAAGAATTATCTACTTATGAAATTACATGTAATAAAAAAATAATAAAAATCAGATTTGAGAGTAAATAATTTTTATTGATCAGGATTGTGTTTTACCAATGGCTATTTAATTCTTATATACAATGCCACATGTAGTATGTAAAGGCCCAGTTACTAATGCTGTAGTCAGAGACCAACTGTAAACCAGCAGGGCAAGAATAAATTACCACATGTACAGGCAGGAATGTAAGCAGTTTTTGTGACTTATCCAAAGTCATGAAGGGAATCATCTGAAGAGCTCAAGCTGGCTCCTAGGCCCATTGTTGGACCACATACAGATTTCCTTTGGATGAAGTTTGAGGGCTCTTGTGGACTCTTGATGTATGCAGTTTGACAAGGTATAAAGTCACAGAAGTAAATCTCTGAGTTTCCCATTTACATTCAGGAGAAACAAGGCTTGCCTCCCTGAATTAAACAAAAAAGAGGGTGAGAATACAGAATATATATTGCCCAGAGAGACTAACAATGTAGGTGTTTGCTCCTAGAGATATCACTGGACAGAGATGTAGGTCCATGGTATGAGTGAACTGCATCAGGTTGCTAAAAAACCCACAACAAAGCAAATAACAACTCCTCCCCCTCTTCAAGAGCCCCCAAACCCCAGACCCTCAACTGTATATTAGTATACTCAACAGTAATCTTCTTTTCCTAGGTATTTGTTATTTCTTGTGATTCAATGCACACATGTACCACTGTAAATCTTACTTTTCTTTGTAAATTGTAGGTTTCCTTTGAGGATCTTTCCACTGGCATACCATTCTTTATTATTTTCTGGTATTAAGCAACTTTTGAACCTACAAATATTCCTCTACACTTGTTTATTTTGCTCTCTTCTTAGCTTCTTCCAGACTGCTGCAAGTTTACTCAAAGCCCTCCCAAAGCTGGATCTACATTTTCACATTTAGAGGAGAATCACACATAATGACTATTCTTATGCCAAGAAATAAAATCAGATGGATACACAGAAGTTGTCCTTGAAACCAAAACAGTCACTATGTTTCACTTCTACAAAGTTATATCGTCCATTATTCCACCCCAAAACACCAGAAGAAATTTAATAGAAAGAGCTTGAATGAAGAGCTATTGTTTAGACTTCTTCTCTCAAAGTTGTCACAACTTTTCCCCTGCCACAGGCTTATTCACTTGCCATCATCCTGTGTTGTCATCCGTCCTGCATTTGGTGGGTAGGCACTTCCACTATAGAACAGGTAAAAATATTTGCTGTAAGATAATAAAGTATTTCTCTACTGTAATGTTCACCACCTATGAACAAGGAAGTCCTTTGCAACATAGCAAACAAGCAAACAAGCAAACTTCAATCATATGAAAAAATACAGTGAAGTCAATCCATGAGACTGCTGACTTGCTGATGTGACATGAAGGACACCCCAGGATTTCACCATTATAACCCAAATCCAGTCTCTATTTACTGGGAGATATGCTGTCTCAGTTCCTTTCCTCTCTGTTATCCTTGATCAGCATAAAGCAGATATCAGGGCTTTGGGTATCAGTTATCTTTCATTTAAAATCCCTTTTTCTTCTCCTCAATCCCTAAACATTAGCCTGCAAATGGCAGTAAACAAAAATATTACTTTTTTTATGTGTGCAAATATTCGTGTCGCATAAAGTCGGTCAAATGAAATTACAGAAGCATGAAATCAGCCAAGCTGGGAACCAGAAAACATGAGAATTAAAGAATATGTTAGTGAAGTTCTTGGGCAAACTTGCCCATTTGATCAAACCAGCACGTAAAGGATGCATGGAGGTGCCAGGACCTCCTTGTTTAGTGCTTGCCCTGAAGCTCTTATGTGGAGGGTGATTCTTCTCAGCCTCCCAGGCTGTCAAATCACTCACCCCTGCACAAGACAGTTTAGCATTATTCGGTTACGGCTTTGCTGGAGGTCCCAAGTGAGGCTGAAAACCATTACATTGGTTATGCATAATGAGACTCGGTCTGGCACAGCAGTGAACAGTTTATTGTGTAAACAGGGTGTGTGAAACATAGTATTATCACTTTTGTTGATAGATAGGGACAGTAGGCACAGAGTTTTGATTTACTGACAAATTTGTACAGTTCCTGCCTGTTATCACATATGCAGAGTCATGCTCTGTAACTCATCTTAATCTACTACCTTAATTGCCCATATGCTCAGAGCAGGGTGGGGGACACTTGATCTCACTTTGTACAGGTGTAAATCTGTCTGTGTGCTGCATTTGGGTTCAGTTTGACTCATGCACTTGAACAAAACCTTCAGTTTGACTCATGGACTTGGAACAAAACCATTACTCCATTTTAGTCTCACTTCAGGACCAAAGACCTGGATTTTCTAGGGTTGGATGTTAATTTTCATTCTCATCTGAAGCCTCATTTCAAAAGAAAAATGAAAAAATATCTAGGCAACTTAAAATTTTTTAAGATTTTTTAAACTGAACATGCAAAAATAATAACTCGCCATGACTCAGCATCACTATTCACTTTGAAAAAATGCAAGTCTGTGGCTCAGCAGCTGATGTTCAGCAGAGCCTGTTTATGAGGCTGGTCAGCACCTCTCAAGACTCCTTTTAATTTTACATAAGCAGCCCCTATTGTAACCTCTACCATTTCAGACTAAACTAGGAACTTCAAAGAGCATAACTATATGGAGGTTTGAAGATGTCCCATCAGGCTCCAGTTCAGCAGCATCCACAGGACGTCAGTGCTAGGGATTGGTCCTAATGGAACCCATTCACAGGCTTCAGCATGTACATAGGTCTGGATTTTCATCAAGGCACCCACTTTATCATTTTACTGGATCTGCTGAGCTCCAGGTACATGTTGAGATGAGACCTGGGCACGTACTGTGTCTTCCACAGCGAGCGATGCCATCGGGAGTGGGAGGAACAAACTACCCCTGTTACTCAGCACGATGAAAGAAATAGGCAGAGTTAAAAAAGCAATGCCTGAGAAGCTGTGAAAGCAAACATAAATAGCACCTAACTTGCACTTCTTTTGTACTCACAAGTCATAGGCGGAGCAAGAATTCCTGTAACCTGGGATATTTCAGTGTGAACAGAAGCAGAATTTGCCTGTTCATGTCAACTGTGTGGTTCTGCTTTCTTTGCACCACAAAATAAGTGCTTAAATCTACTCTTGCACTGAAAGCTGAGAGACGAAGTTCAGCTGCTACACACTCGCTTGCCAAAGCACAGGCAGCCTCCCGCTAAGTAATCTTTCCCAGGTAGCAGAATTTTTATGGTTCTTTAATGCTTCATCAGGTGTTAATCATAACATTTTGCTGTCTGAATAACAAGCTTATCTCCCTCAAGAAAGCCCTGGTCCACATCCAAAATTCTGTTCTCAGAGTAGACAATACACTTTGATAGCAGTGACCACATTTCACCCTGTGCCCAATGAATTTCCAGACTCATGGATTGAATAAGTACATTTGTTAGTTGCTGCCTTTGATATTCTAGAATTGCCTACATTTTATTTCCCCGGATACTGCTGTTGAAGAAATCAGTAGTTCCAGAGAGGAATAGTCTATTTCTCCCTCTCATTCCTGTGTAAAAATGTAGCTTGATTAAGGTTAGAGGATAGCAGTGGGGTGTGTGCAGGTGAAAATCAATACCTCGCTCATGTCATCAAGAACTGGACCAATGCAGAAAACTTTGTATTCACAGTATCATGGGCAAATTTATCTTTGTTCCATAAAAAAGGGAAAAAAGTTTGTTTTCTCCCTCCACATAATGGAATCTGGACTCATTCAAGTCTAGACTCTCTGTCAGTATTTTCAAGAGATCTCTTAAGTGATATAGAACCCAAAACTTCATTTTCAGAGCAGTTTCCTTAGCATCTGTCTTCTAAGTAGTTACTCCTTCTGAAAATGGGACTTAAGCTCCTGAACCACAGGGTTAGTTCTAAAAACTTTGCTCCATCTTCCTCATGCTTGTACAACACTCAGCTGGTAAAGCACCACTTCCTGAAATATTTCAGTCCCAGATTTTGAGTGGTCAGTAGAAGAAAAGCTGCTGTTTTGTCTTGTATAAGGTCATAATGAGTTATTCTGCCTAGAAGTCTTAAAGGTTATTCTTTTCTGTGATTTTACCTGTAAAATACATATAATCTTATAATGGTATGCTTTAGACAATGCTCTTCAGACAAGAAACAACCATCCCTTTCATTCTTCCAATGGCAATTTTTAGCCTTTATTTTTTGCTGTTTGATCTCAGAATGTTTTATGAAGGAAATAATAAACAGTGAGTGCCTAGCCCCAAAATAATTGCAACATCATCTTTATGGACTTGAGTTCAAAGCCTCACTGTTAATATACCCTTTTCACACACAGCTCATGCCACAGCAGACAAGTGTGGATGCCAAGATGTTCATCTGGTGACTGTGGGGCCACTGTCTGAGAATGTCCTCCAAGGAGTGATCATGGTAAGGTTTGGAAGGTGTTGCAGCCAAGTGTATAGGGTGACTGCTCCAAGATTGAACCTCCCAGGGCCATAGCAACAGCTCCTGGCTAAAGGTCTGTGAGCCACAAAGGTTACTTCAAGGTTTCTGAATGTAACCCCACACGTGTATTCCTGCCCTATCCATACCAGGAGCATGGTCACTCCCTGGGACACGGGCTGAGCCATTGCTATAGACTATTGCCTGCTGTATTATTCCACATATATTGGTAGAAGAAAATCCTTCATCTTGCAAAAGGTGGATGAGAAAGGTGATGAGAGTAGAGTGAACTCATTCTGACCCCATGTACCTGTTGTGTCGACTTACCTTTATGGAAAAGTCATGTTAAGCACAAGGCTGGTGTCATGGCACTGCAGGTGGAGTGGTGTGGGGAGGTGGGCCACTGCCAAACTCAGAGGGTAAGTTGGAGGACACTGAGGCTCAGAAAAACAGCCTCCAGCAGTCTCGACATTGTAGAGGTACAACACACTTCTCTCAAGTCCTTTAGTTTAGCCCACTGTGGCACAGTGGACACAACAGGTTTCAATGCAGCATGTCCAAGAGATGCTGTTCTGGGCCAGATGACATGCTGTGATCGCACTGTGGTTCTACATGGAGATTTAATGGAAAAGCCCAGAGAAACAAAAGTTGTCTAGTTTAACCTCAGTTTAAAATAATTCACACCAGCTCTGCAGCAACATCACCTTCTGGCCCTGGTGTTAGCAGGATTTTTATATGGAGTGCTAAGCTCACTGTAGTCCTTCAGATATTTTCAAAGTGACTTGCCAAATATCTGATCTCATCAAAGGCATTTGCACAAGGTATGCCCTGAAACTGAGCTTGCATCCAGGGCCTCCAGCCAGAGGGTCTTGTGGGCTTTCAGAGCTGAAAGAGAATCTGATCCTGTAGTGCAGGTAGAGATATGAAGATGAGCCAGGCTATAGGAGATTGAGAAGTCTTTTTATATTTTAACCTTAGTTTTTCTTGTCAGAGTGAATATTTTTTCTTTCTGCTTATACTGTTCTGACAGAAACTGGAGACCCACAGCCCACCAACTCTCACAGTTTTTTTTTACTTTAAGCCATGGTCACGTATCAAGAAATGTGTGCTTTTGTGGATGCCTCCCCTGTTGTTATGCTGACTACCTTTCCATCTGTTTGCAGTCTCAAATCATTGCAGTGGCAGCAAAGACATGGGAACAGCTGCCTTTTGAAATCCACAAAGTCCCATCATTATTCTGTACTTGGCTAAAGAGCTTACCTGACTGTGCTACAGCTTCACTCAAAGGGCAAAGCTTTTCAACATCCTTACCTGGCTGCTTTCTCTTCAATTTCTGTTACTCCTCATTTCTGCCACCCTGAATTGACTGCTTGTTTTCCTGTGCAATTATGGTAGAGCAACCATGAAGTTCAGTCTTCTAAGGAGACAGGTCCTCTACACCATCTGTCTTACAGAAACTTTTTATCAGAAGAATACCAAAAAACTGCTTGTATCAGCAAAGACAGCTGTCTTGCCATTGCCTGAAGGGTAAAGGTACAGATATTCATGACCATGACAAGGACAGCCCACAAAGAAATATTTAAACAAAAAAAAAAATTTAAAAAATATTTTTTTCTAGATGTTTATTGGAAAATTTCTGCTATTTTCCCTCTTTTTTCTTTTAGTTTCCTTTTATCTTTTCTTTTTCAACATAATTTCTAACAATTTATGAATGCTCAATAACCTTGTTGACTAACATTTCCTCTCATCTATGGAAATCTTGTCATCTGCTATATCCTGCAGAAGAAGGTCCACAGATTAAGTACATGCAATATGATGAAAAAATACTTTTTGTTTCTTCTCAGTCTCCTTCCCTTCAGTTTAATTTGATGTCCATAATTCTTTTACTGACAGAAGTTGTAAACTGTCTATCCTAACAAACCTTTCCATGCCAACAACTTTTACAGGCTTCACCTGTAGCTCCCCTTCTTTTCCCTATCGTTGCACTTATCCTAAGTTGTCTCTTGTCCAGAGTAAAGACTTTCGGCTTAGGTACTCCTGGTATAGAAGCAGTTTCTCACATCGATTGTACCTGAGATGCCTCTCTGAATCTTTTAAAGCCTTGTATAAATCCTGCAGGATGGGAATACCAGAACCGTACACAGCATGTGAAGCGTGGGCAGGATATGGATTTACCCAGCAACATGGTAATGCTCTTTCCTTCCTTCTCTAGCCCTCTTCTAATAATTGCTAACATTTCAATTGCTTTCTTGACAGCTGAAGTGCACTAAGTTGATGTTTTCATCATACCGTCACAACCCCAAGCTCTCACACATGAATGGTAATGGTCAGTTTAGAATCTGCCATGTTATACAGGGAAGTGGCACTGATTTTTATCTCATATGTCACTTTACCTCCACTGAGTTTCACCTGCCAGTCACTGAGTTCTGTGATAGGTGAGGGACATAGCACAGAGCTTTTCCTTTACTGCCCCAAATATCTTAGTATTATCAGCAAATTTTGTTAGTTCATTGTTTTTCCCAAACTGATTAAGAATAAGGTCTAATGTGGATAGAGCAGAGAGACCATGAAGCAGACAGAATAGAAGAAGAATGGTTCAGAGAAGCCTTCACAGCCCTTCCCTTTGAATGAGAAGCCCTCAGCACTTCTCTCCTGATGGCCTTGGAGTTATCCGTCCTGTGTTATGTTGTAAGGGGGAAAAAAAAGTAGTAGTTACAAATGCCTAAAACTCTCAGCAATTAGAAAATTGACTCCAAGGAAAACAGATCTTTCAGGCAGCGTGTCATTGACCCATGCATGGTTTCAGAGAAGAGGGAGGGAGAAGAGAACACCACAAAGAGTTCAGTCTTTTCCACCTGCTGAAAGAGATTGGCCACTTCTAATGTGGTTTTCCAGCATTGTCCAGGAAGTGCCATCGAGCATACCCATATCTGGTTTTCCTCTGAGAAAGACATATTTATGGTGTTTTCAGATCTAAAAGAGATTTTTGCAAGTTACCTAGAGCAGATTCAATTGCTCAGGTTTCCTTCTCTCAAAACTACCGATGCCCAAAGCACATTCTTTTCCTTACAGTACTGACCTAATGCCTTTACCTCCCTACATGCCTGCAAGATGAGGAAGTACTGTCACTTCAGTTTACAGATGGAAGATGGGACAGGAGAGGTTCAGAGCCAATGTTAGCTTTCAGGTCAGTGATGGAAAGGGTCCTCACATCATTGTCTCCAAAATCCTTAACTACTGAACCACTATTAGGCCATTTTTCCTGTTTGGTGATGACTTCCTTCCATTAACTTAGAGGAAAATCGGAAAGAAATCAGTCTGCAAGGAAATTAATTCAGTATCTTTGATGCCTAATGAACAAGAGGCAAATTGGCCTTAAGACACTTTCTCTGGTATAAAGAACAGTTGAGTCCAAGGTGAGAGAGGAGTTTATGAACCAGTCCCACCTTGATTCTGTTCTTTGTTCACCTCTGTTCCCACATCTAACCCTTCAGTGTTGTTACTCTGATAAATCTCAATTCTTGCTGATAAATATAGCTGTAGGAATAACAACACATACACTGTATGCCTAAAAGCCAGGTGAAATATTGATTGAAAAAAGAAAAAAACACTAGGAAATTACTTAATTACCTAACCTCTGCTTAGAAAAAGAAAATGTTATTTCCCAGCAATGTTTTGCATGGACACATGAAAATAGTGACTCTGTCCAAGGAGCATTTTGAAGGCTGCTAAGTCCAGCATCCAAAAGTTAATAAAGTGTAGTTCAGGTTGTCTTATCCTGGCTTTTTTTGTGTGAGTATAGTCTGTAATTACACAGACACGCACGTGTATGGTTTAGTAGTGGACTTGACAACGTTGGGTCAACAGCTGGTCTCGATGATCTTAGAGGTCTTTTCCAACCTTAGTGATTCTATGATTTTATGTACTTCTATACACTATTCTGTAATTTGTGGTTGCAAGAGAGCTGTATTGAAGTCTCTGCAGTGAGGAAATTGACAGGTCTGTGAGAGGGAATGCACAAAGTGAAACAGCCAAAATATTGTTGGTCACATGAACAACAGAAACAGAAAATGCCCATCCTTAATACTGGATATGCACCTGGCTAAAGATATGTGTTTCAGATTCTTTTGGGAGTGGGAACAAGGACTTGTTGTAAAAATCCTTGCTCTGCCCCATCATGACATGGACCATAGCAAGATGATTAAGCTTAATAAAGTAGCCCATACATAACAAACATGACAAATTTTTTAGCACTGGGTGCATTTTTTACATAGCTTCTTCAAAGTCCTCTCCCGGGCATGAAATAAGGCTGTTAAGATAACTAAACCACAAAATTCTGTTTCCAAAATACATTTATTTTAGGTTTAATTATGTCTCTGCATTCTCTTGATTTTCAAAACTTATTTATTAGGTAATAATAATTCTGCAATTTTCCCAGAATGTCTGCAGTTATTAAAGTGTTCTACCAAAATGTAATTCTAATTCAATGCAATTTTTCAATGTAGAAACCTCCTTTTTTTTTTTCATAGCTAGACCCTTATACCTGAGCAACATAAAAAGACACTTTAGAAAAAGAAACCTCAAGGTAAATTTTCCTTCAGGTGCCAAAAACAAAGAAACATTGCCATACAAATCATCCAAAGACTCAAAGGTATGGAGTACTGCCTTTTTATTTTCGTGAGTTTAAGATTAACTTTGGAGATTTCGGGTTTGCAGATTTGTTCAGGCTGAGTCACTCTACTCCAGAAAAGCTGATGCAGATCTGTTTTCCTCTTAAAACCAGTTTCTAACAATTTTCTCTGACTCCTGCTCCATGTGAAGCTTGTCAAATCAGCAGGCACAGATACAGACTCCCCTCTTTTACTTCCCCACCTCACACTGACCTTTCTATCCCACTCTTATTAGTCTCTTCCTCCTTCCCTCCATAGTAGCTTTGTATTCTCAGCACCTCTGGAGATTCCTCTTTGTTGGCTTCTTCTCTGAACAGGCTTGATGAAAATGGGATTTGGTGAGAAATGTGTTTTGCTTTTCTAATGGGATTAATGGCCAATTTTTAACCATTTTTCTTTTTTTGTTTTTGAACATTTCTTCCCTAGAAGTAATTTACTTTTTCCTGCAGGATACACTCCCATGAAGTGGTGCTTGTTCAAAATGTCAGTCTCTTCTGCTCTCACAGAGAGCCAGACCACCTCTGCCCTTAGAAAAGATGTTATTTGCCAAAAATGCTGCTGGCTTTCCTCCACAGAGGAAACATTATATGGTTGAATAAACTGTTATCATAATCGTTATGTCTCTTTTTATTATACACATTTAGAAAGAGAATTAATTTCCCCAGGAAGTTTAGTTTTCGTTTTCTAACTGATTGCATTTCGAAATTAAATGTCACAGTTTTCTCTTATACCAATAACTTTTTAAGTCTAGCTTCATGTGTATATATTTGTATATATCATAGAATCATTGAATAGTTTGAGTTGGAAGGGACCTTAAAGATCATCTAGTCCCAACCCCCCTGCCATGGGCAGGGACACCTTCCACTAGACCAGTTTGCTTAAGGCCCTGTCCAACCATGGAAACACATTTTTGCACTCTTTGAGACCTTTGTGTGAATTGTTGTGAAAGCTTTGAACTTGTCATTTAAGAATGCTATTACAGCTTATTGAAGGAATGTGCAATCTTTGTGTATTTGCAGAGATTTCCACTTTATCTAATACAGCTTGGATGAATTTATTTCCTTCTGGGCAGCTGGAAAGCAATGTCCAGGCTTTCACAGTGTTTTCAGTTAACAGGACTATGGTGAGACAAAAGAAAATCCTGTTTTTCAAGATATTTAACAGGCATTCTACCACAGACTAAACATTCCTTCCCTCTCACACACTGCCTTGTTCAGATTTCAAGTTAAATTCCTTTTTACTAAACTACATTACTGAATCCAACAAAGGTAGTCAAGAATTTTTCTTTCGCTATGTCTAGTCCACAAGTCTCTAGAGGCACAAACATTTACAAAAGCAAATAATTTCCCTGGACTGCTGCATCTTGATATGTAGATTCTGACATTTGTGCAACCCTGTTGCAAATCATCTGTTTTCCTTGCACACAGGTAATTAGCTTTCACCCTATCTGCTGGGGAATCCACACAAAATTTTATTGTAATTTCTCTCACGAATATCTGGGACCTCAGCAAAAGTCACCTTTTCCTCATCTTGTGGTGGCATAAAAATGCAAAAAGGGGAAACGTGGCTGTCTCATTGCACTGACTGTGGGAGCCGGTGCACTGCTGAGATTCCCTGTGGTAACATCTCAACATCTTCTCCATGACCCAGCATAAAATTTAGGTTGACTATTTTTCAGTGAGCACATAAAGGTTGTCCTTCTCATTATCTGTCCCTTAGTAAACTAAGATTGGGTTTCTGTCTAAAAGCAAATTTTGTAATCTAGATTAATCTAATCTTGTCCAAACTCACTTTGTCAATGGTTAATAAGACCAGTTGAAAGCCCAAATTCACTGCACCTCAAGGCTGGTGTCAGGTAAGAGGAAAATTGAATCTCTCTCAGTTCTCTCTTCATTGTCATTAACTGGAGAGGGAACCTCTCAAATTCTCAAATTCTAGTGAATCAGTCAGGATGTCTATGTCACTACAAGCAAAATCTTCATTTGCAGTGTTTGACTTGGAAACAGCCCCAAGTCTGCTCAATATTTTCAGAAAACCCAAGACTTTCCCTTAACGGTAGATATTTGGGATGGGGGAGATCCTTCAGGCCTCGTTTTAGTCCATAACCTGGAAGGAGTATGCTCTCCCACCCTCCCCCCACCACGTGGCCGTGTGACCCCAAGACGGAGCACTCACCAGACCACCAGGGGAGAGAGGACGAAAAAGGAGGTTTAATTGTGGGAGGGGGCTTATATAGCCCTTGGGGACCAATCACAGGTGAGGGGTCACAATCAAGGTAAGGGGTTTACAGCCAATAAGGGAGGGGTTAACAAGGGACCAATGGAAACACCTTGGGACATCTTCCCAGGACACTCTGGCCCGAGAGATAAGGGATTTACAGTGGAGGTATAGGGGAAAACGCAGTGGCTCTGTAAAGAGCCCTCTTAACATGAGTTTAGACAACATTAAAAACTTCTGATTCATCAGTCCACCTTTGGCAGGATTCTTTCCAAACATCCATTGCTACATTCCCTGTCACTCCATGAACTTTTACAATACTAGTAATACAAAAAAGCTTGTGGGACACTACACAAAATAAGGATGGTAGAAGGGGAATTTCCAAAAATACCTATTTAACACTAGAACATGTATTTATATCGCACTTTTGAAGTTCTTGTACTCCTCCCTTTCTCGGGAGAATTTGGTCTAAAACTCTTAAGTCTGTAAAGGCAAGCATGCTCACTTAGCTTTACAGACCAGATTTCTGAGTCACTCTGGCTAAGCGGAACAAAGCTAAACTGACCCTTCTCTTTCTCTCCTGCAGTTCAGAGGAATCAATAAGATCAGGCAGATGCACGAACTTAGAGTGCTTGAACAAGTGTTCTGCAAGACTAGGTATAAACAAAAGGAAAAATAATCAAGGTGCAGGTACCAGTGAGACAGCAGAAGGTATGAGAGCATTAAATCAGGAGAAACAGTGACTGAGTTTTGCTCTGCCCCTCAGATGTCCGAGGTTACAGGACAGCCCACCTGGGAGCTCCTGCTCTGGATGGATATCGGTCACTCATAGCTCCCGCACCAGGAAACTGTCTCAGAAATCCAAGACATTTTCTCCAGAGGCACTAGATGCTAAAGCAACTATACATGCCATTTGTACCGTGGTTCAGAGTCCTTTGCAAGATTATGAACCTACGATGCTGAAATACCTGGTGGGCCAGAAAAGGTGGATCAGATGGCTGAGTTTGGGGAATGAAAGAGAAGATTGTTTCTGTGGAGAGATCTGGAAGGTTAGGCAAGAAATACTCTGGGAAGAAAGTGAAGAGACAGTTTTTCCTTGTTGATGGATTTGATCCTCCTTTTCTGTTCCTTTCCAGCTGAGACTTCTGCCTAATAAAACAAGTGTAATACTCAGGAAAGAAAAAGTTGGATCACAAGGCCATCCTTGTGTGAGTCTGAGCTATTTCCCGGCTGCAAATATACTCCATGGGTGATTTTAACTCAGATGCTAGCTCAGGAGTACCAGGGATGACACAAACTAGGACATGACTCATATTTGTGAGTCCAGACACACCACTTCCAAATGCTCTGCGTGCGTGTGCATCAGCTGCACCAAAAGGAGTCCAGGGGATACCTCACACATCAGGCTGACGCAGCACAACCAACAAACCTGACTGAAAAAGTCCCAAAAGAGATCCCTCCGACCACATAAAAGTGTATCACCTGACAGAGCAAATGGGCCCCAGACAGAAAATGAGGGTTTCTGCACAGGCAGTTGCAATGTGGTGCTCTGCTCAGTCTGCTACAAATAGCACAGATGAACTAATAATATCTTTTCTTCTTAATAATCTTGATCACTCATTTTATTAAATCTCAAGGATGTCTGTTGCTGCTGCTTAACTTAAGACCCTGAAAGACACTGTATCATATTAAAAATCAAAGAAGATACATTTTCCCCACCATCCTGCTTCCAGCAGCTGCTAACAGTAGATATCTATAGGGAATATAAGGAAAGGTCATAGGAGCACTGCAAAAATAGACTGACTCTTTCTCATAATAACACTCTCCCAAACTCATTTCGTCCCAGTGAGAATTAATAGAGATCAGGAATTTGGTAACTGCTCTAACAGATGAGACAAAGTTAATTGGACTATATCTTGACAAAAGTATTCTAAAAAATCCTGAGTGGTAGGTCTTGATTCCCAGCTTTTATATGCAATTAATTTCAAATGTTGCATTTGATTTATCTTTTAAAATTTTCCTCTGTTTCACTTTGTCATTTCAGTATCTCAGCTGCATTGGTTGTTATTGATTCAGAAACTGACAATCCACTAGAGTCTGAGTAGTAATGATAGAATAGTACTAATATCTTATATTTTTATTAGTTAAAAATATAACAACACATTTACAATAACATTTTAAAAACAATATGTTGCTACTATAAAATTAAAATAAAGTTGAAATGCAATCTAAATGCATTGACTGAAGGAGTTTTAAAATTAGTTTTAGAGAAATTGTTTCCATGAAGGAAAAAAAAAGAGTTAAACTCCTACATTTGTCACAAAGAGGAAAAGCCTTTCTCCTCACATTAAAATAAAATGGTCACATTTAACAAACAATTCAAATTGAAAGATTGCTTTGATTTTCCAGAAAATAAATTAAAATTAAGTGTTCTGAACTTGTTTTGACCCAAACTGGGCTGAAATGAGAGCTTTTCCTTCTTTCTCTTTTCCAGCAAATAGAAAAAAATCCTGAGAAGCAGCGACAGTGAGAAAACAGTGACCATTGGCCATATCTGATATCAGAATACATAAATTCGTTCTGAATAACGTCAATTAAAGTATAGAATAAGTTTTAATCAGCTCATGAAGGAATCACATATTTGAGAATTGCATAATGTGTTGGTAAAATACTTTCTCCACTTGTAAAATACCTTTTTTTAATGCCAAGCAGCTTTTTAAAGACTGTTTTGCTGGCAGATTCTAAGGCAATCAAATACTTTGTCTTGTTGAGCTTGTTGACTTCAGATACCCTCTACAAGAAAATAGATCACTAAAATTCATATTTTTTCCTTGGTAGTTCTGGCTGGCATTTAATACATCATTGAACCTGATGGTTCACTCTGAAGTGCTTTGCTGATCTTATGGATGCTATTGCTTATGAATACTTAGTATTTTTGGACCAAAAATTTCTGTCACCGCCCCAAAGTGTGACCCTGTGAGTATGTCTACAGAAGTATTGTTATAGCAACCACTACAGGTAGTTGGAACCAGAATGTCTTGGACCTGTGAGTGAAGCATATTTTATGGTTTATCTGTGTTGGTAAAGGTTTAGGTCTTATGAACTTGCTTTGCTTTTTATCCAGCAGTAGAATTCCAGTGATCCAAATCACAACATCCATGGGTTTGTGGGAGGAAAGGGAGAGGTGAGGACACAAATACTACAATAATAATATTGATGGAGAAAAACGAGGTCAAGAACAGAGACACAGAGAAAAAAATGGGCTTAGGGATATTATATACACTCAGTATTGGTGTTCAGATGAGGATGATGTGGTTGAATATGGATGTAGTAAAGTGTTTTTTTATGGGGAGAACAAAAAGAGAACTTCATAGGCTAATACTTCACTAGTGTTCTTACATTACAGAAAATTAATCTGTGGCAAGTAAAATACCCATTTCAGAGGGTACGTTTGTTTGTTTGCTACATTATAGTTTTGTAATTTGGTCTGCATTTAGCTGCTCCTCAGCCATTGGAAACAGATCATTCTGCCCTGCAATTGCAAATATTGATTTACAATGACATTTGTCTCTTGTAAAGTGTTTCAGTAACATCTGCAAAAACAGATGATGCAGAAGCATTAATCTCTCCATCTCTCTGATTTAAAAAATAAGTGTTTTTTCCCTGTATGGCATGAAGGAACATAACTGTGATGAGTATTTCAAAGAAAGGATTATGTTTCTGAATTTCCTATGCAGTGGCTGTAGGCATACAGATAGAGATTATGGAAGACTACAAACACAACAGCATTTCATTTTGGTGTGTTAAGCAAATAGAAATAATAACATGCAAACTGCACATCCCGCTTTTTGGTTCAAAATGTACCCCGAAGTATAATTGAAGTAAAACTAGTGGATGCTACTGGTTTTGATACACTGCATAGACTGGATGAGGTTTATTAGCAAATTTATCAGCACTCATGGCCTGAGTTCAAGTCTGCAGCCAAAACTGAAGTCAGCTGTATTTTGCATTCTTTATTCTTTCATTGTGAAGGTCTCATATTTTTTCCTCTATTTTTCCTATACAAAACCCTTCACCAAATAACTTCAAAACAGCACCTAAAAATAAAATATCTGACTTCCATGACAATACTGGAAGAATTATTAAACAACAATCTAAAACTGCCAAACCAGGAAAAGAATGGAATGTGAGTCCTCCCCTTCTAACTCATTATTCACTGTCTCTTCTTTCTTTGCCAAAGGTGAAATGTCCCCCACTACATTTCAGCATATCTTACCTCTTTTAAAAGCAATTGACATGTTCTGTTTAATATATTTTCAAAATCCAGAAGAGTTTAACATATTTTCAAAATCCAGAAGAGTTTCTCAAAAATACAACAATAAACAGTTATAAGTCCAAAGAAGAGCAAAGAAGAAAAATCTACTATGCAAAATAACCATGTAATAAGCTGGATTTCTCTCTGTACCATTGCTTTAACTCACTTTGGGGGTCAGAAATGAAGTGAGTTATTAAGAAATATTAAATACTTAGATCCTTCTGATCTTTTCAAAAAGGAAGGATGTTAGTTATATCCCAGAAACTCCTCTTCTCCATTTGAGATGCCCCAAATACCCAAGATATCCATACTGGGTTGCCAGATAATATGCAGGACTACCTGTGGAATGTGTTTTTCTGAAGATGGAGCTCCGCAGGAATACTTAGAGTATATCATAAGGTCTTGGGTGTCGATACTTAGCACATGATTCATCTCATCACTCACAGACATCTGAATCTGTGGACTGTGCTGTTAATGGAAGCTTAGACACACAGGCAAACATTTAAATTTAGATTTCTTAATTTAAAGTTGAGTCTTACTTTATGTTTGGCCATACAAATGCCATTTCGCATTATTAACTTTAATACTTTAGCTCAAGTCATCTAGGTGGGCTTCACATGGGCTTAATACCAGTCATAAAGTATCCTTATGAGATGCCATGAAAATAAATACTTTTAATATCATGAGCTTTAATGGCAATGGAGCCTTTAAACTTAAATATTTATTGACTGCAATTTTAGAAAACACAAAGCAGCACTTTTATTTCTGAACAGGAAAGCCCTCAGTAACCACAGGACTGGGCAGCCCTGTTATTTGGAAATCAAAATCTTTCCTGCCCCATGCCTGAGTGTTTCTGTGCCTTTATGGTCTTGCCCTAGACTTGCAGATCAAGTGGCAAAACTGTCATACATCGCAATTTTTGCAAGCTTATATGCCTCATTCTCTTTTTATGTTCTTCATCATATTATGCACTGCCTGAATTTGCAGGCTCTCCATGATGGAAATCATGTCCTCTCTTTTATGCTTTTTCTGAACCCAGCATGAAGCAAGGCCTGCAACAGAAACCTGTATTACAATTGCAGCTGAAATATCTGCAATCAGTCTAATATTGTGATGGACACATATAACTATTAAGAGACTTTTGAAATCAAGCATAAAAACTCATTTAAGAACAGTAACTGCAGAGGGGTGAAAGATGCTGGGTCTTCAAATATCATATTTAGGTATCGGAAATTAGGAAGAAATCAGGTTGCCCAGAGAAGCTGTGGTGGCCCCATCCCTGGATGTGTTCAAGTCCAGGTTGGAAGAGGCTTTGAGCAACCTGGTCTAGGGAGAGGTGTCATCACTAGATGACCTTTGGAACTAGATGATCTTTAAGGTCCCTTCCAACTCAAACCATTCTATGATTCTATGATACGTGCTGAAGTTGGTACACCCCAAATGCTGAGAACACTGGTAGCAGTTCTACCAAAAGGAGTTACCCAGCTGGGTTGAAAAGTTGTTTGAAATTGCCCTTGTTTGAGACCTCCAGCTCCCTGCTTTCACTGTGGCTGCTGTGATCAAATCTGCCAAGAATTCCATTGCATTTCTAACATCAGAAAATGGGACAGATGGATGCCAAAGTAATCTCTGTCTCTCTGGCAGCTTATCCAATTAAACATTTAGACAGAGAAAGGTATAATTGCAGAATAATCTATCTGCTTTTATTGTGTGCTTTCCCTTAAGACACTCCTGTCTTTCTGACAAAGAAAATAAACTTTGACAGATGTTTACTTTCAAAGTAAAAAAGATAGTGGAGTTCTATTAACATGGACTGTATTCAATAGGAAAGCTATTTTTTCACTGCACCCAATGCCAGCATTCTTTGTAGAACAAAGATTTTGGTACTGAGTAAAATTTGATTTACATGCCTGAGGGAATAATAAAAGAAACCTATTACAGGATGAAATGGGCTGTAATCACATTGAGAGGATAGAGATTGTTCCTTGGGTGAAGAGGGGGCAAGGCTACTGCCTGGTAAATGGCCTATTGAAAAAGAAAAAACAGTGTTATCCAAAATACAACATACGTCAAAGTTTGAGGAATGATGTCTGTAATTGCTTCACTACACAGACTTGCACTGCCTTCAGCCGGAGACCACGTGCACCGAGTGTTTTTCACAGGGCCGCGGGCAGGGAGGCACTGCTGGACATGGAACACAAGCACAGAGCATCAAAGCCATCCTGCTGTTCTCCCTGGATTATGCCTTAGCTAATGTTAACTCACATGACACAAAGAAGGTCAGCATCCAAGTCTAAGGATGGGGCTGTTCTCCCCACAGCACACAGAACCTGAGGAGCAGGGCTCTGTTCCTGCTCCCCTGGCCAGGAGCCAGCCTCAGCTGCTGCTGGACTCGACACAAACCAGGCAGGGAATGATTTCAATTACCGAAGGAACAGCTGCTGCTCCAGAAGACATGGGTGAAGCCAATCCCTTCTCCAAGAGCTACTTGAACTGAGCAAGGAGCTGGCCTGCAGGCCCACGGCACAGCTGCACGGTGATTCTCTGCTTTTCAAGCACAGGACACTCATTAAGTCAGCAGCAACTCCTCAGTGTGCACACATCTGAGAAGGGACTGATCACCACATCTTCCATCTGTCTCCACTAACACCATTTCCAGTAAGCAACACCGTGCTGAAAATTCAGGATGCTCACTGAAATTTAAGGATGTACGGCACCCTGTGCCCTGTAAGCTCGCTGTCACACACACTGTTCCCATTAACGGCATTTCTGCAGGGATTTATAGGAAGAAATGCTGGGCTCCTACAGGCTTTCTAACTCCCCTTCTGGTTACTCTCATGACAGGCCTGATGTCTGCCCTTCTACCAGTTTGCTCCGCTGTGGTTTTAAAAGGAATTTTCCACTATTATTGTCCCCTATTATTATTCCCCTGTGTAAATGCAATTCTAATTATATAGAAATTATTATTTTGGCTACACAATGATAAATATTACATTTCTAGGCAAATGATGAAAGTTACAGAGAGATATCAAAAACACTAGTGATAAAAGTAGTTCAGTGGTAAACACCAGAGAAGGAAAAAAACAACATAGAAGCAGATGCTTTGTGACTTGAAGATTTGAATTGTCCTTGTTTCCAAAATGCTACAGAAGCGATTACGGTTGACAGCCACATTTCCTGTGATAGGCAGAATGCTTTATACTTGAACGACTTGGATACTACACAGTCTGTCGAGTCTAAATCTGTTTAAGTCATGACAATTTATGTTATATTACAGTACATTACTTGTTTTGATCATAAGACTAAAACCATTCTTGCATGAAATGAACTGAAACTTCGAAGAAAAAAAAAATCAAGCAAGGCCTCTTTTCAAAGCAACTGAAATTTTCCTGACTGTGAGATGGACCAACAAGCTACAAATCTAGAGGAGCAATGCAGAAAACTAAACCTTCCTCCATCCGTATTCTGAAGCACTCAGATGAGTGTGATCAAGGCTAGGAGCATTAACTAAATATCTCACCTTAGCTAAATACACTCAGGAGTGAGGACTACTCCGCAGATGGAAGGTTGGTTACCTTTGAAGTGCAGTGTTTGGGTTACTACTCTTTGTCAGAACATGATCATTGCAATATTTGGTTTTCTGTTTTTAAAGATTGAAAATAACTGAAAGATGCACAGAGCAAACATCTGGGATAGTTCTTTGACTTGCCAGCTATGGGAGAAACAGAGATCATGGAAAGGAAATGGAGAAAAGAAGAAGTCCTTACAATTCTCAGTTCTGTGAAGAGGTGAAGGAGTTTCTTCAGCCTTAGGCTGATTAATTGCTGTACTAAAACTCTTAAATAATATCTTAATCTTAATTTGCAAGGTAAGATTTGTTATACCATCTTTTTATGTGGACCTCCTGTTACCCAGTTACTTTCAGACACATTTTAAGAAATTTTGACCAGAATATAAAGATTCAGGGTTTTTACGTGAAATCTCCCTGTTGCTTTTTTTTTCTTAATTTTTTCAATAATTTTTTTCCTGGATTTTTTTTAAATTAAAAAAAAATCTCTTCACCAATTTGTACAGTACTTCCTTGTTTGTTTTTGTTTGTTTGTTTTTCCTTTTTGTTGGCTTATTATTTTTGTCTAGAGTGAATAAAGTAAGAATAGGAGAAAAAATACCTGAGGGAATGAAAAGTCACCAGGTATTAGAACCAACATGTGGGAAGTGAGCTTCTCACTTTTCACAAAACTAAATTAAATTACATTATGTGACCAAATTACTTCAACCTCCAAATGTATATTTAAACACTATTTCTTACTTTAAATTTTCTAAATAAACATGATCCTCAATCCACTTCTTTCTCAATAGCAAATATATTAATACAATAAAATTTATTACTGCTTTTGGGGGACATTCCTGGATTTGTATCATTTCACCTTTCTTCTCTTTTGTCCCTTTCTGTGATACATTATTCCAAGAAGAAATAAGTCCTTGAAAAATCTGGTTATATGCTTAGCTTACAATAAAAATTAAAAGACAAAGATTGGAAATAGAAGGCTTTAATCAGTGTTTGCAATAAGAGGATGAATTTGGGAAAACTAATATATCCATGAAATTTCATTGTTCAAACATAAACCCAGATACCTTGGCCTGCCAGGGAGATCAGCAGCAAATCCTATTAGCAAGATAGTGGAAGAAGAGGGGCTGTGCTCTGTGACTGCTTTTAAAAGCTGCAGTGGAATGGAAGTGTGAGCAAACAGCTGCAAAGGGATGAAATATGCAGGCAATGCTGTAGTGAGAAGTGTCATGAATACCCAGGAAAACAGTAAATTAAGATGGACACACCCAAAAAGGTCAGCATGAGGTCTCAAAAAAAAAGAAAAAAGAAAGGGGAGGGGGAAAATAGAGAATACTGTTCTCAAGTGTACATATGTACTTGCAAAAATATTAAATAGGACTATTTGAGCAGGGAGCAAAACTTGGCAATGCAATCCTTTGCAAAAGGATTTAGATTATGTAGAAGGCAGTGAGTTCAACATGAGTTTGTAGCATGACACTATTGTTAAATACAAAAATCAAGAAGCCTGTGTTCTTTTCTTCCATTCAGGGTCTTGTCACTTAAGGATATTGTTATCTAACTACCTATGTATTTTCTGTTGAACGAACTAAAAATCCTTTTCTGTGCACTAGCATGTGCCATCTGCCTTTCTCTTCATTGAAAAATGTACTGAAAAATTACAGTGAGTTGAGAATAAAGTGCTGACAGTGATTAAAGATGGGGAGGAGTGACTTATGAGAATGCTTACACGTTCTTAAGGGTGCCATTACACAATCTTGGTTTTCTTTGATGGCAAAGCTGCTTAATTCACTCATACCACCCTCACAGCCTCTCACTGTTTATTTTCTTTCCTCATGCAGCAGGTTCCTGCTCCCTCAGGTCTGCCAGTCCTGTTGATAAGGCCATATTGAAAAACAGATCGCTGAAACTCTGAATTTAGAAAAAAATTACAACCTCTCTTCATTTAATAGAAACATCTATTGAACCAGCTCTATTTTCTCATCCAAGAGTCCAGGATTGACCCCACAAGCGATTGCACCAATACATCCCAAGGAGGACATTTATGGGACCATATTTTGGGATGGTTGAGAGCTGAAGGAAATTAGACTTTTCTGAAAAAGGCTTTGCTAATCAGGGATATCTAGATGATTTTTTTAGGTGTAGTGACTTCCAAAGTTATGGACTTGTATGTGACAGCAAAACCTGGAAGAGACAAAGTGCTTGGCAAAAACTGAAAAGCAAGGAATGTGTGTAGTATACAAAACACATCATCTCAGCGTGATATAAACAGAAATATTGGCATTAAAATTATGACAAAAATGGCAGGTTGAATATCATGAAGTACAGTCAGATTTTTTGGATTTTTTTACATGAAAAAACATTATGAAATATTTGCAAGAAAAATCTCAAGAACAATCCTCTACAGGAAAGAAACATGGTACAGAATTAAGGAACTTTTTTCTAAGCTGGCCAGTGTAGTAGTATTTCCAGATGAAATTTTTATTGTATTAAAGGATTCTTTTTAGATTACAGATATTATGTTTTAGATGTAACATCTGCTTTCAAAGTATACAAGTGTTTTAAATGCCATTCTACTGTAAGTGAAGTTGAACTGTAAAATTACGTGCTTTTCTGCAGTCATAAAAGATGAAATTAAGGTTCTTTAGGAAAACATGAATGTTTTCCCAGGCTTTAGTGTTTTCTTTTTTTTATTTATTTATTTTTCAAAATTTGAACCAGACAAAATGTTTCCTGAAACTGAAAAATGAAAACCCCAAACAATCTGTTGTGGCGATGTTCTGAAGAACAAAATGAAAGGAGAGGGAAGGAAAACACTAACAAATATTTTGATTTTTAAACAATGAAATATCCTCTACTTGGAAGGTCTCTTGAAAATTGCTAGGAAGGCTTAGTAGAGAATTAAGGTGTGATCAATATCCATCACATTAAATAGAATTCCAAGTGTATGGAAAAAGATTATTTGGAGTTTACTTTTAAGCTGTCTCCAACTAGATTAAGAGCACTAGTTACTCGAAAATGGCAGGTTTTATAATTTTTTGGGGTCAACATGAGCTAACGCCAATGTTACATGGCCTGGGTAACACTGTAGCTGGTATGTAATGAAAGACCCCATAAACAGGGAAGAGGACTTTTATATGAGGCTGGAGTGTTTATAATGAAGGAATAGAGTGAATTCCCCAGTCAGCACAGACAACACTCAGGCATCACATTTGCACAGACTGCTCTGCACTGCTTTACAAACAGCCTGTGTTTTACGAGGCTGTTTACAGCAGCAGCTCAGAACCATTCTATTTATAGGCTCCTTCCTCCACAAAAAAACCCTGCGTATGAGAACACGATGGACAATTTCATATGCATAGCTGAGTTAACATAATCAGCCTTTCTTTAGTGTGGAAAACAGAGGGGAGGATGGGGAAGGTAGGAACTCAGTATGCCAGGTTGTTTTCACACTCATTAGCCAACAGTTTCTCTTCTCCTCCTTGTCTTCCATACAAGACCATGTAAAAGTCTGGGAGAAGTAGGGCACTAGGAATGGATATCTGGGGCATATATCAGTGGTTTTATTGCATACCAAGCAAGGCTGTATCCTCTTAGTTTGTAACAGAGAATCATTTAACCCCTGGTGTGGGGTTCTCTTCATTCTAGAATCTTGAGGAATGAGTCTAAAGCTTAAGATGCAACAGTTCTTACCTTTTTACCTTACATCACACCAATGTGCAAAACTGCCCTTTTGGCAAAAGTGAGACAAAGATAGTGAAGGGCCTAGAGGGGAAGGCATACAAGGAGTGTCTGAGGTCACTTGGCCTGTTCAGAGCAGAGGAGACTGTGAGGAAACCTCATCACAGTCTGCAGCTTCTTCAGAAGGGGAAGCTGAGGGACAGCTACCAATCTCTTCTCTCTGGTGACCAGTGACTGGATGAGAGGGAACAGCATGAAGATGAGTTAGGGGAGGTTTAGGGTAGATATTAGGAAAAGGTTTTTTACCCAGAGGGTGGTTGGGCACTGGAACAGGTTCCCCATGGAAGTGGTCATGGCACCACTTCTGACAGAGTTTAAGGAGCATTTGGACAACACTCTCAGTCACATGGTGTGATTCTTAGGGTGATCCTGTGCAGGGCTAGCAGCTGGACTTTGATGACCCTTGTGGGTTCCTCAGAATATTCTATTATTTTAAGTGTGTATTTCTATAGCAGTTACATCATCTGACTGCCCTTTCCCCTCTCCACCCTTGCCAGGTTGCTGAGCTATGGGCACAGCTTGACTTGGGTGGCTGCTTAGGTTGAAGACCCTCCTGGGGCAGTTTGATCCCAGTCTGGAAAATAAGGTTGGATTAAGCAGCAAGCTTTGAGTGAGAACTGATGGTTACAATGCTTATGAGATGACAATTCTGTGTAAAAGGCAAAGAGTGTTACATAATTGTAAAGACAGAAATGTGCTTGCAAGGACTGTTTACTGGTAGGCAAAGCATTTTCCAGTTTCTCCATTAACAGTGACAAGAAGCAAAAAGGACATTGCATTGTATAAGGATCCAAGATCTGCAAAACAAAGTTACCTTGCATAATTAAAAAAAAAAAAAAGAAAAAGAAAAATAACTCACATATATTGATGTTTGCTCATTATAATGCTGCAAGTTGTCTTGTTTACGCAGCCATACTGAGTTTATGCATGTTTAGCTTCTGACTGCAACAGAAATTTTACTGTTGTTGCCTTTGGGGGTGGATAAAAGACAGAAGGGCAGGAACATTGTTCCATTGTTATCAGGATCTTACAATAATCTAGTCTAGTTTAGTTTCCCTTGGAAAATGAGTATAATTAAGTCATAGAAAGGACTGTAAAACGTTACTAATACAATGCAGACTTTAAATATATCACACTTAATAGTGGAATTTTCTTCACTTACTTTAAGACATCTAAAAATTTGGGGTCTAGTTTACAAGTCATCCAGCTTCCCTCTGTCATCTGTGGAAAAAGAGGTGCATCCAGAGCGAGTCTCACCATTATCCTCCAGCTGTCCCTAATCAGGACAAACTGTGGAGGAGGTAATCTTTCTCTACTGCCTACCAAGCAAATGTTACTGACTAGCTCAGTTGACTGAGATTTGGAAGGTATAAACTGTGCCCCACAATACCTGATCTGCTATAAAAATAAAAATATTTTCCTTTGGATAGTTTTCATCAACACTTTAAGTATTTTCTTTATTAAAATTGAAAAAAATAAGTTGCTTGTCATAAACTACCAGTTTTCTGCTGAAAATAGAATGTTTTTGAGAAAAAACAGACAGTTTCTGCAGACGTTTTTATTCAGCCTCAAATCAAAGAGTCCATGGATGCAACACATAATGTGTTTATAGAAATATTTGAAAGGATTAGAATCCAATCCTTCCATTAATTTGAGATAGTTCTGTAACATGAAATTTAAAACTGATTAAACAGTGAGTTTTTGCATGAATGAGGAGCTTGTTTTACTTCAGTTTCTGTAAATTTAGTTAACTGACTGTGTATCTTCTGCTGAGTGAAAAACTGTCCTGTAAATGTAACTGCTTCTGACAGAATGACATATTTGTCTGCTGTCCAGGACCATGTAGAATTACCCTGATAAAGGAATATGGAGGAATTAGGAGATCTGATGGAAACTTTTAGTGCTGCCCACAGATGTAAACACACTATTGGTCAAAACAGACCATTGATCTGATTTAAAATTGGACTATCAGAGGAATCCAAAACTGTCCCAGCAGGAGACACAACAGAAGGGCAATAGTTGTCCTTCTGAGCAACTGAGGAAGGACAGTTGGAGCCTGGGAAAACAAGGAAATGAATAGATGTAATCCCAACACTGGAATATATTAATATTCATGGAATATATTAAATTGTTATTTGTCTGAGGCTCTGTGGGTAGGCTCTAGAGGGAAATGGACACAAAAGCCCAGCAACAAGGAAATTAGAGTTTGTACATCTGTAAATAATAAATTACGTCCACCATTCCAGAACTCGGAGTGCCTGGATGAAGGGCCTGTTTTCACATCAAGTGGTCCTGCAGCTTTCTAAGAACAGCAGGTCATATTCATGTATGCAGTCTCTTCTCCCTTTTCTGCTTGCTGTAATGGAAAACACCTACAGACCTGTACAGCAGTGGGAAGGGCACTTTGTGCCATATCCAGGGTGACAGTGCTGGACACTTGTGACACTGAAGTCCCACCATGTGTCACCTGCTTCAGCACAGTGTAGTAGGTTTGGTTTGATGTCCTTGACCTATCAGACATTCAGATCTCATAATTAGCAGAATGGCTTAAGTTGGAAAGGACCTCCTGGGGTCACCTTGTCCAGTGAGCCAGCTCAAGCAGGGCCACCCAAGAGAGTTTCCCAGGAACATATTCAGACAGCTTATGGCTATCTACAAGGATGGAGAGTCCACAACGTCACTGGGCAGTCTGTGTCTCACTCCCAGTAAAAATGTGTCACAGTGTCCAGAAGGAATCTGTGTTCCAGTTTGTGCCCATTGCCTCTGGTCCAATTACCGGGCAGCACTGAAAAGGGTCTGGCCTTTTTTCTTCATACCTTCCCTTCAGGTGTTTATATATATTGATCAGATCCTCTCTGAGCCTTCTCCTGGTTGAACAGTCCCAGCTTTTTCAGCCTTTTCTCATGGGAGAGATGCTCCAGTGGCCCTTTACTGGAATTTCTCCAATATGTCCAAGTCTCTCTGGTATTGAGGAGCCCAGAACTGGACACAGCACTCCAGATGTGGCCTCTCCAGTGCTAAGTAGAGGGAAGGAACATTGCAATGCAATGCAGCCAACAATACACTGATCTCTGCAGCAAAAGCACACTGCTGGCTCATGGTCAACTTGGTGTCCACCAGGACCCCCACCTTTTTGGTCAAGCTTAGTGACTCCTGGCATATATTGGTGCATGGGGTTGTTCTTCCTCAAGTGAAATGCAATGTGGTTCTTCTTGTTGAACTTGTTGAAGTTCCTGTTGGGTCATTTCTGCAGCCTGTTGAGGCCCCTCTGGATGACAGCACAACCCTACGGTGTTCTTAGCCTCTGCTCCCAGGTTGTGCTATCTGCAAATTTGCTGAGCGTGCTCTCTTTCCCATCACCTAGATCAATGAAGATAAAAATCTCCTATCTCCTCTGGAAAGTGTTGGTTCTGATTGGGTATCCCAAACTGCAGCTGCTCAGCAACTTTCAGACAAAATGCCCTCATAACAAAGAAACCCCACCTTTTGAGAACTGGACTGATTTAAACAGAACTTTTTTTGAAAAAAAATTTTCTTTACTCCAGGACAAAACTTGAAATCATGTTAGAAATTAATCAGATAGTAGAAATTATTCTTATGCTTACAATTCCTATCAGGAGAAATTCTTTTTCTTATACTGAATCAAGGAGACCAGACTTCAGTGACACCCCCTTGGTGTCAGCCAAATACCTGGTCTTCTGACAGCTTCTGAAGAACTCTCCTTCCTTCAGAGAATTTTAAAAAGTTGAAAGGCTGGACTACAAAACATTTTCTTTCTCGATGTTTTCAGAATATCCCATGGACAGGCAACTGCATGTAACCTCCAGACCATGTAAGCTGTTGAGTAAATTCATGTTCACCCAATGATAGCTATCATGTTTGTTTATAGCTGGTGTGGGCTGAACTAGCTGACTCAGCCAAGAATTTGTCCCTAACTTTCACCTAAATATCCTCGCAGAAAGTACCTTTCCTTTCTAACTTATGAGCTAATTCCCATTAAAATGCTACATTGGTCTTTAAAAAAGAAAAATAACAAAATAGAAATGAATTTGGGGAAGGATGGCATCACACCAAGTTTGACAGAGCCATGAATCACACTGCTCAGATGAACGGTTATCCAAAGCCATTAAAAATGTTTCCGCACTTCACACAAACCATTGTTTAAGAGCAGTCATACTGGGCTGGAATATGCTCTCTGTTTCACCATTCTCATAATGAGCTTTAGCAAGAGTTGCTTTTGATTTATGTTGGCTCAGGGTCAGACTGGGAACTAGTCTCTCTCTCCACAGTGTTAGCATCATCTCATAAACAACTTCAACACCCAAAACTACAGCAGAGAAAGATTAAGAACACTTACTGCAGTGTAAGTCTAAAATGCAAGTCTACCCATATTACACTGACAGCTATTTTTAAAAATATATTTTTGAAATAATCAAAACCCATGATTTTTTTCCCCTATAAAGAGCAGTCTGAGAAAAACCCAACTGGTACTTAAAATAGTTGTTTGTGTTTTTTTTTAAATTCAGAAATCACTCATAAAAGCTCAGGATTCAGTGAGATATAACAGCATCTGTCATAGACCTTCAGGCAAGTGAACTTTGAATTGACAGGTATAATGTTAGAGTTAAACCTCCTTGGGACTTTATTATTCACAGCAAAAAACTGATTTGAGACAACAATCAGGTACTTGAAATGTGATATTTTTTCAGGTGTTTGATTTCCAAGTGGAAATTTGGTAAACCTTTTTCTTTGAAGTAGAAATCATTTAAAGAAGTGTTTAAATATGTGTATACAACACATATTTGTATGAATGGAAATCACAATAAAATTAGAGGGAATAAGTGGCATGAGGTGTTAATTTACTTGACCAGATTCTTTATTTATCCTATTGACTACCACTGTGCAACTGAAGATTAGGGCTCCTTCTAGATCCAGCAACATCATATATTTCACTCATAAATGAGGAAACTTTCTAACAAGTGCTGACACAAATAATGCTGCTTTAAATTGCTTCCAAAACAACTTAGATTTAGAAAGACTTGGTCGGAAGCAACTGAATAACAAACTAAGAGCACAGTTGCTTTCCTCTGGCTTTGTGCTAGGACTGGGGGACAATTTTCAGTATACTTTGAAGTGTTATGAGTTCATGACCTATGATACTACTGCTACACTAATGGAAGTGATAGTCTTAAGTAATAGGGGAAGCAAGGACATTATTGAGGATCAAAATGGGACTTTAGGGATGCTGGGAATAAAGCTGTGTAACGCGAAGTGTCTCATTTCTATCCTGTTTCACAGCTGTTGTAAAGGCTATTGTGCATTCTTAAGGCATACTGATATCTATAGGTCTATTCTGATCACTGTGCTCCATAAAGAAAATATAAATCATGGAAACATCTTTTCTTAAAGCATAGAGAGTGCTACATATATAAAAGTGAGTTCGCACTCAGAAGCTGACAATACTCATTTGAAATATTTCTAATTTTGAAATCTTTTACGTTGACTTGCACAAAAGGAAGTGAAATACAGGAAACAGGTAAAACCATGTCAATGACAGCAAAACTGGATGTTCAGTTGTGAACTGTGCAAGTATATGGAATACCTAGGTCTAAAGACCAACCTTGGAATATGAAATGAGTGGGGCTGAAGCAGTAAAGGCTTATGGTAGTGCAGAAGATTTCAAGAATCTAGCAGGCAGAGATCATTATCTGTGCTTTGTCTTCTTAAGCAGACAGGTTTATTGCGCTTTTTTAGCTAAATTAACAAGTTGCAGTGCTCCTTTTCAAATATGTTGAGTGCCCATAGGGATGGATTATAACTAGATATGGTTAATTGAGGTTTAGTTTATCTGCACTTCTGGATACAAATAGTCGTATGATGAAGACACCCTGAAGCAGAGGATATAGTGTTGATTTCCTATTCATTATTTGAATAAAAATGAGAGACAGAATTGAGTATAAATTTTATACTCTTGCCCTGAAGTTTGGGCAAGGGTACCATGCTGTGAGATGTTCTTTGCACAAGAGCTTGCCTCTCTATTCAGCCTGAGAGATAAAGCTGTACTCATACAGCCAAAAAAACTGTTATCCTAAACTTGGATTATGATGAAAGTCCTGAAGTAATGATTTTGTTCCCTTAAAAGTAGTTTTCAGAAACTAGGGTGAACTGGGACTCTGTAAAAGCCATAATCAGAAATTGGAAGATGCTTGATATGTAAAAATGTCCATATCTTCATCATTTTCCACATGGTGAACAGAACTTAAAGGAATAACTGGAGTTGAGAAGGGATTGGAAAACTTAATGTACCGCTTTGGAAGTTAACAGTAGTTTAGGGTCTTTTGTGGTGTAATTTAGGCAGATGATGCTTTTCTGAGCTCAGCTGCTGGCTTTTCAGCTTCTGCACTACTCATTGATTTCTTCTGGGCTTCTTGTACAACAGGGATGGTGAATTAATCAAGTCTCTTGGTTAGCCAAACATGAGTTTCTAAACCCCCCTCATGATAGAAAACAGTTCCTAGGCTTTAGGTACCCAAGAGCTCAGTAAATTCCAGGGAGATGTGCTAATTTTAAATGTTGTCTTCATTATCATAAACACCCATCATCATTCCTGTTTTACTACCTCCTATCAAAGTTTGCTTCTATACAATGAGCAATGACTCTGAAGTCCCTCTGTCCTTCACATGATTTCTCAAAAATGTGAATTGTGGATGGAGGCAGCTGTATCAGCCAGGGGGATGCTCTCTTCCACACATTAGGGCAGTTTGTGTAGTGCCCAAAGTCAGGACAAGCCCGTACCTCTATTTGGGAAACAGTCTCAAGGTGTGCACACCACTGTGGGTTCTCATTCTCTCTTCACGTGTGAATTGTAGGGACTCCAAATCTGTCTGGATGATATCTGAAAATCATTTAGTCCCTGTGGTTTATTTGGTAAAGTTAAACTACTCTTGTGTAACATTTCTTTTCTGTCTTTTTTTTTTTCCCTCTTAGCAGTTTTCTTTTGGTTCTGTGGCCCTTGGTTTTCACACTTTTATGCCAACTCTAAAATTAAGAGAATTAGAAAGCTTTATACATTAGGGTTTTTTAAAATAATACCATATTATACTAATAACAGCAATAAATGGAATGGTGGCTTCCTTACTGAATGAGGAGAAAGGTGACTGTGCAACATCACCAGTGAGGTCAATGTCTTACAAAACACTAGAGATGATTTGCCATTTTCCCAAGAAGAAAAATCTTGTCAGAAAAAAGTATTTTGTCAAGTACAATTTTTCCATGACTCTTATTTGGGCTTTTTATATAACCTATGTAAGAAATCTTTGAGTACCCAGCTACAGATTTCTTTTGAATGTCTATAAAAACTCCCACTAAAGTCACAACTCCCAAGGGCCGAAGCTGAACGCAAGAACAAGGAGACATGAGAACACTCAGTGAGCAGCCAACACAGTCGTCCTGGCCAAACCCAACATGTTCCCAACACCAGGCACGTTCCTCCTGGGCCTTAGTGGATAATCTCGGAACTAAATATTCCAGAAAAAAACCAACCTCATTAACAATGAGTCAAATGTGTGTGGAGGTTTCAGTCAATGGAGTAATACAGGGATAAGTCTGGCCTGGTACCAAGTGAGATGGCTGCATCCTTTAAAAGCTCCTGCAGCCATAAATTCAGCTACACTTTCTGAATTCTTGTTATACCGCAGTCCAGTGCCTCCTAATTGATGTAACATTCACCATTGCAAAACACACCTGAGAACACGTTAGAGATTCTGCAGCAATGCTGAGGGGTTTTTGCCATCTGCAAACTAAGCCTGCACCAAAACAACCAAATCATTTACTATCTGCAGTAGCAATATAAATCCTGCCTTCATCTGACATCCAGCTATGGGATTGAACCTTTACCTCATGGAAATCAGAACAGATGGACTTGCTCTCAAATTCTAGTTCATCATGGAAAGGCAGCAGATTTGACAAATTGTTTGGATTCACATCTTGACAAATTGTTTGGATTCACACCTTCAAATAGATCTAAAATATATTTTCCCCTGGTCAGACTCAGTTACCCTCCCTCAAATCAGTCTCTTATTTGAGTATATTACATTTTTTCCTCCCTAAAACTTGGCTAAGACATCTCTGTGTTGTAGCTTCTGTTTACATGCATCAAGCAATTATGAGATCCGTCTTCTGTTTTCCCTTTTTTCTTTATGTTGTGGAATCACCCCATATAGCACGAGAGAAATGGCTACAATAGACTGGTAGAATAAATCAACCTGTCTCTGTCATTTGCTCTGTTGACTGACAAATGGCTCATTCAGCTCTTTCAGTTCAACTCAAGTCCACGAGTGTGCACTGAGAATGACTGCCACGATCTGGTAACCACCTACACCAGCCCTCATGGAAGTTCTTATTCTCTTCCTGCATATGACTGCACCTCCAGAAGATATAAGGCTGGAAAGAAAGACAAAACCAAGCAGCTAATTCGTGTTTAAAAATGTGTTGCAAGAAATATGAAAGTACGTGGTGAAGCCCAAATTCAATTCTTTGTTATTGCAAAGCAATCACACACCATGTTCATGAAAAGCACTGGATTGACAGCCCTGGGCAAGATACCTTTCTTTATTCATAGGCAAGGAACACTTTTGGAAATATGACTCTTTAGATTATCTCAGCAAAGAGGAGACAACACAGTCTCCAAATACATTAAATCAACTAAGTCTTGCCACAGTGGTCCCAACCCTGGAATAACCTCGTACTCTTACCTGGTTCAGCTTCCCACTTATCCCATGGACTACATGATAATTTCACTCTCTTGCTACTCATATCATTGACAATAACATAAAGATACAAATCCCTTTGAGCCTTTTTCTGCTTCACATATACAAGGAAACAATTTCAATGAAAAAGTTTCTTTGGAATGATTCATCTCCCAGGAACTTAATTACATCACAAAAACCCCAACTAATTATCCTATTATAATTTGGTCTTACTTGTTAGGTCATTGCAGTCTCACTGGAACCTTTATGCTGTGTAAAAAAAAAAGTAAAAATGCAATGTTTGAAAACTGAGTAACTTTCATGCTTGTAGCATTTGGTTGCTTGTTTCATTAACTGTTGAGATATCCCAGAAATTTTCAAATAACTATCTCACAGGAACAATCTAAATGCCTAGAGGAGTCATAATATAATATTTATTACAGAAAATTTATTTATTATATTTATTATATGACCCTGGAAGGGTCATAAAATAATATTTATTACAGAAAACTGTGTTGAGGAAAGACTCTAAAAAACAGTTTTTATAGAATCCAACTCTGCTCTAACTTTCTTTACTATTTTTTCATTACATATTTTGAAAAATGCATGTAAACATTTTTATGTTTTGTGGTTTATGCAAAATCTGTAATAGAAACTGTTAGTTTCAAGGTTGCAAATAGTCTGCAAGTGTCAGCTCATAAATCCTGGCATATTTGGTCAGGATGCAAACAAAGCAAGTTGTTGCTTGGTTTTATCAAAAAATAAGACAAATTTCATCAGACAGGCAAAAGATATCACAGATATGATCTTATTTTTTGGGGAGTATTTGACATATTTGAAAGAGTTTCACCTTATATAAGCCCCTGGGAATACTAACGGAATACCTCAAAGAAGTGGGTTAGATATAAAAAAATACATTCTGATAAATTCCTGCCACAAAGACAAAAGCTGGATTCCATCTCTTATGTGTATGTGTTATTAATTCACATAAAGCAGTTAATAAGATGAACTGGGAAAAAAGTCTACAAGTGAACAGGTCACAAATGTGGCAAAACCTTAAAAGTTAAGTTTTTCTCTTCCCACAATGGTGCAGAAAAAGATTTATAAAAGCCTGTAAGTGGAAAAAGCCTTTCTTTTCCTTGTGAATTTTATCTTGCCATCACAGACTCAATTCTCTTCTCAACCCAGCTACAAGTATATAATATGTGGGAAAATAACCACACATCAAAGTCTGGGAGAAATAAGCCTCACATTTAGGCCACAGTGTTTGCACTGCATTCCTGGAAAGGCAATATAATACTGGAAGGGAATTTTATTTATGTTTTTTCCTGTAATCGGGTATTTTGATTGAAGATAATGGTGTCTTTGGTTGAAAACCACAGCCTGTTTATTTAGATGTTTTCCCGTGCAGAGAAATAATGTAATTCTGGCAATCAAAGAAAAATAATAATTAATACAGGCTTTAAATCCATAATAGTCTTAGGATGCTTTCTTTTGGATGCATCTTAATTTAATATTACACTAATTACTTAATTATCATAATAATTGCTTTCTTTTACCATTTATTAATATTGAAATTATCCATGGTAAACACGGGATGCCTAATATGTGCTTTGTTACAATAATTTTGGTATCTTACAATCTCTTTCTGTTGTTTACAATACATGGTGACATAAAATATGGACTAATTTTTAATAGGGGAATTTCCTTTGGAAGCTCTCACCACAACGGTAGGCAGAAAAATGAGAAGCTAAAGTTCATAGTCTCTATTGTTCATTCACTGTTTTTCTCTTTTCTGTCTTCCGCACTTGCCTCTGTGAAGACAACACAGTTAAGACTAATAATTTGGGACATTTTTTGCTGTCTTTAATTGTAATTTCCTTATATATCTGGCAGTGAATCCTATGTGACAGAAATAGATTCATTGAACCTGCAAAGACTTTCCAGAGTCATTTAGAAGAGAGAATTGTACGTGACTTTTCCTGTGCATTAGGGATCTCCAGTCCTGTAGGCAGTTTTCCTGAGTAAATGCCGTTGGATTAGGTTGTGTATCCAATATGGAGTTTTGTTGGAAAAAGAAGATTTCCTGCATTAACAGTGTATAGAAAATGAACTGGTTTTGTTTATTGTATTGCTCCCATTTGAACACAGAAGTAAAGCTAATTTTTATTTCCCAACCATTTCTTGTTACCTCTTTGACATAATGGGCTAAGGGGCAAGTGAAGTTAAATCATCTCAGCTAAGCGAAGGTGACATTAACCAGTTTTACTGTGAATGGCTTGTCAGACATTATTAAGCTTTGTCTGGGTCCATCAGGGCTCTGAGCCTGTTCATAAACATTGCCACCAAAATAAGGGAGCAAAAATTACTACAAAACAATTTTCCTATTTCAGAGAGTATAAAGACAATTTTTTTTTCCTTTTCTGTGTTAAGTTTGTAAGCTGAAAAACAAAAAACACTGGCTTTAGTAAGCAATGTGCCCCCTCACTTATTTTGCATATTTTTTTTCAAGAAATTTGAGCAGTAAATATGACAAAATGGCTGGAAGACTAAATTAATATTGCCTCCAGGATGCCTAAATCTCAGATCACCTATTAAAACCGTTCATGACAACACATTTTGCTTTTCATGCTCCCTGAGCACATCACTTTCTGAAATATCTCTCATTCCCAAGATGGAGTTATCTGAAACACTCCTCCTAATGTGTTTGAACAGTTAAACTAGCCTAAAGCACTATAACTTTAATGCATTATAAATGAATCACTATGGATACAGGGTGTCTTGATGATCCCAAGTATTTGCCTTTGTATTCCATTTTGATATCTGTGATGTTTGCCTACCCAGCAGAAAAACAAGCTTCATAAAATTTGATTATTTTATTAGAGCAGTCAAATTAAAAAGTTAAGGGGATAATGAAATATAAGACAAATTGAAATAGTAAAATTTGTCATCTGCCCAGCTCTCACAGGTGATGCCTTCATGGATCTTTTAACCAGCTGAGAGGTGACTGACCAGTTAAACCCTGCAGCCTGTACCCAGGGTTGTACCACCTGCTTTTGGTACAGGCTTCAGCCGTGCCTGCGTTGCAAACACATCTGTCTCCCACGCATGAGGGACCCAGGAAGACAGGAACGCGTCCTGCAAACTTCCAGCTGTCTTTCCTGCTGTGTGCTAACACGAGTGCCAAAAGCCATCTGTCACACAAGCGGAGTGTGGAGTCGATTTCAATGAGAAAATGTGGTTAAAAGGCAATTGGCTTTTCACCCTGACTTCACAGTTTCTTATCTAGAGCTTCCTCCGATTTGAGGGAGAGGTCTGTCTGAATGCTAACTAGGCAAGGACTGTAGGGTTTGGCCCAAGATATCATGAAAATCAGTCTGGAAAACCTTATTTGTAGTTACAGTTGGCAAGGCAAGAGGGGTGGTAGTCTCCCCTTCTTGCCTCCTTCAGCCGTCTTGCCGCCGTGGATTGATGCTGTACACAGATCGTTGGTCGTATGATAAAATGACACTCATCCACCTGGACAGCCTCTTTCCCATGCAAATCAGCATTGCATCTTTTACGCTTATTAGTCCCTCAGGAGCTAACGCAACACCCACTAAAATTCCTTTTCAAGGAACCGCAGCAGATTTAAAGGATAATTTAATCAACTGCTTTTCCAAGACCAGAAAACAAATGGTGCTTACAGCATGAAGTACCTACAGAGTTTACTGAAATTTTTATGGATTCCTGCTCCTTTCGGATAGGAGATGAAGGAAGGAAACTACACACTCTGTGGATCAATGAGCTGTTTTGCAAATTCCAAACCTACACAGAGGCCATGGAGTCCAAATTAATGACTATATTTTCTTCACATCCAAGATCAAGTGAATGTCATGAAGAGTAGCCTCAAATTCACAAATTCTCCTGCTATTCTTCAGATGAACATGTAATCACAGCAGCCCATACTATCTTACTGTAAGGTTTTAGTTCAGTTAAAAATATTCAGTATGACAGGACTGTTTTTGCCTCTGCTGCATAACAGATTTAATCTGGCAGAGAAGTCAATACTAAGTGTGTAATGACTTGTGTCACTACAAGTTTTGCACTCCTACTTGTCTTATCCTCAATCCTTCTAGCCCATCTTTCACTGAAGCATCTAAAAGTCCTCAGATGTTACAATTCCATGCATACTTGAACATGGCTGCTACTCATGCTAGTTAATTCCAATCAGCACAGTTCCTCAAGAGAAAATGTAAGAGTAATAATTGTTCTGGTTTTACTCTTTTGTTCATGGCATGAAGAAAGCTTCTCTGCATTTCACATTTTTCCTCCCTTACCTCTCTTGGCTCTGCTGTGGGAAGTCAAGTTGAACTTGAATCCTACTCACTTGTCTTAGTTTGATCTCCAGTATTTTTTTGGACTTCCACATTTTTGGAACATTTTGTCTCCAGATTAAATATCTGTGAAACTACAAAGTAAAAAGAACTTACTCATGGTCTAAAAAGAGGATCTCATGAAATGCAGCCCCTCCTTTTGAAGCTGTTGACAGGTGTGTCTGGGTGAGGAGCACAGCCACAAAAGTGAGCTCCATTGCTTGTGTTGTTCTCTTCCTGCATGGTAGTTGCATAGGAGGTACATAAATGAACCTTTGACTGCAGAAAGAAAAATACTCCCTTCCACACGAAAGCATCATGTTCATGTTTTGCTCAGAGTTAACATCTTTCCCATGTAAAACACCCTGTATTTGGAGTGTTTCTCCCCAGGAGAAACAAGGCCTGATAAAGTAAGTAAAACACAATGGAGTGGACAGTACATGACCCCAGAGATGAAGCAGACACAAAAAAGGCAAAGAGGGAGTATAATCACTGTAATTTCTTAAACAGTTAATTAAAGCCTATGAAGAAATCCACTACTTTTCCATGTCAAGCTTTAATGTGGTACACTCTTTTGATGGTATCTTTATTTCCCTGTGTCAGGAGGGAGATGCTTTTCAGACTCTCTAGTATTTTATATAAGCTCTACGCATTTCATTTGGGTTACTGAAATCTGCTCTACACTCTTCCTGCTACACCTCTTTTCAAATCAACCAAACACGACACTTCCCTCTTGCTTTGCTCTACAGAGC
The DNA here is from genome assembly GCF_003984885.1 of Neopelma chrysocephalum. Classification (NCBI taxonomy): domain Eukaryota; kingdom Metazoa; phylum Chordata; class Aves; order Passeriformes; family Pipridae; genus Neopelma; species Neopelma chrysocephalum. The sequence continues at coordinate 10,427,924 of NW_020897725.1, read as the reverse complement.
ATCCCTTTTGCCATGTTCCATGTTTCACTGTTTTTTTGACTGTCAGCTTCATCCCTGTTGTGTCACCAGAATTCCAAAGAAAATATCAACATGTAAATGGGGACTATACTGATTTACCACTGAGTTACTTCAAGTGTTTTTTTGTGCAGCTTGTACACATTCTCTCATTTTTTTCTTTTTTTTTGAATGACAAAAACCTAGAAGATTCTTCATGTTTTCTTTATCTGAATAGTTTTGTCCCTCCATTATAGCTTCTCGCTCCCTGAGAAAAAAGAACCAGAGTGTGATGCCCTTCATAAAAGTCAATAGGAGATATGCAGAGGCTGTCCATTAAAGACATCCCTCGGAGAAATTAAACTGTCAGGAGCAGTTTAAAGTCAGCTCGGTTGCTGGAGAGTGATGGCTCCCCAGGTGATGAGCGGGTGATCATGTCTGGACTCTGAACAGGGCTCATGTTCCTGCTTTGGCGCAGGCTCAGATGCCCTCTGGTCTCACGTCTGCCCTTCATGCATCCCACAGGAAGGGGCAGGGAGGCTGTGCAAGTGCATGTCAGAAGAGAGAGTTGAAAAATTAGGTTTACTGCAGAATAAATATCACCAACGAACACCAGCAGCACAGGTAGCGCTGCTTTCCAGGGACACTTGCAGTGCTGCAAGTTCTGTGAATATCTCTTTTGGGGATCTTCAAAGAGGTAGACCTCTTGGTTCAAATAGGGCATTCAGTACACTTCTGTTGGCCTGATGATGCTGAGACGTTTCCTACTGCAGGAGAGCCATGCTCAGAAAGGGCTTGTAAATCCCTTTTTAGAAGGCTAATTTTTTTGGCATGATGAGTGCTGGGCATTTCAGCTAAGAGGGTGTTAAGAGCATTGGTTTTAGGGACACAGTCAGAGATAGGGCAAGGAGGGATGTGGGCCACTGCTAAGGAATGCACGAGAGCTGCTATTGAACAGTCCCTGAGCTTCCCAGAACCTCAGCAGAGTCAAATAAAAGGGTTGTGAGATTTAATCACTGAAAAGCAAACCTATTACAGCTAAAGCAGTGTGATGAAAGCAGGAATCAATGCAGGCACTAGACGATTTAAAAACCTTTAGAGAAACTATTATTTGTTTTAGTTATGTTTTCCCCACAATCTAGTGATCACAAACTGGTTGACATTTCTCTGCAATTTCTCTTTAAAACAGTCTATATGGGGAATGGCACCTTCAGCTGCCAGATGGCTGTTGCGTACAAGTGACAAAGTTTGCCTGCAGAGCATCCTGCTGCGTGCAGGGGATGTGGGCATGGAGACCTCAAAGAGATCTCACACAGAACCAAGCTGTTCCTATTGAAGGTGAATAGAGTATCTTGGCTGTCCACAGAGGTCACCAGGAAAGTCTAACCAGCATCACAACCTTTTCCTGGTCTGGCAGAGTGCTGAGATGTGGTGAACTACTCCTCATGTGAAATGGATGTACTGGTCAGAATGGTTTTGGTGCCTGTATCACCCATCATCTCTTCCAAAACACCTTTTTTGCTACAGTTTTTCCTTATGTTTATCAATAGCATGATCTGGTTAAACAGTGGAAACAACCAAATATTGACAACTTCATAAGCAGCCCTTCCTTGTGAGTGATGGCTGATTTCCTTCTGACTCACAATTAACACTCCTTCTTAGAAAAAGATCTCATACATCTGAAAGAGTCAGGGATTTTCTCACTGTATTCTGAGAGAAAATTGTTATTAGGCAGCCAAAAAGGATTTGAAGCAGGAAGAAGTTGATGTTAATAATAGGGAAGTCAAATGTCTCATTAACTGCCTGGCCTACTATATATGCTAGAAGTACTAATAAGCAATTGTGTTGCAAAGCCAAGAGTCTTTTTTTAGACTCTTGTCTAAAAGACAAACGTCTTTGTCTTTTATTGCCCTTAAAAGAAATAGTTGTCTGAGAGTCATGCTGTTATTCTTGGCAGATGGTTGCAGCTCAGTTCTCAGTGAACTTCAAGAAACAGAAGTACAAGGATAAGGGGCACCTAACAGGAAACCTGTCTTCCCCTCCTTATATTCCCTCATGGACAGACATATCTACAGGAGTTACCTCCTTGTATTCATTCTTTTGAATGACCTACAGACTCAGTATTGTTATATGACCTTTTAACCACATATGCACAACAAAGGATTGCTCGATGCTTTACAGATGCATTTCCTGTTAAAGATAATAGTTCAGCTCAGAAGGAAAAGTATAGAAAACCAGGGTAGTTTTCTTTTTCCTTGTCTACATTTTTTTTAAAAAAGTAAGAGACTTCTCTCACTTTATCTTAACATTTTCTGGAGGTTCTTAGCCACTTTTAATTGGAAACAAAACAAGATAAAACATAATTCTGATCTTAGCATCACTATGATCACACTGTAAAGGCATTTCTTCAGTCCCTGGCCAGTATTATCTTGCTTTAGCAACCAAAGTTCTGTGCCTGGCACAAGGATATGCTCTTCAGCCTATTTCATCTCACCTCCTACTAGACACAGGGCTAGAAACAATACTTTCCTTAGCTCTCATTAATCAGCCTAAAAGCTATTTGTTAACCACTGATCATTTAAAAGCCAGATTTCATCTGTTACACATGATGTTACAATCCACACTGGGTGCACATTAATAATTCAAATAAGAAATTCATTAAAGGCTGAAATAATTCCTAGCATAGCAGATATCTTTTCCTGGAAAGCATAACTACCTAGTGATAGATGTGGTCTCCTGTAAAACTCAAGTAACAGGAGTTTTAAATGTTCACTATTTCATTAGGCAACTGTTTACAGCAGACCTGTAACTGAACTCTGACTGGTAAGCCTTCAAGTTGCGATTTGTGTAGAACTCAGCTGCAGTCTGGAAAGGTTTAAATTTCTTGATTAAGTTCTTTGTGGTTTATAGTTTAGACACCTGGAATCACTGTACATTTCTATCAATGCTAATTGGATTCTAGATTGCACTATTTTGCTGTGTTTAGCAAAGGGAGAACTAGTATCCTGCTTCTCTGCATGCTGTTCAGTAGGCACGGGATCATTAATGTGAAATACTGCACAGCTGGTTTGCAATTCATCTTAAAGATGAACTGCAGTTCCTTAATGGTCTTGAACTTTTAGTTTAAGAAAATAAATAATATAAATCCTTCAGTGTAGGGCAGAGGGGAGGAACTAAAAGAGCCCCTTCCTGGCAGTAGGGTTATAAAAAACCCTGCTTGAAAATGCCTTTCTTCTCATTAGATGTTACTTATTTCCTGACATCATTTCTTGGAGTAGATTTTTTATCAACAGCCAAATATTTTGGACAACACAGAGGGTGCCAAGGAATTATCTGACCATATATGTCTGTATGACTGAAAGTGGCCAGAATAACTTAAAAATGCCACCCAAATTTCCCAAGCTAAAGTCATACCATAATATCACATTAAATTTAGTTTTTCTTTTTTTTTTTCTTTTTTTCTTGAGTATTAAATTCACACTTCTTTATTGCCAGGTTCTTGTTTGCTGTGTATTAGGGTCGTATTTCAGAGCAGTAGGCAATAAACTGTTTGGGAGTTTAATTATCTTTCTTCTATTAGAACATTTTGGGCCAGTGCACTAGAAAATCCTGACTCATGACCAACACTTTAGTGGGGAGCGTCAGCTAAATTTCTGCACAGGCCATAAAAATACCAGGAATTTGTTGTCTGCACAAAATCTTTCTATACATTGCTTCCTGTTATTGGTGTCTGGTTGCACTGTCATCGATGATGACAAAAAAATCTCACACTTATTATGGAAAATAATTTGTTTGATGTGTTGCAGGTCTCAAGAAAAGTAATTGCCAGGTTCAGTGTGAAGGCACACCACCACTATTTTCATATTCCCGATGGAGTCTGACAGCCTGTGACTGGAATGTCAGCAAGAGTTGCAGGTTCTCCTGGGAGACAGGTTTGTAGTGTATCCCCTAATATGAGAACAGGGTCAGTCAATTAAATTAAAAGAACGGTAAGTTTAAAAGACATGAAAATCTCTCTTTTTGTAAAAGTTAGCTTAGACTGTCAAATCCATTTGCACAGAGAGTCAGCAGGTCAAATATTATGGCTGGATATTTAAAGAGTTTGGAATATATCCTGCCAATTTTCTCTCAGTGCAATAATAATTAGACACTGTCTTGATGGTCTTCAGGTTCCAAGAAAAAGATCTTTGAACTTCACTATGTACTGGGTGAGTTTCAATAGAGCTATGAAGACCAACCGAGAAGAAAAAATTCTCAAAGGTCAAACATATAGTAAGGAAGTGTAGTAATATTCCTGTTCCTACTGATTTCTCATGGGAGCCGGGTACCAAGCCCTTGGCGGTGACCCTGAAATTCTCCTGCCTTGTGTTTTGACTATGACTAAAGTACATGAAATTGAAACTCCCCTGGAAAATCTTGTGCTCTGTGGGAAAAATATCAAAGGAAGAAAAAGCAAAATTTAAGGAGCATAGTGAAAGGAGCCAGTATAGCCCAAGGGGGGATGCATAGACCCTTTGGAGTGAAAGGATGCAGTTGTTGTCCCTTCTAACCTGAAGCACATTTGAGTTGCATTCTGGAAGTCAGTGATTGAAGAGGAGATCTATGCCTTCCCAGCATAATTCTTATGTCCTATACTATACATGTCAGTCCCCTAGCATGCAGTTTAGTGGGAGTTTTACTTACAGGGTATGATGTGAAGATGTTATGTTACTGGGCACATTCCCATAAAACTTTTAGTGTTCCACTTTTTTCAATTTCACCTACAAGAACGTTACTCTCTTGGAAAGGCTTTGTTTCTTCTTAGTGTAAGGAAATAAGTATATAACATGAGTGAAACACAAAATAGAGGCTGCTTTATGCTGCAAGTTGTATAACAAAAATCAGAGTACAAATGGGAAATAAACACTAGTGAGGAAGAAAATTATACAGAATGAGGTGGAAAGGCACCATGAAACAATGCCAATTCAAGAAAAGAAATGGCTACTTGGCACAAAAACTAACTACCAAAGAGAAAAGAGTGAAACTGATGATACTGTCTGAAGACACAGCAGTAAGCCCAGGTGTGATTGAGGCTTTACTATAGGTTTTTGTTACAGAGGGATGTTTATTAAGGCTGGGGAGCCTTCATTATTAATAACCCATACCACAGATAATGGGGCCAGGTGGGACTATATGCAAGAGATCACTTAGATAATTTCCATGATATGTTACAGTTTCCCACACCTCCATTATTCATGCCAGATTTTTGACTACACTCTTTATAAACCCCTACAGTGAAGGACATTCCATCTTGTGCCAGCTTTTGCGAGTACTTATGTCCTTTTATTCAGGAGTGTTTCCCAGTTACCTACCACACTTTCTATTACCGCATGTGGAACTCACTACCTCTTCCTGTACATGGATATGGAGAGAAGATTGTTCCAATCCTGTTTCTGTAAGGATGACAGTGTGGTTTGGCTTTCATATGCCAGACTGAGCTTTCAGCCTTCAAGTATAAAATAATCAATTTCATTTATAAATGCATCAAATCCAATTTACCATCACATGGAATTCCTTGTGTCATTATAAAATATTTCCTTTCAGATTGCAACAGTATCTGAAACATATGGCTTCTCTGTAACCAAACAGTAAAAAAGCCCAAACAAACAAGGTCTGAGAGGCTGTGCTAAGACTTGTAACACAGAAGAATGCTGCGGTCTGGAGTTCACTGCAGCAGAAAACAAGCTGTAAGACATGCTGTGATTGAGTCGTTTTCTCTACTAAATTTTCAAATTGGTGTGAGAAGACATTTAAACTTGTGAAAGAAAGGTTAAAGATCTCTCAAGGTGTCAGTGCGAAGAAATGTTTATATGCACACCTTGTGAGTATTTGAATAAGGAAATCTCTCTGCAAAAGTAAAATGTGCTGAAAAAGTTCTCCTCTCTTTTTGTTACTGCTATTTTGTGCTCCACCCACCTATAAAGTTTCTGTACCACTGTAGCATGCACAGCTCTTTCTTTCCATTCATTCAGTTGTAATCTATTCAAAAGTCTAGATGAAGGGATCTTTCAGAGCAGACCTCTTATTTTTGTAATAGGAGACCTTACCAGGCAATTCCTACGGGATGTAGATTAACCTCTTTCTCACGGTAAAATCCAAACCATTTGGCGATGTATTGGGTTTGCATATCCAGATTTTGGTAGCAGGGGGGCTCAGGGGTGTCTGCTGTGAGAAGCCGCCAGAAGTTTCCTGCATGTCCACTGGTTCCAGGACAGACTCGCTGCTGGCCAAGGCTGAGCCCATCAGTGACAGTGGTAGTGCCTCTGGAATAATGTACTTAAAAAGGGGGGAAAAACTGTGCAACTGCAGCTGGAGAGAGGAGTGAGAGTGCACAAGAGGAACAAGTCAGTAGCGAAGAAGGAAGGGCAGGAGGTGCACAGGGCTGAGATCACCCTGCAACCTATAGTGCAGACCATGCCGAGGCAGCTGTGTCCCTGTAGCCTATGGAGGACCACAGGGATGTAGAGATCCACCTGCAGCCCATGGAGGTCCATGGTGGAGCAGTGATCCAGCTCCAGCCTGTGAGGGAACCCCACAGCTGGAGTAGGTGGATGCCCAGAGGAGGATGTGACCCTCTGGGAAGCCCATGGCTGTAATTGCTTAGGGATCTCTCCCTGTTCTTATCTCAACCCATGAGCCTTTTCTTCCACTTACTCTTCCCTGTCCAGCTGAGGAGAGGAGTGACAGAGTGGCTTGTTGGGCACCTGGAATCCTGCCAGCATCAACCCTGCACAGGTGACACACTGTAAAATTAGACTTCATATAACACCATGTCACAAACTCTTCACAACAAAAGAGACAGACAGGCACCTCTCTTGCCAACTATTAACAACCTGCTTACTCCCCTCAGCTCTGCCCAGAGCTGGCACTTCCAGTAATATCTTTCAGAGAAAAAGGCCTGTGATTTAGGATAAATCTTTCAGAAGTGAGAGTGATTTAGCTACCTTTGCCAAGTTCAAACTCCTGTTGCTAACCATGAGTGAGTTAGTGTATCAGGATAAACTTCTGTATTTAGGTTGCATTTAGATGCTGCAGTTAGGATATTCTTAGAGTTTCACTACTAAAGGCAGAGCTAGCAGCTGCCCCAGACCTGGCGGTTCTGGGCCTGGAGCTAGTTTGGGTTTGTAGCCTGTGGCTTATAGCAGTGTATGAAAGCCTCAGGTTTTAGATTATATCTCTGCATTCTGTGATGATTGTTCAAGGAGCGAGACAGATTGGGGTAAGGGAGAGGAGAGGCTGGACTGCAACATGAGAAAGAGAAAAGACCCAAACAGCCAGTCCTAACTGGGGGAGCTACTGCCACCGAAGCCCATGCCATAAACCAGGTCCATTGTTTGCTCCACGGAGTCATACCTTGTCCATAAAATGGCTACTTCTAGCCTAGTGAGAGAAACCACTATTAGACATCTGTATTGACCTTTATTTAACATTTGTTGTGCAAAGACAAGGCACAGACCTACAAGTCACTGTCTGTCAGAAACAGGAGCAAATAGTCCATTCCAGGAGTTCTAGGTTGTTGCACAGTGGAGGAGTCAGGATTATAGTGAGCATCAGGAAACATCAGGATGGTGGTCCAAGCTCACTGACTGCAGAACAAACACAGGAGCAGCTCAGCAGATGGCTTTGTGAGTTGGTAATTTTTAGCTCCTGCTGAGAACTGACATCATATTTCCGTGAACTTCTTTAGTTGGCATGGACATAAAAAAAAAATCCCATTTGTGTCTTCCACCCAATCATTTGCCTTCTTTGTCCTTCATGGTACCTCCACTCTTTCCTCAGGCCACCATAGGTGCTCAAAAAGGGTCATGAGTTCATAAGAACAGATGAGTTGGAATTCAGATCAGGAAAATGAACACTGGACAGGTGTAAGGGAAAGAGAAGATGCTTTCATGAGCATAACAGGGGCTTGGCCCTTCTGCAGTGGCTTAGACACAGGGGATGTAGCAGTTATAGATCATTGGTTACATGTCATAACATCAAGTCAGACTAAAACCCAGGATTGTACCATCTCCTTCCGTTGCCCTGGTTTCCAATAAAGGAGACCATTATCTGTCAACTGTAGCCTGAATATCTGCCCAGTCACATCCAGTAATTTGGCCAGGGAATAATCACTGGAAGTACAAGGAACATCCAGCTGGTTATAGCGTGCTACCTTGTTCCCATCCAAAGTTACCGAGGAACAGACCACACATGAAATCCCACCCTTACCATCAGCAGCTGTTTTTCCTCTCTGGAAAGAGGAAAAGCCTGACTTGCCCACCTGAAAGAGAGCCCCTAATAGTGGACTGGCTGCCCTCAGTCATCAAATTATCCAGAAATAGTGACTTCCTCCTAGTGAAACCCTAGGATTGACTACCAGTATCTAAAAAACAATATATATTTTACTTGAAAATGTGAAAAAGACTTGTTATTGTTTTATTTGTTAATTCTTATTTTTTTTAAAAAAATTAAATTAGTCTTTTCTTTTAGTTTTTACTTATATTTTAATCTTACTTTTGGGTTCAAGAGTGTTATTGAAAATTTAAGTTAAGGTAGTTTTTGATTACTTAGAAATGCAGAACACAGGAATTAAACTTGCAACACTATATTTGAAAATAATCAAATATTTTCTATTGATTAGATATTTGTGATCATCATAATTCTAACAAAGCAGCTCTCTTTTTCTCTTTAGATTCTCTTTTAAGTTTTCTTTAAACTTCTCCCTCTCCTTTTCAATTTGCAGTAAAGGCAAACTAGTTCTTCTGCCCAACTCACCTGGAAAATGTGTGACTTCTTTTTAAACAGATGAGATATCTTCAATAGACCTGTAATTTCCAACTCGACCTTCTTATATATTGTCTGCAATTCCATATTGTCCACAGCAGTGATCTTTGCATCCTTAGATCATTGTGAAGCCCGGAGAACAGAGAACTGTACATATTTTTATCCTTTTCCTTCTAGTATTTCTACCATTTAATGCTGCATTGCTTTCAACATGCCTTTCATATCTTTAAGCATAGTGGTTCTGAACGATTAGGAAAGATATGGGTATTATTTCAGAAAGGTGTGAAGCACACAGTCACTGTTAAACTGAGTGAAAAATCTGAAAAAAAAAAAAAAGAAAAAAATTGTGTGGCTGAAAGCTTTGATTTAGCCCCCAACAGTATCAGTTAGTCTCATAAAAGATATTACCTTTCCCCACTGCTACACCTCGGTTGTAACACCCACAAATCATACTTTGCTCATTGGAGCATTACATGGCATACTTAATTACTGTAATCACACTGGGGATGCTGGATTAAAAAGCCTACAGGCATTTAAAGTAGGATTAATGTCTTTGCGTAACAGCGAAAACTGATGTAACTTCTATGCCACTGAGAGACAAATTTGTGATGGAAATTATGCCATTTTAGTTCCAAAAAGTTTAAATGTCTGCTTGTTTGAGGAAAGATTCTGCTTGCTAAATTTTCTCAGCTTCAAGGTTCTGGAGTCTCATACAGAAATTATAGAATAATTGGATTCTCAGACTTGTTTCCTGAGGAAATGAACCTTTATGTATTCCTGCAGTCTATCTATCAGTGTCTCGGCTTCTCCCTAAATTTTAAAACTACTAGCCAATTTCAACCACATTTGGAGAAGGCTAGAGGTCTGAAAGATATTATATTCCTAGGGTTGTTCAGAAATTGGGAGCTGAGTAGAATAGAAAGATTTGAATTAGAGCTCAGTGAGACGGAGCAAAGTACTCGGGCATTACAGGTAGTGCCTGGCAGCAGCTGGATGTGCCATGAGCACACAGAGCCAACCTGCTCATCTGCATTGGCCACAGCCCAGCTCATACCACCCTGGTCTGCTCTGGAAATGTGAGGGAAGGTGGAACTCTCGGACCAGGGAGAATTTAGGGTATAGTGGATCACTATGAAAACAGAATTAGTTAGTTGTGCTGTTTCTGATACAGCTTTGGCTACTTTGTCTGTAAAAAGACAGTGATTGTTACTGGTCAGAATTTCTGAACAGAACCATGAAGTCTCCGTTCTTGGAGGTTTTCAAGACCAAACTGCATAAATCCGTGAACAGTCTTGTCTGAACCATAGACCATAGCTGGCCCTGCTTTGGTCAGCAGTTTGGGGTAGAGTAGCCCTTCCAACATGAATCATCCTGTGATCCTATGAATTTATGGAGATAGGTTTGCCTTATTGTATTACCAAAAGCAGAGTATGGACAGGTTCATTTAGCCCAGATTTTATTATCTGTCGACTACCTTTTGAAAGGCCTATAGATTTTTTCAATATAAAAAAAGGATATTGCTAATGTTTAATATTTATAATGTGCTAATATCCAGAGATGCTATCCAAGGTCAGAGACTAAAAAAAGAATGAAGGTAATTTAGTGGCTAAATCATTAACCTACAGCAGAGGAAATCAGGGTTTATTAAAGTCTTCCTATACGAGTTTATACAAGTAACAGTGAGTGGAAGTCATCTCACGTAATTTTAGCCTTTCAGAAATTGGGTAGCTAATTTAATGTGGCCTTTTAGGTGCTCTCATGGGTCAATAGAGAGACAAAGAGCTCAAAGCTAGTACCTACAACATATTCTGGTGGGATGGACACTTTCTTTCCGTTGAGGGATAAAGGAGACATAATAGCACTATGAGGTTTCACAGAGGGTTGTGCAGATAAATACATCCTGGACTGTAAGATATTCAGATTCTGTCTAAGCACCTTTGATAAGTAATTGCCCTGTTTGAGTGTGTGCCTGCACATGTGTGTGACTGCAATGGATAAGACAGAAAAAGGGAAAAGTTTCTTACACAATTTTATGTGTAGGTCAGTAAACATAATACAAAAAAACACACAACGGTAGCTTGTCTTTAAAGGTAAATTTTGTAAAAAGGGGTTCCATTCAGGAATAAAATTCTTTTATTCCTCCTGGCACACCCATTCAGCCTTATCCCCTCGGCAACCAGAAATAAGTAAATGAATATAAGACAAATAGAAAATTGATCCATTTTTATGAATTAAAATATAAAATCAGCATCAGTGTTTACACTAAATCAAGGACTTTTCAGTTTCTCATACTGCCCCTGGCAGTGAGGAACTTGGGAGTGTACAAGAAGCTGGGAAGGGACACAGTCAAGACAGCTGACCCCAAACTTGCCTAAGGGATATCCCATACCATATGGCATCACGCCAACAATAAGACTGGGGGAAGTTGGTTGGGAGGGGCTGATCAGTGCTTGAGGACTCTCTGGGCACTGGTCAGCAGGTGAGCAATTGCATTCTGCCTCACTTGTTTTGTACATTCTTTTATCTTTTTTTATATTATTTTCCATTCCTATTCTGTCCTACTAAACTCTATCTCAACCCATGAGTTTTACCTTTTTTCTAGTTCTCCCCCCCTTCCTACCAAAGGGAACTGAGGGAACGGTGGTGTGTGGTGTTTTAAGTGCCTGCTGGGTTAAACGATGCCAGTCGTTTTTTGGAGCCCAATGGGGAGCAGGAAGGGTTGAGGTAATGTCAGATCTGATCAGATCATGTTAAGAGAAATTTCCTTTAAGTGAGGAGGATCATCAAAATGACTGGGAAAGATTCAAGACCTGGAGGGACTTGTATGGGGCCTGAAGGACTTAAGAACTCATGGACTTTCACGTTGTTCCCCAGTTTATTACCACGTTTAATGTACCCCCACAATTATCCCCATGTTAATCCCCTTGATTTATATTGTTCAGGGCTTGTCTGGACTTGCCCTCAGATTTTTCCCGCCAGAAGTTGTTTACTCCCTCATTCTCCCCTGGTTTCCTGCTCATCTCTCACTGATTGGCTGATGGTTGCCGCAGTGCAGAGTGAGCTCCCATTGGTCCCTTCCCCTGGATACTCCTAAATTCCACCCATCTTTTCCTTGTTCTCCTATCCTGTTTCACCCTAAATTGTCAATCTCATACTCCACCCCAGTTATCAGACTTCCCCTTACCCAAACCTTATATAAGTCCCTGTTCCTCCTAATAAACTGGCCATTGCACCCTGACCTTCTACTGTGTCAGAACCCTTTTGTGCAGTGTCGCATCCCCCATTCCCTTTCCCTTCGGGCCGTGGCAATAAGCATTTATTGTATTAGTTTAACAGTTGCTGGTCACACGGTTGATTTATTTGCTGTCAGAGTTTTTGTGCTTTTCTCAGGGTTGTATTATCTAACACCTCACTTGTTGTGTATGTTCCCTGTTGTGCTGTTTATCATCTCTGGGGGCTGGATTAAAGTTATCATTTTCCCATACTGTGTAACACTGGCTTATGATATGATAAAATTACTGGTCATGAGACTAACCTGGTATTTGTACTTAGCATTGCTGTCATCTCCCTGCTTTGAGAACCGTCTCTCAGGAACTATTAATAATTACATTTTTTACCTTTACTCCTCAGAGAGCCAGTCTATGGGGAAAAAAAGAAGGGACACTTTCCTGTCTCTGCTCCTTCACCTTCCTCTTCTCCTGTAGGCCAGTTAAAATAGCTTTTGAGCTTTTTGAATATTCTTGTTCAAACCAACACTTACATATATCTCGGTTCTTGTTTATGTTTAAAAAACTATGTAAGTATGCAACACTGAGATCTTCCCCAAGGCTGCATAGTTACGTGTAATGTAGTGTGGGCAAGTGCCTAGGACAGTGGACACACCCAATGCTTTAGAACTTCACCCCTGAACAAGGGCAGAATCCTGAAAAACTTATATTTGCAAAAAGTATGCTGTCATCCTGGCAATTCCAGAGAGGCACAAACCACTGAAGTGTGCTGGAGCCTGACCCATGCTCACCAAGCCCTGTTCAGCACTACTTCGTACCCTTGGGGGGAAAAGAAGGTCTCTGAATCTGATGACAAAATGACAGGTACTGTGACAACTCCAACCCCCACAATAGGCACTGCAGATGAACCGGAGAAACAGCCCGTGTTGGTCATCGGTTGCCCCTAAACACAAGAAGAAATACTGGGTGAGAAAGTCAGCTTGTTTAGTAAAGGAAGCAACTCCTACTAAGAAGGTGAAGGAGCAAGAAGTGGATAAGTTACTCTGAAACAGGACTATCACAAGAAGATGAGGTAGAAGAAGCAGAACTCAAATGAAGCAGTAACCACTTACTGAATGTAAGGCTCTAATGGACACAGGTGCATAGTGTATCCTAATGCCATCTGGCTATGATGGGACAGATACCATCCGTATATCTGGAGTGATGGGGAATCCCAGCATCTGACTGTTGGAGGCTGAGATCAGTCTAACTGGGAATGAGTGTCAAAAGCACCCCATTGTCACTGGCCCAGAGGCTCCATGCAACCTTGGCATAATCTATCTCAAGAGAGGGTATTTCAAGGACTCTATATCACTTTTGATATAGCTGCCCTGGAGATGGAGAAAATTAAACAGATGTCTGCCTTGTGTGGTCTCTCAGAGGACCCTTCTGTTGTGAGATTGCTCAGAGTCGAAGGATAACAGGTGCCAGTCACTACCACAGCAGGGCACTGGCAACAATATTGCACCAAGCTGATTCCCATCCATAAGCTGATTAATCAACTGGTGAGCCAAGTCAGCAGGACTCACTCACCCTTTGACAGTCCCATATGGCAAGCAGGCAAGCCTAATGGAGAGTGGAGGCTGACACGGCCTGAATGAAGTCACACCACTGCTGAGTGCTGCCATGCTGGCCATGCTGGAACTTCAGCAGGAACTGAGTCAAAGGCAGACAAGTGGGGCCACAATTATTATTGTTTATGTGTTTTTCTCTGTCCCTTTGGCAGCAGAGTACAAGCCACAGTTTTCTTTCTCTTGGAGAAGTGTTCAATACACCTGGAATCAACTTCCTGAGGGCTGGAAACACAGTCCTACCATTCACCATGGGCTGATCCAGACTGTACTTGAACACGGTGGAGCTCCAGAACACCCGCAGTATTTTGATGACACCAGCCTATGGGGCAACACAGCAGAAGAGGTTTTTGAGAAATGGGAGAAAATAGTCCAAAACTCTCTGAAAGCCAGTTTTACCATTAAACAAAGTGAGGTCAAGGAACCTGCAGAGAAGATCCAGGTGTTAGGAATAAAATGGCAAGATGGACATCATCAGATCTCTTTCCTCATAAGTGCTCCCATCCCCTAATTACCTGTGTAGCCTTACTCTGGCCTCACTGCAAGAGCTCCATGTCCCTCTTGTACTAATGAGCCCAGAACTGGTCCCACTGATGCAGGTGAGTTATAAGAAATTCTGATGAGAATTTCTAAAGCAGCCCCCTGTTTTCATTACCTTTCTCCATTGAATCCTAGCTTAGAAAACCCAGTGTATATCAACCTTCCCCACGTTCCCAAGAAGGCACTTGTTCTTGAACTATTTGCATTACTAGAAAGTGAGCTGCCATAAAATAAGAGAAAAATACGTTCATTTAATCCAATTCCTGTTGTGAGAAGCACCAAAGTCCTCTTTCAAGCGCCGAGGCTTAGTAATGGTAAACTTCAGTCTAGTCCAACATGAGCTGATTTTTCTAACAGGCAGCACAACACCTGACAGGCAAAAAAAAAAAAGAAACCCACCACAATTTCTTCAGAGATGTCTGTCCCTCAGTAGTTTATGCTTCGAGCATTCAGTGTCATTGTTTAACCCTGGCTGGCAACTCAGCCCCACACAGCCGCTCGCTCCCCCTATGATGGGATTGGGGAGATAATCAGAAACACAAAAGTGTAAAAGCTTGTGGGTTGATATAAAGGCAGTTTAATATGTAAAGAAAAAGCTGTGCACATAAATAAAACAAAAGAAAGAATTCATTCACCACTTCCCGTGGACAGGCAGGTGTTCAGCGACCTCCAGGGAAGCAGGACTTCATCACACATAACGATGACTTGGGAAGACAAACACCATCCCTCTGAATGTCCCCCTCCTTCTTCTTCCCCAGCTCTATATGCTGAGCACGACACCATATTCTCTGGGATATCCCTTGGGTCAGTTGGGGTCAGCTGGTTGGCTGTGTCCCCTTCCTTCCAATTTCTTCTTCCCCCTCAGCCTCCTCACCAGGAGGTTGAGTGAGGAGCAAAAAAGTCTTTGGCTCTGTGTAAACACTACTCAGCAATAACTAAAACACTGTATTACCAACTCTGTTTCCAGCATAAATCCAGAATATAGCCCCATATTATCTACTATGAAGAAAATTAATTATCTCAGCACATTCTCCACCACAGCCACAGTCCCTTCAACTCTAATTTAGAGTAAGGCAAGCAAGCCCCATGGCAGGCACAGGAGCCTGTCAAGTACAGCAGTAAAACAAGCAGCAGAAGCAAAATTCAGTCACTAATGAGCACAATGAGCATTCAGAAAAGTCATGATTTTACAAAGGCATGTAGTGACAGGACAAGGGGGAATGGCTTCAAAGTGAAAAAGGGTAGGTTTAATTAGATATTAGGAAAAAATTCTTTACTGTGAAGGTGGCGAGGCACTGAAACACATTGCCCAGAGAAGTTGTGGATGCCCATCCCTGAAGTGTTTTAGTCCAGGCTGAATGTAGCTCTGGACAAACTGATCTAATGAGTGGCATCCTTGCCTGTGGCAGGGGGTTGGAACTATATGACCTTTAAGGTCCCTTCCAACTCAAATCCTTCTATGATTCTATGATTCTGTGATAAAGTGATTCTTCGGTAAAGTGATTCTTCTTTAGACCTTACAGAGAGGAAGAGAGAGAGTTGACAAAAAACCCATAGACTAAATTAGAATATAAAACTATAAGTCTGTTTTCTTTCTATTTGGCGTTCAGGTGGCCTTACCCCAGGAGTCTTTTCTCAGATTATCTGGGGGTTCCCTATAGATAGTTGTAATGTTGGGTTTAGGTTGCCCTGTTTCACTCAAACTGTTTACCATTTTCAAGAGTCTTAAATATTTTTTTTAGCTTGTGAGGAAACAAGTAAACTCCAGAAATTCATCTTGCTGTCAGTGTAACCTAATCACTCATAGAAAAATATCTAAAGTCTTGTTTCTCTGAAAATAATAGAAACAGACTCAATGTAATTTTCTCACTCAGAAATGTTGTGGATAGACAGTGGAGTGAGCCAGGTGAGGAGCCTGCATGCTACACAATCACAGGGAGAGATGTCATTCTGCCACAACTGAGGACAGAGGGGAGAGAAAATTGGGAAATATAAGGAGGATGAAGAGAAAAGCCAGAGAAATTATTCAAGAGTAGAGAAGACGTGCATGTTTTGGTTTTGTGGGCAGTGCCTGAGTGAGAGTCCCAGCCCTGAATGGTGCAGACCAGCATGTGTACGGGTTGCACAGCGCTCTGTCGATGTCGTCTTTATGTCCTGTGTGACCTTTTTGCCTTAAGGCATAGTTATGATTCATCTTTGTGCTTTTTTCCACTTTGAAGTTCAAAAAATAATGGATTGGTGCCTTACATGATTTCACAGTCTGACACTGAAGATGAATGTTAGACCCAATAATGCAAAACGTATTCCTATTGCTTGGACCTCATCCCGAATCTTAGAGACAGAAGATAATCAAATCCAACCATTATCAAACCTTGTCCCTAAGTGTCATATCCAACATGCAATAGCCCACCAGGAGGCCAAGTGCAGAGCTAATAGAATGGTTTGGGTTGGAAGGGACCTTAAAGATCATCTTGTTCCAACTCCCCTACTATGAGCACAGACACCTTCCAGGAGACCGGGTTGCTCAAAGGCTGATTCAACCAGACCTTGAACACTTCTAGGGATGAGGCAACCACAGTTTCTCTGGGCAACCTGTTCTGGTGCCTCACCACTCTTGCAGTAAAGGATTTCTTCCTTATATCTAAACTAAAGCTGCTCTCTTTTAGTTTAAAGCCATTACCCCTTTTCCTGTCACTACAAGCCCTTGTCAAAAGGCCCACTCCAGCTCTCTTGCAAACCCTTTTCTCCTGAAAGCCTCCTTTTCTCCAGGCTGAACAACTCCAACTTCTCAGCCTGTCTTCACAGGAGAGGTTCTCCCGCCCCCTGATCATCTTTGTGGCTTCCTCTGGACTTGCTCCCACAAGTCCATATGCCCTTCTTACGTTGGGGTGCCCCAGAGCTGACACGGTACTCCAGGTGGGGGTCTCTGAAGAGTAGAGCAGAGGAGGAGAATCCCCTCCTTTGACCTGCTGCCCACGCTGCTTTTGATGCAGCCCAGGACACAGTTGGCTTTCTGTGCTGTGAGAGCATATTATGGAGCCGTGTCCAGCTTTTCATCCACCAACACCCCCAAGTTCTTCTCCTCAGGATTGCTCTCAATCTGTTCTCCACCCAGCCTGTACTTGTACTTGGGATTGCCCCAACCCAGTTGCAGGATCTTGCACTCGTCTTGTTGAAATTCATGGTTAATGGTTGTAAATGTTATATACCAGTAGACACATGAGTACTTAGGATGTTTTATTCAAGCCTTCTGTAAGCACTGTGAGCTCTAAAAGTTGTGCCTTAGGATCACAGGGCCAGCACCATTATATGTGTTTAAGAGGAACCTCACTTCAGGTAGCTTTGTGCAAATTTTATAGGTTCTTAGATTTCCTTAACAGTTCAGAGGCCAAGTTGAACTTGGGAAAATCAAATTAATGAAGACTATTTTTTCATTGTTAAATACATCTAATTTACAACAGAGCCTACGAGGGTAATGACTTAAATAACCTGGTCAAAGGAGATAGACTTAAAATATTTTTCTTCCATTCTCTTCCCTGTGTGGAAAGAACTCTTCAGGTATATGAAGATCAACCTTATTCTCCTTCAAAATTTTTGTAGTACTCTGTTACCTTGATGATTGTGTAAACCATGATGTGCTTACACTCCTGGGAGAGCAGATATGTTTACAACAATTGCCCATAATTTTGATGAGTCATTAAAAATAATGTAATGTTTTGTAATCTCTAAGTTGGAAATTAATGATACCCAAAAGCTGATGCAACAACAGATGTTCAGACACAGTAATAATGGCCTTGGTGTGTTCCCATGCCTTCAGTTACATGTAATATTAGTTAAGAGAACCATTGAAAAGTGGTACCATTGTTCACAGATTACATTATTTATTTAAACTTTTAAAGAAAGCAGAGCTTTTTGAAATTTAAAATCTTAAAAACTAATATTTGTATATGTAGGTGCATGTATATTTACTTCTACATAAAAACAAACACACATACTTTTATTATCTATCTACAAGTACATAGAATCTCTCTCTTTTTCTCTTCCTCTGTCTCTCTCTGATTTTCCACCCTGAAATCCCACAAATACAAGGTTGGAAGCAGTGATGATGAGATACAGCATCAATGGGGAGTTAGGTTTGAGCTTGTGAATATCATAAGTCATTAATAATAAATCATTAAACTAATGATTAGAGGAAAATGTTCCAGAGAGAAGGAAGGATATATGTCTCGGTTGTCTGGCTACAATGTTAAATAACTACAACTAGTCTGTTCTCAAATGTTCTGGAGGTTCAATACATGCCTCTGAGATTAATTATCACTAAATGATTCAGGAAAGACCTCTGCAGCTTCATGGCTATTCTTGTTTAAATAGTAGAGTTGAGTGCATTGAGTGATGCCAAAGCAATGGAAGAGCTTTGTTTAACACAGGAAATCCAGCCCTGAGGTACACCATGAAGGGGCATAGGGAAGGTTCACCTAACCAGTTAAGATTTTATAGTATAAAAAAATATTTTAGCATTTGAAGTTACACTCTCGTTGAAAAAAATAGTGGTTCAAGAGAATTATAGAACTCTGATGAATTCCTGTATAGTACAACTGAGACAAAATGGATATTTTATCATCCACACTCAGACTGAAGAAATGTGCTCCCTCTGTCAATAAACATTTTGCTCTTTTTGCATAGAATTCTTACAGAAAAGAAGTACCTGTCTTTATGGTAAGGTGTCTTCTTTCCTGAAGAAACAGGTGAAGTTGTAATTCACTAGGACAAAGTGAAAAAAGTACCTAACTGGCTTTAGTGATATTTTGAAATAGATTCTTTTCATTCATAAAAAGTACATCAATTCCTATGCCTGCTGTGAAGATAATAAATTTTCCTCCAGGAAAAATTCACTAAGGAATTGTTCTACTGAAATTTGTGCTTGTTTACTAACCCTTAGATAATCTGTCCTTGCTGGTGGGTGGGAAAATTGTGAAACTTCTTAGACAGTATTTTTTAAATCCATAGATTAATTGGGTTCTACAGGGAGGCAACATCCATCACCAGGATTAGATGTCAGGTCAAAATTAGTTCTCTAAATTGCCTTCCTAGTCAATGAGTATCAATTGGCACCTTCATGTTGTGAGTCAACAGCTTATGAGAGAGACTAAACCTTTATTCTACTAAAATGAACTGAGCCTAGGCCACAGCTGGAAGAAGTCCAAGTCCTGATTTATGGGATTTTTCAGTGTTTTCCAATGGTTTTGTATCAGCTTGATAAAAACACAATTAAAGAAAATGCACACACTGATAAGAACTAGGCTTTCACCAAGAACTCCAGTACAAGTTGGCTGAAAACTCAATTACCAATTTAGTTTTTACTAACAGTTGCCAGTTTAGTTTTAACCATCAGCAGATCTTGTCACCAGGCTGTGGGGCTCTGACACAGCCCTATGGTGCCAGCCAGCCCTTTTGCAGCTAAATTAATTTTTTTTTTTAAATATAAGCCTGATTGAATTCTTCAGGTTGGCAAATATGATTCATGATATTCAACTGAATTTGCCATTTCCTTTGTAGATGAAGGGCCTCAGTATGCATGGTGTGTACCAGAACAGAATAGCAAGAATGTCAAAGAATGTCAAAGAATGTCAAATAATTATTATTTTACTTGGCTAAAAGGATTCTTTTTGGACATATTTTTGAAGCTTGCTTAAATTCTTGGGCCCAACTGTATCGACTAAATAATCTGGGTTTCCGATAGGAACGTGGACTCAAGAACTGGGATTACAACAACACATGCCCTTGCTGATAGGTACATCTGGACTCAAACAACCAGGTATTCCTGCAGAGAATGATTTTTCCCTTCCTTCTTAAAAATTACAGAGTCTCTCCAATTTTTCAGAGACCCATCCTACTGACATTATATAGATAATTACTCCAAAGCGAAGTCCAACTTTCCTGAATAAGTTTATAGGGAAGTTTGCCAAAGGCTGTCTATAAATGCAGCTGCTTGAAGTCACGTTCTAGATCCAGTCTGGTCTGTGCTCAGGCCAGGATATGCTACTGGGGGACAAAATAAATATTGATCTTAGATTTCTTTTCTCATTCTTGACCACAAATTGATGCTCCTTTTTCCAAAGAAGTGTGTGAGTTATTTGAGGATAATGAATCAAAAGGGTTAAAACTTTAAGGAATGCACATACCTCTAGGTTTTCTCTATTTCTGGAATCCTAGAAGGTTCATTACATTCCTCAGTCTCCTTCCAAAATTTATTTTCAAGCAGTAACAGAAAATGACTCACAGACGAAGCAAAGACTTGCATACTGGTACTACACAGATGACAAATTATTCTCCCTTCATTACTAACACAAAATAATCCAGTGTTTGGAAGAGAATTGTTCCTTTAAACCGTTCCTAAATAAGACCATTAGTTATGAAAAAGGTTTTAAATATTTTTCAGTCATCAAGAAAAGGTCCTGGGTAAGGAATACTGGATAGGGACACAACAGGACAGCATGAAAATCTTAGAAGCACAATTGAACTATCAGTTGGCAGACATTCACTTCCCAGAACATATGTTTGCAAATGTAATTAAAATAATTTAGCAAAACTACACTGTGAGGAGTATTTATGCTCTGTCCTACTGATGCATATTTATTAGACACAGTGCACACACAGTGATTCCAAGTGGTAATTAGGATACTCCTCAAGTAGGCATGACTTTTTAATAGACCTGTGAGACTGGGTTCATCTCATCTAATTTTGGTACATGAAAGGTCTCCTTAGTGATTTAGGCTCGTCTGTTAGGAATGATCTGACAGAAATTAGCATGCAGGTAGGGATTGCATTGACAGTCACCTTGAAACCATCACAGAGGTAATAGTTTCTGTTTTGATTTCTATTCTGTAATATTTCCAGAACAGGAATCTATCACAACAGCAGGAATTAATTTTCTTCTAATTTAGCCTTCTGAAAGCTAGAGAGCACCAAGTGATACGACTCAGCTTTGAATTAAGATATTTAAACATAAAAGGCACATTAATTTGTTCAAATATAGCCTCGTGAGGAGCTATGGGAGAACTATGCCTTTCTGCAGGAACAGATAGATGGAAAAGGCATTCCAGTCCCCCAAGATGTGACAAGAAAATAATAAACCAGCTGAGTCCTATCACTTGTGATCCAGACATAGCTCCTCTTCCACTCAACGCTGAATTTTCTTAAAGGTAAAAGCCTGGTGCTATTTTTGGATCTTTAGGGTATTCCACCTAACCTCCACCCAGTCGTTCCAAATGCTGTAAGATCTCTGAACCATCTTTATGTGATTAACAGTACATGGGATGTGCTTGAACTGGTAGGAGGGAGCCAGGTAGGACATCTATCATGGAATGAGATGCCTCCATCTCAGCAGTGGAATCTAGGTGAGACCTCCATTAGCTATAAAATGAACTTACAAACTTGCCTCTCAAGTAGCTATTTGTGTGTGAACAGCTATATACAGAAATTCTGTCATCTCAGACAGACATTGACCCCAGTCTAATCAGAAGTCTGTGAAAAAAAAACACATCAACTCTTCACACTCAGAGGAAAAGATCAAATTCTCCAAAGAGAAGATTCATCCCAGGTCCTAGTTTTAGAGAAAGAAGTCCTCTGGAGCTACCAGTTTTCCTAAGGTTATTTATTCTTTACTTATTTTTTTTGGCATCCAGTGTAATAGACAGTTTGTGGTATCTCAAAATAAAGAAAGGATTTGCCCTCTGAATGTGCCATAGTTATGTGAAAAAGAACAGTAAGAAGAGATGTTGATAGACGTATTTTATTATAGTTGATAAAAAGCATACATATCACATCAATACAATCCATACCATTGGTACGCAGGTTTTATAAAAGTCTCAGAAATAATGCAAAGTACCATCTTCTTTACCTCTTTGCTAAGGGTGTTTCTAGATAGATGAGCTTTCAAGAAGATTCTAAGGTTCTCATTCATTCTCTGCTGAACTTTCCACTGATTTGGTGGGTTCTGAATTCTATCTTAAAAGGAGGAGTAAGGATAGCAGCCTTCCAAAGGTCATGAAAAAAAATAAAAAGGCATGAAAATTAGTTTGGAACAAGGCAAGCAATTTTTAAAGTCACAGCAAAACATGATGTTAGAAAATTGGTTTGTTACAAAAACCAGGATGTTAAGTTGTAAGCTTAACTTTCTACAAAACTATTTAAGTATTTAGGTATACTAACATCTGAAATAGATCCCTCAGGCAGGGCAGGAGGTAAGTGATATTTGAAATACTTTAGTTTTGTAGGAAAACTTGATGGAAATATAAGGAAAGCAAATTAAGTGGGATTCAGTATGACTGTGGGATTCAGAGCTTTGCAGAATGGCTTTTTCTGGAGAAGCCTTTGAGACTGATGTATCTCCTTTTCAGGGATTGAACACTCAAATTTGAAATTAGTAAACTGAACATCAACTTTGCATATTTAATTGATGGCCCAAAAAGAATGACAGTGCCGGGTAATATGAGGCAGACCTGTAAAATGCATCTTGTGAAGGCAGGACTGCAAAATGTAAAACTGAGCTCCAAGATGCTGCAGCACTGACTGTCACCAAAGGATTTCTTCAAGGTTCCAAGCATTTCTTTCAAGAGTGCATTGCAAAAGCAAGGTTCCTATCTTTAGGACACTATGTGCATTGATTCCACCTGGCTGTGCTTACCCGCAGAACTTGCACCACGGGGACAGCCTGATGCATTCCTCACACAACAGAAAGCACTCTGTGTCTTCACTGAAAAACTGACGCACGTAGACTGGGAATCTCAGACAGGACAAAACTCTCCTTTGTGAGAGCACAAACAATCATTTCTGTATCTGTAATAGGAGGAGTGCAGACTGGGTCCCATTTCAGTAGCTATTCATCACCTGCCCTCTAATCCCTCCCATTAGTTTCCTCTTTCCTCTTCAGCACAGAATCAGCAGCCAGAGGCAGGCACCATCCTCAAGAGCATTTCAAGAGTGATAATCAGTTTTCCTGCTAAGGGGTCAGTGCTGATGTGACACATAGGGCTCCTTATGCTCATCACTTACACACCTATCATTTCAACCGAGTAGCCGGGGTGCTCAAAAAGCTGTCTGCTTCACTGGAAGGGCAAGTATGGAGCTGGCACAAAGCAGGAGCACACACAATGCCCTGTGAATACATCATGCTGCCATCTCCTTTGTGATAATGGTCTTTCATAATGAACGGGATGAGGGGATTCACAAGTGCCTCTTCCAATTAAAAATAACACTTCTGCAAAGGCAAATGAGTGAGGTAATGACTGTAATTCTAATCAGTGTGGAGCAGCTGCCTCATTAGTATAGAATCCTGGAAGAAAGCAGCTTTATGACCTGTGCTAATACCCTTAACCTCTTCCTTCTGGACCAAAGGAAGCCCCATCCCTACAAGAAACCCTGATGGTTCTCCAGGTATACAAAGTTAACTCTTAGTGAGATCAAGCACATATTTTGTCTGTAAGACACACGGTTTTACAGCAAAATGGAGTGCAGTCATTTTAAATGAAGATTTGATTGAGGTAAAAGGCAATGAGTCTAACATTTATTGAAAATTTGCCTTTTCCTTCAGATTTCCTAATTTGGGATGAAAAATGTTAAACCATTTTTCCCTTGTGCTTCAGAAAGCAAGGAAGTAGTTTATTAAGAGAAAATATTGGAAATTAAGGAGATCTCTAATCACTTCCAAACTTTCCATATGGAATGGTGTTCTGATAAGAAGCAATCCTTCAGGGCTGGACTTCAACAATGTTAATGTCTCTATTTTAATGTCAGATAAAAAGCAGTCGGTGAACTCACATTCAGATGTCACTTTCATGAGAGAAACAGAGACATTCAATCGTTTTCATTCTCATTTCTTCCCAGGCACAGATTTGAGAGGTACTCTCCCCTCCAGGTGACAACTGAGGGTCTGCTTACCTGAAGAAATTGAAGGGTTTGCCTTTGACTTGGTAGATCACGTTCTTCAAGTCCATATAAGAGCATTTCAACAGCCAGCCCACAAATCAAGGCAAATCAGGGATGACATTAAGAAGGGAGGGAAAAAAGTAACTCAGAAAGTGAGGAATGAACCAGAATTCCTTTAGCAAATATTTAAAATTACTGAGGTTTTCTTAAGCTGCAAAAGTCCTGAAATTTTATTTAACAGATAAAACACAAACTGGTGATATCCGAACCTTTAGTAAACCTCTAAGCTCCTGGTTTGTGTTCGAGATGACAAGTTTTCCATTACTGCAAAGCAAACACTCAGTTGCCTACATCTTCAATGGTCTGGGTGTGCCATGCAATCAACAGACTACCTACCAGAACACTTCTTCCATTAAGTTTGTCTCACTTTTCTTTAGCAGCACTTCCCTGCCACAGTACATGTGTATAACTTGGTGGAAGATGACTGATCTTACACCAGTTTTGAAACAAACAATGGATCAGTGAGGTGCCTTAACCAGCTTTTAATTTCTCCTCTTTGGCTTCCCTCCTCCATGGATTCACCACTTCTGTGTCACATGCAAGATATTGCCCTGTTTCACCTCTCAGACACAGCTAAGCAATCTCACATTTCACAAGAAAGACCACTGCCAGCACTTACAAAGGGGCAGCTTGCACACTGCCAGACTTCAGACTGCCTTGAGGGAGCTTCCCTGAGTGCCCATATATCTTGCTGGTGGCACACTTTTGCTGTGACTCCTTAATATTTAAACAGTTGAACACAAGCAGTGAAGCATGGACGGAAGCATGGAATGACTGCTCTCTCATGATGGACAGAAAACTGTAAAGAGCAGGATTATCTTAATAATCTCCCATTTCTTAGCAGAATATGAACCATACCTTACATCTCTTAGCATGCTGATCAAGAAAGTAAACATTATAACTTAACCCTCTTTGAAGATTTAAGATTTTTTTTTCCTGCTGGTTGATAGTTTTACATTAGGAAATTAATCACGGGCAGGTAGAATAAGTTTTATCAAATCAGTATGTTAAAAGGGATTTTAAACAAATGTGATTTATATTGAAAGTTTCAAAATATTGAAAGTGGTTTATATCAGTTACCTTAACCTTGATGATAAACAGGGCCTTGTTAGTTTGCAATAGGATTAGCAGCTTGGATCATTTACACAACTTTCACTTCTTCCACTAACACAAAAGGAGAAGGCTTTTCAAGCATTTGAACACACTGACATTGATTCATTAAGGTTTTTTTCTTTCCATTCACAAACTATATTTCCCCCTAGAAAATGAAGCAACATTAATTACAAAAGTGAGATTCCTACAATGTGATATATAGTTGTCAGTAGTGAAATGCACATTATGTTTTAAGGTCATGCACAACATACTCTGCTGATACATTATGTAAAACAAATTCTTGATCTCCTTTGTTATTATAATTTCATCCCCCCAAAATTTAAGCTGCATCTATTCTAAGAAGTTAAATCTGTCTGGATAGTTGTCTGGCACTGGACCATGGAAAAACCTACATTAATAGAATCATAGAATGGTTTGGGTTTGAAGGAATCTTAAAGATCATGTAGTTCCAACCCCCTGCCATGGACAATGACACCTACCACTAGACAAGGTTACTCATAGCCCCATCCAGTCTGGCCCTGAACACCTTCAGGGATGGAGCATCCACAGCTTCTGTGGGCAACCTGTACCAGTATCTTACTACTCTACAGTAAAGAATTTCTTCCTAATATCTAGCCTAAATCTAATCTCTTTTGTTTTACATCCATTCTCTCTTGTCCTATCTCTACATGCCCTTGTCAAAAGTTGCTCTCCAGCCTTCTTGTAGGCCCTGTTACATACTGGAGAAGGTGATTCTTGAATATTAACCAGTTTTCTTGGACTCCTCTTCTTGCCAGGGCTTTACCCCGTAGCATTCTATCAAGCAGATTGCTGTAAAGGCCAAAGTGTGCTCCCCTGTAGTCCAGGGCAATGAGCTTGCTGTGCACCCTCCTTTGCTGCTCTAAGGATCTTGAACTCCACTATTTCATGGTCACTGCACCCAAGGCTGCCCTTGAGCTTCACATTCCCCAACAGTCCCTCCTTGTTGGTGAGAACAAGGTCTAGCATAGCATCTCTCATCATTGGCTCCTCTGTCCCTTGAAGAAGGAATTTGTTATCAATACATTCCAGGAATCTCCCAGGCAGCTTATACCCTGCTGTGTTGTCCCTCCAACAGACATCATTCTGATGAAGTCCACTACAAGGTCAAGGTCTTGTGAACATGAGTTCATCTGTCTATACAGTGCCTCATCCTCTCAGTCTTCTTGGTCACCTGGTCACCAGGCCTGCAGCAGACAGCCACCACACTGCCACCTCTCCCTGACCTCCCTTTAATCCTGATCCATAAGTTCTCAGTCAGTTCTTCATCCATCCTCAGACAGAGCTCCATGCACTCCAGCTGGAGGTGACACCCCCTCCTCATCTGCCCTGTTTGTCCTTCCACTCCAACACTCCAGTCAAAAGAGTCATCCCACCACATCCCTGTGATGCCCATAAGATCACAGCCCTGCACGCATGCACACATCTCTAACTCCTCTTGTTTATTCCTCATGTGTGTGATAGAGACATTTAAGTTGTGCTCCAGATGAAGCCAAATTACTGGTTGGAGTAGCTGGAATTCCTTTTTGCTGCCCTTCAGGTGCTCCTCAGCTGAGCCGCGATCCCTCTCCAGGCTCTGGGCATCTCTTTCTGGTGTCAAACTGGTACATGTGGGATAGATTTAGGTTCATATTATTGAACTCTATGAACATTCAAATCAGGATAGTGACATCTGAGGTTCCTGTTGGGAATGAATCTGATCTACCTTCTGGTCCGTGTCTCCAACCCTGGTCACAACCATGCTGGGGCCTATTCTGTCAATTTAGCAGTGGTGACAGTTACTTCCATTACCCACTAATGCTCCCTGCCACTACTGAATTTCATAGTACAGACACAGCCTGAGATTTCAAACAAAGGAAAGAAGAAAAGAGAACTGATTTTCTGATGGTTACAGGTATTCTCCGTAGGTAGAAGTTCTATTGGTAGCAGGTAGCTACTGATACTGTTAACCACCTGCAGCCCTGGTCCTCAGTGTAGTCACTTGTGAAATTCAATTAACATTTCATTTGCCTACTTTCATCTAAGAGACAGTATACAGAGATTTCAGATGGATTTTACTGCCCAAGAAAGATATTTATGACTACCAGTGAGAAGTTTCTGGGTCTCAGAATAGTTTTCAACGCATTTTTTGGCGCTGTTAGTCATATATCCACATGCAGAAACAGGAATGACTCCACAGAGGTATCCACTTTGATGTGTATGAACACCCTTCCTCCAGTGCATGCACATTTCCAAAGCTTCCAGGATGGAAACCCCTGTAGGGTTTCCTCATATGCAGGCACCCAACAACCCATGTAAAGCTGACAAGGACAGAGCACAACCCTGCATATCAGAGCCCTGTGGAGCCACAAGCACAACTGGGGCATTTTCTCCATCCAGGACCTCTGATCTTCTATAATTTTCAGTGGTCTGTCACCTTCCCTGAATAAAGCTGCATCAAAGTGCCTCCTCATGTTAAAATTGGCTGCAAGGAGAGAGACATTAGAAGATGGCACTTCACTTTCATCTCAGTTCCCTAGGGCTGGTTTTAGCAAAAGCAAGAGAGGGGAAGTGTCACCACCACCTGCTTTGCTCCCAGTCCTGTCTCCTGTCTGTCAATATGCTACACCTTGTCTTTTTGGTTGACTTGAACTTTTGTCTGTCTCTGATAATTTTTCAGAGGGGCCAAAAGAGCTCAGCTTGTTCAGTGACTTTCACAGCTACTGGCAATTGCTTCCTTCCTTCTAAAAAAGGAGGGAGAATACTGAAAATGGCTAGTGTCTGGTGTGAAAGAGTTTGATCCTTTTGTCTGATACATGTGAATAACTGCTTGATACATTTTCTAACATCAACAGAGAGATATTGGTCAAACTGATGCCCAGGATATTGAAATTTCTAATTTTTTATAGGCTAATCTTATTTTAAGGGTAGCTGAGAGATTCCAGAAATTTCTGAACTTGAAGAAAAGCAAAAAAAAAAAATTAAAGTCAAATTGAGACAGTTTTCCTACAATGCTTTCAACTCATTCATGCCTGAAGTCAATCAGTCAGTCAGTCAGTCAGTCAACAGGACTCTTGAAATAGGTGTCTTTAATACAGGTGACACAGGCATTTCTGTTTCCTCTGTCATTGCTTTCAAGAATAATACATTGAAAAACAATAAATCAGAGAAAATAAATCATAGAATCATTAAGGTTGGAAAAGACCTTTGAGATCATTGAGCCCAACAGGTAATCCAGCACTGCCAGGTTCACCACTAAACCATGTCCCCAAGTGCTAAATCTGCATGTTTTTTGAACACTTCTGGAGATGGTGATTCCATCACTTCCCTGGGCAGCCTGTTCCAAAATGAAAGGCAACATTGGCCATCTACTTGTAGTATAAACTGTTAACAGAAGTATGTGAATGGAGGTGCTCTAGAGATTATGACCCCAGGCAAAATATGATCTGGGATCTTGCCTTTCCACCATGGTGCATCATTGCCTTCCATTGTTTAATTAAAAAGGGCAGATTTCTATGCTTCCTGCTTCACCATCTCATACTACAGTGTCTCAGAGTTTGTCTTCAATGCAAAAAGAGGTACTTATTAGTCAAGATCATTAAATTTGAGTTAATAAAGGACAAATTTCAAATTGATGTATCTAATTGCAATAAACTACAGCTGTGGTGACCTACACTGAAGTAGTACTACAAATTTCTTTGTCTTCACCAAGATCTTGCAGCTAGGAAAGTCAGGAGATACTTCTTGCAGCAAAGATTCCAGGTGGTGTTGTAAAGTGAGGAAGTAGTTGAGAGAGAGATCAGCTCTGGGTGTACATAAACACAACAGCTCTGTTCTCTGGCATGTAAAGAATGTGATCAGGTATCACAGCCTGTTTGTAGAAGTTTCAATGATCTTCCCCTGCCCTGGTCCCTGGGAAAAAAAAAAAAAAAAGATAGTATTTGGCAAAGCTGTGTATGCATACATATGTATGTATGAAGTTTTTCCAAGTAAGTCAGGAATCCAATGACTTTGAGACCAACCATACCTTTCTCTGAAAAAGCATACATAAAAATCAGGCTTCATTTGTGACAAGAGTTGGAGCCAGGAGTCATAATTGCATTGGTGTACTTAAAAATTTTTGGCTGATACAGAAATCTTTAGTGAAGCCAACGTAAAAGCTTCCAGCCATGCAAGGGAAATTTTTCCCTACATTCAAGTGTATACATAAATTTCTTTATCTCTCTCTCTCTCACATTCATTTTCAGAAAGACGAGAAAATATTTAATAGGTAATTACCTTACCTAGGAAAGACATTCTACTCTTGGATACGTTTATGGAAATGAGGGACAATTAATTTATCATCAGTTTTATATTAGTAATAAAAAATATTTATTTTCCTGGAAGGATTTGCATGAACTTTGATATCTGATTAATAGAGGGCTGTTAATATAAAAATGAGAGCAAAATGTCCTGATTAGTTCTTGCCACTGCAAACCTTCAAGAGATCTGCCCTTATGGACGTATGCATTCCAGATTTAGAAGAGATACCAGAGCCTGTCCCAAAAGAGGATTTTAGGAAAGAAAAGGTCACCATGAACTCTAATTTTATGCCCAGTGTGATGAATTATTGGCATGAACAACAACCACTTAACCTTCTAGATTTCATTTCTCTGCACAAACATTAATGGATTTCTCTTAACCCCTGTGTGAGGAAGGTCAGTGTTATCCCAGTTTTAAAGATGAGGAATTGTGCAGAGAAAAGCAATCACAAGGATTTTTATGCTTCTGAAGCTTACTCTGGCTGCTAAGTTATAATTAACTTGGCTCCCAAGCCTCAGACCCGTGTTATATGGGTATGATCTACAGCCTACTCTTTTGCAGGGGGTCACAGAGACCTGGAACATGGGCTCTATGTACATGCTGGATCCAATGTGTTGTGAAGTGGGTGCTAAATTCATACAGGGGTGAGGGCACTAGGAAGCCTTAACCCTTCCTCAGCTTTCTGTTAGCCTCTATCCCAGGTGGGTGCATCACATTTGTTTGTGGGAATTGTTGTCCCAGCCCTGCTGGCTGTGCTCACTTGTGGTCCCTCCTCCGAATCAGCAGCACTGTTGTGTGTGCCAGAGAGCAGCAAAAAAAAGGCCATAGAAGCCTGGGGAAGGATAGATGGCCTTGCATACAGTGACAGAGACCTGTGTTCCCTTCTGCTTATCCAGATTTTGGACTAGATCCTTAATTACCTTTGATCACCTGTGTAAAATGAAGTAGCAAATCTTGTACTCTTAATTAGGAGTTTCTCTGACAACAGGACTGTATGAAACACTTTTGTCCAACAAAATCTGAACAATAATAGTGGAGTTTTAGGACTGCTTTTGATCTCAGTTTTCCGTTCATCCCATTACAGATGTACATGGATGTAAATCCTGGTTTGCAATCTGAAGGCACTCCTTTGCTTCTGTACACTGGGGTGCTTTAAACTATGACTATCTTTGGGCACCAGCTCACATACAACAGAGCATCCACCCTCTGTTTTGTTAGGTGTAAAGACTGAATAACAAGAAAGAAGGAAATTAGCCCAGAAGAAAAGATTTTGTGTGCTCTAGTACAACTAGTTTCATTCAAAAGTTTATATTCAAGAAATAAATATATTTAGGTCTATAAAAGATTGACCATGTGACATCTCTGAAGTTTTCTTGAATCTTGATCATTCTTATTTGAGGATTACCATTGTGTGATGGAAGACCTCTGCCTCTGCCCTGAAGGCTGTGACAAGATGATTACTATATTAATAGCATCAACAAACACAGAGCATACAGGGTACATGAGGGAAAATGCAGATTTAATGCTTCCTACACAACAGAAGCCTCTCCAGATGAATAGGATCTCACAAAATCCCTGTTATAGATCTAGACAACTGGCTCTGGCATCGGCAATTTTAAAGTCAGTAGGGATCATCTTTGAGCTTTTGTGGATTAAAAGAATACTCTTGTCCTTGGTGAAGTTTTTGGGTATTTTTGCCTTCCTTAGTCTCAGGCCCATAAGTTACAAATCTTATTTTGATGACTGGCTCACTCTTCTGCAGCTGAGTGAGCCAATCCTCAAAGCAGGACCTTTAGTCCTACTCTTGTACTGACATCTGGACACTGACTTCAACATTTTATCACGCTGCCTTTATTTACATAAGTTAACTCAGACAAATATGATGCTGGGCTAGTTTCTTCAGGAAAATTTTCTTTACAGAAAGATGTCAGCAGCAAGTCCCAGAGTAGGTCTCCACTTCAGATAACTCCATGAATAGCCAGGACTGTTTGCAGAGATAGGAGCTCACTCAGTCACACCCGTAACCCAAGGCCTTCCAGGTTCGGTTTCTCTTCTTGCAGATACTTCCTTTCCATTTGCACTTCCCACCTCCCAGAATAGCAGCCAGCATACATATCACATATGACCATGCCACAGTGTCAATGAATTTGAACATGGTTACCTAGTTCAGGCAGAAAGTTTCTTGAAAAGGCTAAAAAAATTGAGCCAGAGAATTAAAGACCAGTCACGCTAGTCTGAATTTCTAGAAAAACTGTTAGAATTGATAACCAAGCTATTGGCAAGCTCTTGGAATTTAAAACAATGCTGTAACTGTATAGAAAAGGTTGCAGTTAGAGTGGTATTTTAAATAAACTGCAGTCACACACAGGTCAGCATTAGCACTAAATATCTCTGGAGACTGCTTTGCAATCCAAAAATAAACCAAAGCCAAAAACCCAAATTCTCAAAACAATTACCTTCATTTTAGCTGTTTCCAAGTGTAAAACTCCTAACACATTGAATTAATTCTAGAAATACTTATGTGAAACATGTAAAGCTCAGAGGAAAACAATTCTTTCAAACAGTGAAGTAGAAATCAAGTAGAAGTTGCCAACTTTTTTTGGGAGAGCAAAAATCTACGTATTAAATTCCATCAATAGAGAACTGTACTTCTTGCTCCCACCCATCCCACATATATTTAAATGGCTTCACATTTTTCATGTGATCATACGAGTGTGCAGAATTACTGTTAGTGCACATTTTAAGCTTCAGTATCTGAATACACATATCAATGTAGTTGAGAACCTGCTTATCATCCACTCCTGCCATTTCATCAATGTTGAAACAGATTTGTTTAAAGAGTTAAGAATATTTGTAGAAGGGGTCTAGTAAAAGCTTCAGTTTAACTTCACCCAAATAAGGCAAGGAAGAAAAATACTGTATTATTTCAGTTTTTGGTTCAAAATTACTTGCGTGTCTTGGCAGAAAGACTCATCTGACAGGTAATGCTGTGATGAAGGTCTGACATGTTCTAAATCCTGCTGTCTGCTGCATCAGCAAAATGAGGGAATGTGTATTAAACCACAGCTTTGCAATTTATGTGATGACAAAGAAAGCCACAGAAAGCGAATGATCTATTGGACTATGATTGTCTATCAGAATGAGCGGTTCTGAAAGCCTTGGAAATGAAACGAATGTCTCTGGACTTGTCAGGAGACAAGGGCAGCTCTCTGAGTACTCAAAGACGTGTATAAAATAACAAGTAAACAACAACAGGTCTCAGGTTCAAGAACTGGGCCATGATTATTTGTCCTGTTAAGTTGCTAGTGTGTTCTCCAGGCTATATTTTCTCTGGGTCAGCCAGCAATGCCTGGAATGAAGTGAAAAACAGGATATGCCAAGGACCATTCCCAGCACACAGACTGGTTACAACCACCCCCTTTCGTGGGAAAGTTTTGCCACAGAAGAAAGTTGTAGCTTGTTTAATTTACTAGTGTGAGAGCCTCAACAAAACCAAGAGACTGGGTAAAGACTGAAACTGCCTTGGAAATATTTTTCAACATCACAACACATCTACATATAGTGGAGAAAGCATGCTTTTTGCCATATTATTTTATCTGTCTTCCATTTCATAATGAAGATGTTTTCAGGGCAGTTTAAATCTGTAATTTAGAATGCTCCATTCATTTGCAACAGCTAAGGATTCATAACAAAAAAGAATTACATGAGTTCTTTTCCTTTGTTATTTGATTCATCTGAGCCTAGCTCAGATCACAGGAAAAGACACCATGACCCTTATTACAGTTCTTCATTTCACAGTTTACTAATTTTCATAAATATCAGAAAGAACAAAATTATTATTTAGTGCTTGGTAATTTCCGAAGTATCCATGCTGAAAATGCATAGATGATGATTATCATCAGCAACTCCTCCTGTAGAAGCTGACACAGAGAGTCTTTAAAATGTCTTGATGGAAGGTGTGCCTTTCCAATAGAAACCTGAAACTCATTGATAAATATTCAGATATATTTTTCAGTGGAAAATTTCTGGTTTTTTTCAGTCACCATATTGTTTTATTATCTTGAAAATATGAACATTATTAACTAAGAACATGCTTGATATATAAATGAAAATAAAGCCAGTTTTACAGTGTGACTGGATGAAATTGATATGGAAAGACCAAGTGCACAACAATTAGATGTAGGGAAGATGGATTCAGACTCTTTCTCAGAGGTACTCAGTGGAAGATGGGAAGGTGATTACAGATTGCACTAAGAAAAATTCTGAGTGCAATAAGGAAAAGCAAGAGTAAAAATTAACATGGTCAAACTGAAATAATAATTATTCTGAGAAACACTTGTTGTGGCATATCTCTCCTTGGAGATATTCAAAACTTGATTGGAGGAGGTCCAAGGAAATCTAAAGTAATTTTGGAGTTGGCACCAGTGTGCATAGAGTATTAGATCAGATAAGCTCCTGAAATCCCTTCCAACAATTTTTTTCTATGGTTTTGGATCCACATATCAGAAAATACACTAGTGTCAAGCTGTGATTAGAACAAGCTTTATAAAAAGTTAATATGGCAATTCTCCATAAAGCAAAATACTAAATATTATAGGAGCCTGGGAGCTCTACTTATACCTCCAGTGTGCTACGAAGTGTCCAGACATACCAGAGCCTGTGCTCAAAACTTCAAGTTTTCACTCACTCTGTTATAACTAATATAATCACCTAAACAGTGATTGCGGAGATATACCATGTAAATGTCTTCATCTGTGCAAGTAACCTTGGACTTTATTTACAGTGTGAGTAGAGTTGATTGCTGATTGCTGAAGCTAAAGAAGTTTAGTGGGGACTCTTCTCATTCTGTGGTGGAAACCTTATTTTTTTCAGATGAATCATTCTAAACTTCATTGACTGCAGTGACTAGAGTGCCGCTGACTGTTCTGTGAGGTTTGATGGAGACATTATACTTACGTTATAAGTACATAATGTTAAGACAAATCTTGCCCAAAGCATTCAATAAAGGAGTTTAACATCATTGTGACTAACTTCTATGCTATAAATAGGGAAAATGAGGCTTAAGATGGTGGTATGGCTCTCTTAGATCATATGCAAACCATGTGAGAATGCAACTCAAGACTTTAAACACTGAGTTTATCGTGCTCTTTCATAGATTGTACAGCTGAATAATACCAGGGCTGCATCAAGGAGAGATAAGCCTTTATTAAACGTCATCCATTGCTCATGATGCTAATTAAAGATCTGGAAGACTGTGCAGGACTTGGCTATGATTTAGAAGCAGACTGTGTTCATACATGGTAGGCTGATAACACTGGCAAGCAGGACCAATGGTGGATGTGTTACTTGCTAGAGGAATCTATGCAATTTTTTAACGAGGAATATAAAAATATAGACTTCTGTTTAGCATTAAAATTGTATTTTAATATTTAAATTGTAGAAGGAAACATTTGTATTAAAAACCCACATTAATATTTAAAGTGTAAGAAAACCCAATCCTGAGATGCTTGATCCTCAACATCTCTATTCACTGTGTTTAAAGAAAGTCCATTTTCTAATATTTTATCCTAATGTTTCTTATACTGTCCGTCATAACATTTGTGTGTGATATGTGTGTCAAACCACTCTGGACTGGAATAAGCAGGGAATACATGGAATAGTCTGCTGCCACACTGCCAACTTTGGCAAAAATACTGTTTGAGTCCCAGATTACTCTGGGTTCAACAACGTTTACCCAGTTGTTACCCAAGCCCTGACCCAGGCAAAACACAGTACCTGATTCTATAAGTTTATCATCCACTTTGTTCCCAAGCTCCCCCATAAGCGGTATTAAAACCAGATGGCTTGTTCTGCTTTCCCTTCTTGCTCTGTAGGCGTCAGGGTATTTGATCAACTGCACTGGCACGAGTAGGATTTACTTGTGTTATAAAACTAATGAGTTTTTACTTACACTGAGGCAACACAGCAGCAGTACTAAAAATCTCACAGTTTCAACATACATTAACTAATACTGAAGTTTCAAGGCTTCTTAGAGAGCAGATCCAATCCTCAGGATTCAAACTTGACAACCTACTTAAATCAAACTCTAAGTCTGGCATACATACAGATAAGCTTTCTTTTTGGCCTGCCCTGGAGAGTCTAGTTCTCTATCCATATGAATAACACCAGCTGGGTTTGGGTCTTAAATCAATGCAAATTCCTTGGCAGGTTGTATCTAGGTCTACATTTCTCATCATACCTTCTATTTAGAAATACAAGGGAGGAAAATGAAAACTACATGGATCCAGGTGAAACCAGATGAAAACTATTGACTGTTAAACTTCTGTTCCAATTTTTTCTGCTTATCTCTGTGGTGGATTAACCTTGGCTGAAAGACAAGAGCCCACCAAACCTCTCTATCATTCCCCCTCCTCATGTGGGCAGTGAAGAGAAAGTATAACCAAAGGCTTGTGGGTTGAGACAAGAAAAGGAAGATCACTCACCAATTATTGGGCAAAACAGACTTTACTTGGAGAAATTGGAGACCTGAGAGACCAACTTTCTCTAGGGACAGAGGAAATATTAAGTATTTCTTCTACAGATTGGTGCATAAGACCACACAAGGTTATTTTACTTCTGGCAAGTTTCCAACAACCCAAATCACCTCTCTTCATTGTGGGATCCTTTGCAGATAGGAGTGTTAATTAACTTGAGATCTGCCTTCAGAGAGGAGCAAGAGTTACTATAGTGACAAGTTGAAGAGGTAAGTAATAGAAATATGAGAGTCTGAGAGTATATCAAATCCATATGTCCTGCAAGGTATGAAGCACGGGTGTTGTTACAAAGAGAAACTCTTGAATCCCAAGTGTTATGAGACTCCAAGGTGGTAGAATCTGAATGTCCAGATCTTGAAGATGTTGCACCGAACCCCAGAAGATTAAGTGTCTATTCATTTGGTTTGTTAAATAATTCTGTAAAATAGTGATGCTGTCATTAATGATCAAGGAAATCACATATGTAGGGATATAATCACAGAACTCTAAATCCTTCTTGGGTATATATCAGAGGTAATTCACAAAGATTAGAAACAGATGAAAGTGTGTCTTAGAACTGGTTGGAAAATATTCTATCCTACTCGTGTCTGCTAATCCCTCTCTCAAAAATAATGAAAAATTTCACTTATATAGCCAAAGAACTTCAGAATTTGTGTGTTTGTCCAGAAGTGAATATTCTACAAAATCCAGATGTTTTCCTTGCACACAAATCAGTGTTTTGAGTTTTTAATGTAGATTAAAAAAAATATCAAAAGAATGAAATGCTCTATTTTACTCCAAGTGAAGAGTAACACTTGAAGAAACAAAAGAAATGCAAAAGTTGGTCAGAAACTAAGGGTATATTATCTGAACTGGCATGCCTGTTCTGCTCTTTGCTGAGAAAACTTGTACAGGGTTACATTCCACTACCCAAACTTTCCCAAACTACCAAAACAGTGTGTAAACAAGAGTATTACCATTATGATTTTTGTCCATAGTCTGAAGCAAAGGTATTGAAGTCTCTTTAGAGGGGAAAAATAATTGAAAACCAAAAATGGATGGGAAAATAA
Source organism: Neopelma chrysocephalum (assembly GCF_003984885.1). Taxonomy (NCBI): domain Eukaryota; kingdom Metazoa; phylum Chordata; class Aves; order Passeriformes; family Pipridae; genus Neopelma; species Neopelma chrysocephalum. The sequence goes on along the minus strand of NW_020897725.1, from coordinate 10,390,770 downwards.
ATTTAGAAGGAATTAGGAGCTTAATTTTTTGTGTGATCCTGGAGGGGATGAATAATGAGGAACATGACTAGCAATGTGTTGTGAAGAAAGAGGAATTACACACAGTGAGGCAAGAAAGGCACATAGGGGATCAATGTAAATCAATTAGGAAATTTTATGCTGGTTTCAGGGGAAGCCTCCTGACAGCCAGACCTGTTTGTCTATTACTGAGCTCCCAAATAAAGCCCCATTTCTGAAGCCTATCTCAACTCTGATAGATGTTTCCTAGGAATGTTCATCTCTTGCATGGAAGTGAACGTCACCTTAAGTAATATTTTTCCCTAGTTTGTTGATGTGTACTGGCCAGAACCGTTGAGATATTTAAGCCTAAGTCCTGAGGGCAGCACTTCACATCCCTTTTACCGTTCTAGAAGGACTGCTTAACCAAAAATTATTTCAACTCAAGACCTCATAACAAACTTGGGCCACCAAGATGATTAGTGGGATGAAACTCCTATGAGGAAAGGCTGAGAGAATTGAGATTGTTCAGCCTTGAAAGGGAAAGCTTAGGAGTGGCTTAATTGTGGCCTTTCAGTACCTAAAGGGAGCCTACAAAAAGGAGAGAGATTTTTTACAAGATCATGTAGTGCACGACAAGTGGGAATGGCTTCAAACTGAAAGAGGGCAGGTTTAGATTAGATATTAGGAAGAAATTCTTCACTGCAAGGGTGGTGAGGCACTGGAACAGGTTGCCCAGAGAAGTTATGGCTGCCCCATTCCTGGAAGTGTTTAAGGCCAGGTCAGATGGGGCTTTGAGCAACCTGGTCTAGCGGAAGGTGTTGTTGTCCATGTCAGGGGGGTTAGAACTAGATGATTTTTAATGTCCCTTCCAAACCAAGCTGTTCTATAGCTCTATGATTCTATGAACTTCAGATATAAAATAGGTGATTTCTGTATTAAACAGGATAGTTATACTTAACCTGAGTGAGGATCAGTGCTCTTGTTGCTGAGGAACTCTTTTTTAAGGAGAGTCTAAATTTAGGAGAGATTAAAAAAAAATAATCCTTACTGTTCTTTGATTTCAGTTGTTGTCTGTCCCATGACAATAGCAAATTAAGCATCTAAAACACTACAGCAAATGTATTTAAATCAACTGAAACAGCAAAGAATACCCTCATAGGCTTCAGCTCACTCTTGCAAGAGTCCTATTGCCCTTATAAGGGACCCTAGTCCATGCTCAGCTTGAAGGTTGCCTTTGTTTTGCCTTCTGACCCAGAACTGTCTCAGACAGCTCTGCTCCTTTTGTGAGCAAAAGCCTACCCGTACTTTCCCTATATATGAAATGAGGATAATTTATCATTGTCTCGCTAAGGCTCTATGCCCAATATTGTCTCTGACTGAAAGCTCATGAATTCAGAAGATTGACGTTGGCACAATCATATATCTTCCCTTTTAAGTCAAATATTTTCCCATAAATATTTTGGAGAGTGTCAAGCCTAACTAGATTTTAGAAATTAAACTAAAGGGTGAGTAATTTAGAAAATGTCTATTTTAACAATTTTGATTGATATATTTTAGTTCTGACATTTCAAACTTTCTGAAATTATACTTTTTAAATTTTGCTATATATATTTAAGATCAGAAAGAAATACTGAATAACTGCACTGAAGTTTTCAATAATTATGGGGGAGAGAAAAAACCCAAACCCAAAGAACCAAAAACTGAAGTTGTATTTCAGGTAGAAAGACAGATTATTTGGTTTTCATTTCATAAGAATCATTGGATATCCCAATTTGTTCACAGATTTAAAATTAAGACATATTAGTTTCACAGACAGAAAGGTTTCCTTGTGTAAACTCCTGGAAAGACACCCAAAAAGGGCCATGTCTGAGGCTCATCCATTCGATATACCTTCTTTTTCCAAATTACTTTGTGGCTGTTACTGTCAGAGAATGCCACACGGATTTTCGGAGGTGCAGATACTTTCCCATTGCTTACTAAATCTGAAAGTAGTATTATTCCTTTTTTCAGCTGAGGTAATGGCTTTTGCCTTGGTAGAAGAAGCAGCTGGATATAAATATTCAGGTATTCCTTGTCTTTCCCAGCCTAACCCATGGCTACCCTGCCTTGCCCACGGTGCTTGGATTTTGCTTGTTTTCCAGGATAGGAGAGGGAGAAAATAAATGGGGAAGGATTACACATGGGTAGTATCATTAGGGTGCCTGGAAAAAACACATCCCATGAGCCTGAAAAGGTCAGGGAGAAATCTGGCCAGAAGTTATTCATAAACTAATAGAGAGGACAAATTTCCTCTAAGGCCATGACTTACCCTGCTGGACCACTTAGCTCTTCCTCAATCTCACTACCTTCCTACCATGCACCACTGTCAAAGAGTTTTGTACATAGAGTGCATAAAAGCAGCTGTGTTCTTCTGGGGGTACCTATGGACATAGAGGAGCTGCAGCTGTTTTATTCCTCTGTGTCAACACTATGTGTTGACCAGTTACAGCACAGGACTCCATAAATCCTTACACAAATTGCAGCTGCCTACACCCTTCCAGTCCTGAGATACTGGTAACCAGGAACCACCCAATCCTTGTGCAGCCTTGCTTTTGGCAAGAACAGAGCAATCCCCAAGACATAGTGTCAAATAACCCCATGGTTACATAAGCCACTGCCACATCTCCAGCTCTACAGAGGGCATTGATGAAGGAGGAATGATAAATGGATCTGAGATATGTCTGCCCCAACGTGCTGGAAGACTGAGATGAGTTTGCAGAGATACAGGGTGTTTCTTGGACACAATATTAATTAAATTTTCTTTCTTGTCAGCAAAATCTCGCCATCTTTACCCAAGAAAATCTCGAGTGAATTGCTAAAAGACGTATTGTATGAGAAGCTGGTTAAGTATTGCACAATTGGTCTCTGAAAAACATTGTTCTGCACAAAGAGAAAATGGAGATGACTGTTTCCTTGGTGAGCAAAGGAGGAAGACTAGGTCTTCTCTGTTCAGGTGAGAGTTTTCCAGCTTTCTCCTTAAAAAAAAAAACAAACAGCCTGAGTTAAAGATGTTGTTATTAAAGTGGCAATTATATAGTCCCACTTTAGATTTAGAAGGGGTCTGTAAATTGCTTTCATGGTGTTTTCAAACCAGCTGGTTTGGCTGTGTTGGCTGACTGTCTAAGTTATTAGTGAATGATTTGGCACACCGTTTATCACTGTGCACTAGCATTGCCTGCTTTGGCAAGAGATTTTGCTTCCTTAAGGAATTTCCTATTCTGCAAATCAGAGTTTAATACCAACCAAACACCATCCATCAAGACTAAAGTCTGCCTTACACAGCATGAATTACATTATTACATTCATTTCCAGTGATAAGTCTCCTGAATGTCTTGGTTGTTTTTACCGTATACTCATTTTAGGAAAGCAAAGCAATTCTTCAGAATGAGTTTTCAATTTATACGCTTGAATAGTTTAAATTCCACTCCAGCAATACATAACACATTGGTACTATGCTCTGTATCTAATTCAGGCTGCTTGGATATTAAGACAGTAACCACTTGAGTATTGTCGCAGGTGCTTAGAGATTGAGGACAATCTTAGAATTAAAATCACTCTCAACAAGTTTTGCATTTGATAAAGTTAAGGCAGACATGAAGATAAACCCAGGAACAGTGGAAAATAAAATACTATATGCTTTTCCTTAGTATGTTCTAGAGAAAATAAAAGCCTTTTTAGTGTTTTCAGTCTGACCGATGTTGACACAGCACACTGTTTGTGAGAAATGTCATTCTAACTGTATTGCAGTTACTACCATCACCTGAGGTCTCATTAGAGAGTAACTCAGGATTTGAAGGAAGAGATGAATTTATGTGCAGCCCCAATATATTTTCATGATGATAACTCTTGGTACAAAATTGAATGACAGGCTTCCAGCACTACAGCATGCATCACATGCTTTAAAAATGGAGTGGCAATGCAAAACCACCCCTAATACAGCAGGCTCCTGCAGAGTTGAGGCTGAAGAGGTCATGCAACATGCACACACTCACAACCTGGAGTCATGGGTCTACTAAAAGTATCATCTTTCAGAGAACTGAAAATGAGATGGTTTGCTACTTAAAGGAATTTTAAATTTGTCAACAAACAAATTATTGATCCTTGTACTGAGAAAAAATTCGATACAAGTCACCCTGCTACTTAAATTCATATTGATGTGTCAATTCTATGCACTGTTCACACCCATTTTTTTGTGCTAATGTCCCTATACATCTGGTAAAATTCATTTTAGGGATAGCTTCTTGAGACAAAGGAAGCACTCTTTCAAATGCAAAATGAATAGTTTTGAAATGAATTTATTTTAAAATAAAATAAAATAAACACAAACAAACCCCCCCAGATTTTCTATGCTGTAAGGAGTACATACCAAACAACTTTTTTTAATCCAGTGTTCTTGTTAACAGTGAACTACATACTCAATTTCCAAATAACAGTTTGGACCTTTTCACTGCAGGTCAGATATTCTTCAGAGGTTTTTTTTGTTTGTTTTGTTTCAAAGCAAAATCTCAACCAATCCTCCCCGAATTATTGCAGTGGTTGTTATGGTTATTCCTTCTGGATTTCAAAATACAGAAATGGCAATGTAATTCAGTCTTTGTGTTGTAAAAGGCAGAAAAAGCAAGAAAGTTCTTCCTTCTTCATGGAAATCTTTAGATTTGATTCCAGGTTTGGGGTTGATGGCAGCATTTACAGTGATGGCAGGACACAGCTCTGGACCTGCCTATGACAACCAAAGCTCTCAGAGTCTTCTGTTCAAAGCCTGTTACTCACAGAATGGTGGAGGTAGATATAGTGGAGTGCTGGAGGTAGTTTCCTTCCCAGTGGAGTTCCCTACTAGTGGAGTACTAGGGGAAGTAGATGGTTAGTGCCATTTCCTGGCAATTTTTGACCAATATCTCTATGTGCATGTACAAGGCTTTTTTTAAAATCTGCTTTCGAAATACATTTATGTCCTTTGGTACTCAAGTCAGAACTTGAGCAGCTTTCAAGGATGTCAGGCAAATATTTCAGCTTTTTAATTTTTACTAAGTTATGCTGTATCGTAGGATAGAGAAAACGAAGAACAGAGTTGAAGTAATAGATCTGGATATCCAGATACTACTATTTTTCACCTCTACCACAGGCTTCACATAAATTTAACCAAACATTATTCTTTCTGTCTGAAAAATCTTTCAAAGACCTGGAGACACTTAATAAGGAGATACTTGTACAACTCAAGATAGTTGTAGAAATTTCTGATGGGTTGGGTATATACTGGGAATAGTCCAATTTGAAAGCCTCACTGTATCCTCTGGCATTGGGGTGACTCCTCATGGGCGAGTTTTTATTTTTCTGTCAGCTGGCTGACAGGGGACCCCAGTGTCCTCTCACCAGCCATTTCATTATCCAGCTCCCCAGGTCCCCAGGGCACCCTGTGGATTAAGGCCAAGAAATTCAGAATGGGGGAATGGGGGGAGGGGAGCAATCTTTCTGTTTCCCATAAAAGTGGTCATTACACAGTTTCCATGCTCTGATGTTTTCTTCCCATTCTCAGGCAAGTTAATGCCTTTCACTGAACCAGCTAATACAGATGGAACACACAAGCAAACAAAAGTCAAATATCAAAATCAGACATGTTTGGGGGCATGTATGTTGATATTATAAAAGTTACTATCTCTCCTATTAAACTTTTCTCATTCCCATTCATGAACCTTCCCAATTGGAGACTCACCGTTCCTGCTTCCATGCTTGTGCAGAGTGGAAACAAAACTAAAAGAACACGTACAGCAGTGCATAGCACACAAATCAGGTTCATGAACATCACCTGCTCATGTCATCAACAGGGGGATTTTTTGGGGAAAAGTCATCTTCCTCTTCTCACAATAAATGACTTCATAATGCCAACAAAATAGATAGCCTTATCAAAAAATCTTGCAAACTGACAATTTCAGTAACACCAAAGTGTCATCAGGTAACTGAAAGCTCAGCTCAACAGTCTGCAAGAGCAGTAACATTTTATATTCACCAGCCATTACTACTTGTCAGTTGAAGTTTCAAGGTGAAATGGAATTTCTTTTGTGATGTAGCCACAAACTTAATTTTCAAGAAACATCTAAGATAACCTTGCTAGTATACTACATCACAGTGCTAATTAATAGCTATTACTTGGAGATAATTGTAATGGAAAATAAATCAAATCAAGTATAGACCAAATTTTTCAAGGGATATATTCAAGTATCTGTTTTTACCACCATTAAACTTGTCTACTCTGTTTATGTATCTTCATGGTTCTCTTAATGAAGACCATAAAACAAAGATATAATTGAGCCAGTGGCAGGAAGAAAACTGCCCTTTAACAATTTTAATAGCTTCTGAGCAACCCCACACAGTGATAACCAGCCACCTGGACAGTCCAGGACTTAATAGTAATGGTAATGGTATTCCAATAGCAGCACACTGTATGAGACACTCCTGAATCCCATGATAACTGCAGAGTAGGCACAAGCTTTTAAAGGTCCAGCTTAGCAGAGTGCTTAAAAGCATCCTTACTCTTAAGCAGTAAATTTAATAAAGCTGCTCAAATGCTTAAAATTTCACAAATAATTGCCATGCTAATCCATGAACTGATGTATTACACTTAAATGCAGGTCTGAGCTCTAGGCCTTCAGAAAACATGCTCAGACCACAGGATGTTGGGGTTTTTTTCTCCATCTATACTACCAAGTCAGTAGTGAAATGAGATAGCTCATATTGGCCTTAGGAAACATCACTCTGTGGTGGACTAGGCTTCTAGGAGTGTCCTGGAAAGGCAATAATTGCTTCCCTGGAGCTCTTTCCTCTTGCTAACATAACCCAGTATGTAGTTGGCCCTATGTGACTCAAGGATACATTATTCATTTATGCTCCACTGGGACCCCAAAGTCCTCTTCTCTTGCTTAGTCAGTCATCCCTCTGCCTGCACTGGTTCACAGGGTCTGTGCAGGACTTTTCCTTTGTCTTCCTTGAATTTCTTGAGGTTCCTGTCAGCCCATTTCTTCAGCTTGTCAAGACCCACATGAGTTCTACTCTCCACCGTGTCAACCATTCTCTCTAATTTGGTTTCATCTACACACATGTGACAGGTGTATTCTGTCTGTCATCCAGGTCAATGGTGAAAATACTAATTGTTATTGGTTCCAGCACTGAGCCCTCATCATATGCAAGCACTAAAGTTCTAAACTCTGCTTTTCCCCAGATGGATGTAGTGACGATTTGTGCAACAGAGCTTGAAGTGTTCTCATGTACATCCTGTGAGCTGTGCACCTACCAAAGACGAATACATCAACTCATCTCTGCTAAACTGAGATGTGTGCCACCTAACTTCACCTGGTTAAAAACAGAGGTGGTATTATCATCACACCTAAATTCAGCAGCAGAAGTTTAAGCCGCAGACACCTGATTTACCAGTCCACAATGCTATTGCTGTCAAAGGGAACTAGTCAGTAGAGCTGGTGGTGCTCTACTGGATGTACCCAAGCATAAACTGAATGCCAACAACTCTCTTCACCTGGTCTTCTCCAGCGCTAAAGAGAAGATCGGGATGGCATGCTTGGATGCAAGTCATAACTAACCAGACCAAAGATACAGTGCTTTAAGTGCCAATTTACATGTTGCCTGTATATCATCACCCTCCCTCTGCTGAGTACACACTTGTCTTTTGGATGTGCAGTCAAAAAGGACGAAACCTGCTCAGAGTCTGCCAGTGTGACAAATGGGAAAGACAGTCCTGCTTCCATGTCAGGTCTTTATAAAAGTAACTGAGGGTATTTATTTCTGGAAACACCTGCCTAGCGTTAATTTTCACGTATACGTCTGCATTTCAGAGGCGCTAATAACTTGCCCTCATTGTAATTTAGCAAAGCTTGGCATGCATCCTCCCTCTTCTGAAGATGTCTTACCCTCTTTATTCAGGGCTCTTTACCTGTAATGAAATGCTCTGCTGTTTAATTTAAAAGATTAAGCTTAATAAATAGAGCCATGTTTATGCTTAGTAGATTGTGAGACAGAATACTTCTTCCTTGACAGTAAGCATAATTTGCCCAATTTTACCCTCTTGATAGGGAAGCCCAGCAATTTCAGCTGGAAAAGTCCTAGGAATAAAACCTCTATCTCTTACTAGAGATAACAGAATGGCAAACAGCTCTAGTGTTTCAGGATTCTTCATTCCCTGTTGTTTTTGCACTCCTTTGCAATCATTAAGATAACTGCAAGGGTTGCTATGTTTTTTTTTTTTTTTTTTAATTTTCCTTAATTAGGCACTATACAAACATGTTGTGCTAAGTAGAGAGAAAATGCAAAATGTACACAGGAACAGCTGGCTATTTCTTACTATCTGCATGAGCTAGGTGAAAATACAAATAACCAGACTCCCTCATCACGTGTCAGGGACTGGGTTGAGTTTGACTGTAATTGCTCCCCCAATTGCTGTGCATGCAGCCTCGGCAGCAACCTCGGCTTTGCAAAACTATCATCTCCTGCAGTTCACTGAGGTGAAATAAGGATGCAGAACTATCTCTGTTGCTCCAGATTCCAGACCTTTTTTGTCCCTCTAGCCAACAAAAATTTAACCTTACCTTGCTCTTAGGTGACAGACACTTTATTATTCCCAGTAAAAGCAAGAGGACTTAATTGGTTAATTATTATTGTCAATTACACCTTGCCTTTCAGTTCTACCACCACTTCATTCAGAAAATGAACATAGCTTTAATATAGTTCTAAAAAGATAAAGCTGGAATGTGAATTATTTAACATTGATTTCTGATTCAGTAAATATGCATATTTTTAAAGATCTTATCACAAGCTATGCTTCCAGTTGGTCAAAAGCTAGCTAAGGTCAATTCCACATATTTATTTTTCCTTCAAAATTAATTGAATTAATTTCCATGTATCTATCCTACACTACTCATATCTTTTCTATCTATTAAGATGCCAACAGAAAAGTAATTGCAAACCCAAAACAGTGTTTTATATCTCCCATCTCAGCCTACTTTTACTCTGAGTCAGCAAAAAGAATTTCAAAATAAATCAAAAGCTTCCCACTTGCTTGTGGTGAGACACATCACATTACATTAAAGTCATCTTTTGAACTCTCCTACTAACTTGGATGAGAATATTAAAATAAACCCAATTTCAAATTCCAGTCTTGGTAAGTCAATAAAAGGAGGTATCTTGGTATTTTTAAATTTTATTTTGTCACGGCATTCAAATGTGTTTTACTGAGTGTCTTATTTGTAAGAAAAGGATAGGGGTTTTTTGTATGGAAAAATGTCTCCATATCATATTAAAGTATCTGGACAATGATTACTAGTTTGACCTTTGTAAAACGTCATCCCTACAGAACTGTAATGATACTTCCTCAACTTATACTATTTTTTGTTGCTCCTCTTCTTTTTTCCCACTATTTCTTCACTGTCACAGCTGAGTGAACATTTAACAGAGCACGAGAGAGGGACAAAAAAGCTGTAGACCTTCTCTCCAAATTATGTGATGAAGAGATGTTCTGCTAATACACAGCCCTCCTCTTCATCTCCCCCTTGAAATGGGGAGTTCCAGCCTAATGTCATACTTGCTTTTTTTTTTTTTGCCTCCAAGGCAGGGGCTATCAAAATCTCATTGACAGAAGTCACCTGTATGAGCCAACATGAAGAAGCAATGAGAATGTCACACATTTTTGCATTGAAATGGGTCCACAAATTTTGCCCAGCTCTGATATGGAGTCAGTGCTTGAATGAACGCTGCTTTGCATCCTTAACTATAAAAGCTGCAACCTGCACAAGTCTGATAACAGCTCACAGTTAATACTGAAATATTTTTTCCAGCTTGCAAGCAATTCCTTTAAAGAAGAAAATTGAAGAGCAGCCATTAACACCAATAACTTTGCTTTCCATCTGTCCTGTGGCTTGGTGCTCACTGGCACTGCTAGAGAAGAAATCCCGCATTTCTGAGTGGAAAATAAGACTGATTGCGTGAAATCAACAACATTCCACTGGGACACAAGTCAAACCCTTTATGACAGCAGCAGTCAGCCACAGTGATTGTTTTTTTGTTAAACCAAAGTTCACCCTGTTTTATTCATTCCCTTTGCTCTTAAAGAAAAGGGTTTCAAGCTCATAAGAGTCCAAGTTCTGGAACATTCTTTCTTGTCCAAATATCAAGATGACAGACTGAGCATCTATGGGCTTTCCTCCCACTCCATCTCTCCAGAGACTTGATAAGACTTTGCAGCTGAAATTAAACGAGCTACACCGTAGTTTTATATGTAGCTTGTCACCAGCAGCCTAAGTAATGAAGACACCTGCTGGTTGCTCACCACCCAGGCATCAGAGAGATCTCTGCTGGCATCGATTTTAATTAGTTCATTGCAAGGCCTTTTGTCTTCTCATACTCCTTTCATCAGGAAACCTTCACCCATACTCCTTTCAGAATAACACTCTGCAGATCTTGAATAGTGCTGAGCTGCAGCTGGCTCAAAATTGGACCCCTTGTGTTCAGAAACTCCACTACTGAAGGCAGAGCGATAGAGCAATTGCCCTCTCTTTTGCCCTACTTATTTCCATGAAGTATAAATGGTTCACATACCTTGCGAATCATCTACATTCTGTAGAATCTACATTAAAAATATCTGACCTCATTGAAAAGGAAATATTTCAGCCTCTTATACTGAACAGTCCAAATGCATTACTGGATGAGTGAACTGCAGCTACCCATCATAACAATTTTCACCATGTGCCATATATTTACAACAGCCCTTTTCACAACAATAGAAGAGATGTGGTGTATTTGATCACATGCAAGCCAGTTCCTTCCAGAAAGAACTTTAGTGGGAAAAGAAATTTTTCAATATACAAAAAATCTATAACCACCACAACCTGGCACAAACGGAAAGAAAGGAACAGATGAACCACAGCATGAGAGTACCTGCAAGAGGGTACAATGATGCACAGCCCCGGTGCCAGTAGTCAAGCCACCTGTGAAGCCTTTGTGGCTTGTTAACAACAGAGATATGAACTGTCTGGGACCCCTGGTGGCCTAGTGGTTAAGATGCAGCACTCTCACTGCTGTGACCCAGGTTCGATTCCAGGTCCCCCGGGCAGATGGAGCTCGTTAGCCCTGTGAGGCCATCCATCTATGAGAAGGTCACTCTAAACAAACCTATGTCCTGAGGACCTCACCGCCATTGTACAAGCTTGCTTGGCCCTGGCAGATGAACCTTAGGATTAAAGGGTGGGCTCAGTTCAGCGCATGCTGTGTCTCACCTAAAAAATCCATTGCGCAGGCTTGAAAGGTAAAAGACCTTTCTCAAAAAAAACCACTTCGTTCGCGAAGAATGGCCATTATGTATTATGAACTGTCTAGGGCTGTGCTTTAGAAAGGATTGGGAAGACCTATCTGCAGCCTGTTGCTTTGCTGTTTAAGGCTCATATTCTGCAGCACTAGAAGGATCAGGAATGCCTGCACTACCAATTAAAAAAGGGGTCAAGGAGACATTTCAAGCACTGAGCCCTGGCTACCCACACTTAACTTAATGATTTTGGACTATTGCAGCTAGTTCTGCTATCATAAATCTTATTTTTCTAGCTTAGAACAGACTGTGATGTTTAGCAATTGCTCACCTCCAGGACAAGGCTCATTCTGTCTTCAGAGACCTCCCCCGAAGTGTTTTCCAAAATGGTCTCTGGTCATGCCCAGGACAAGAAAGGATTATATCCTTGAAGAGTGGCTCCAGGAGGGCTTTCTGGAGATAGGCGTCCTTATTTCTTGAACACAGGCTATCAAATTAAAAAATACATTACCAAGAAGAATAAGGCTGTTAAAATCCATTTCAGAGACACGATTTGAGAACGCAAAAAACACAAACAAGGAACACTTGAACACTCATGATGATACATGTGTATCTGCAAGCAACCAGTGTCTGGGAAAGGAAGACACTTAGAAGCTGCTTTATGTAGCTGCTTTGGGCATTTAATAGCTTTCAGTTACCTCAGTTAGAGATGGAGAAATATAAACATGCATGACATTTTTGAGGACTGCAACACTCCCTATAAAAATAAAATTTATGAGTATAGTGTGTTCTGCAGAGTGAAAAAAAATGGAGGGAGCAGAGGGGACTTTGTGAGTGATCTGGGGCTGAAGAGCCAGTTGTGTTGTTTGTTAGTGACTGACAGGAGAGCAGACCTTCCCTTGGTGCTGGTGTGAAACACTCAGGCAACAGCTGCAAATTACAGGGATCTGCTGGCCACGCTGGTAATCAGATTTATTTCTTGTCTGCAGAAGTAATTGTGTTGGCTCAGTGGATGGGAGAAAAACTGCAATATGCTCAGCAGGAGTCAGGATAGTGGGAAGCTCTTTTACCTGGCTTTCTGCCTGTAGCTCCACCTGAGAAAGAGAGAGATGGAAAAACAGGCTCTATCAGTCTCTGGGAGACCTGAGGAAAAGCATTTCAAATTTGCCACATGAAGGAACTAACTCATTCCCATCTTCCATTTCTGTAATAGAATTCGGAATTGCAGCCTGTTTTCCCCAAGCCTCATGCCAGTGACTCGCTTAGAGGAGGAACAGATTTCTCCCAGAGAGGAAGAGCAGAACAGCCTGCTTCCAGTGCAACAAAAGCACTGGCAGAGCCATGTTACCCCAAACCTTCAGTCTTGTGGAATTTGATGCATATTCTTTTCCAACCATTTTTTTCTTTTTTGGTTCCCCAGAGGGTCTAAAAAGCAAAAATTAGTTCTTAAAAGAAAAATGGAAAAAAACTCCAAGAATAGAATAACAGATTTTTTTTTTTTTTCATAAAACTAAAACAAAACAAGTCTGCTGTTTGGGAAAACCTCTAGGAGAGAAAACATTTTTCAAATTACATCCATGAGGCATTTTTGCTATGAAGCTGTTTCAGTGAAAGAAGGATTTCAGCTATTTTGTCTTGAGGAACTGAGAGTTAGCTTGAAACCTCCTAGACCAAACACAAAAGACTGAATCGGCAAAAGTGCATGAAACAGAGTTGTTGAGCAGAAAAGCCAGCAATTTGTTTACAGAAACTCATTCATGTTCAGGCACCACAATCTGGCAGCTGACAATCTGGAGCTGAGATCACCTTTTTCCAGATATCCATCTCATAGAATCACAGAATCAAAGAATCATTTATGTTGAAAAACACATGTAAGATAATTGAGTTCAACCATTAACTTAAAACTGTCATGTTCATCACTAAACCATGTCCCTAATCTTCTCCACCCTTGCACTGGAGGTGGGTGTCCCCCCATGAATTATGGCTGTACCTGTAGCCATTTCATTGCCCGTTTCTGTCAAAACCACCAGGGTTAAGGTAAAAACTAAACCAGAACCAAATCAACCACATATACTGCATTTAAATATGTTTGTTACACTACTTCCTTTGGGCAGGAGTGGCTGAGGAGAGGTGAGGTGTTCATGCACGCCTTTGAGGAGTTAGCAACTTCTGTGGTGGGACAAGATGGAGTAGCAGAAGCTGGTGACACTTTAACCTCAACCTCATCAATGTCTATAAGCATCTGAAGAGGGTGTGCCAAAAGGATGGAGCTGGGGTCTTGGTGGGGCCAAGCAATAATACAAGAGGCGATGAGCAAAAACTGAGGTGTAGAAAGTTCCGCCTGAATATGAGGAAGAACTTCTTTAATGTATGGGTGACTGTGGACTGGAACAGGTTGCCCAGAGAGGTTTTGGAGTCTCTCCCTGTAGTGGTTTGAGCCAGGTTTTCCCCCTGAAGCTAAAAGTGGTAACCCCCAGGGGGTGGTGACCCTTGGGGCTTAACCCAATCAGTGCTCCTGCAAAATATAAACATATCTCTGGAGACCGGAGGAGAAGCAGTGGTACTTGTTGGGAGAAGAAGAGGTGGCCATGTTGTAGAGGCCACGAGGAGAAGGGGCTCCGGCCCCTTAGGGGGCTTTGCCCCCCCCAGCCCCCGGTTGGGGGGCTGCAGGGACTCAGAACTGGGCTGAGTGCCTGTGGCTAAGAGCTGGGAGAATTTCTCCCGGTAGGCAGCCTTGGGAGACGCTGGGAGCAGACGGAGCAGCAGTAGACACAGCAGCGTCCGAAGAGCAGTGGCAAAGAGCCAACTGATAAGGACCAAAAGGAGCAGCAGAAGCCGGTATGCTGCATGGAAGACACAGAGATGTCTGAAGAGAAGGAAGAAGCAGCAGCAGGAGTAGAACCGAGCCAGCAGCAGGAACAGAGTTTTGGAGGGTAAGAACTGGACAAACCAAAACCCCCAAACTCACTAGAGACCCCTCCGAGAAAGAGGAGGGGGTGGTGGACTGAGAGGAGTCCTAAAGTGCAATATGCACTGCTGAGAGGAGCTAGGAAGCTCATGGCCTCCTGAGAGATAAGCCAGGACGGCCGAAGGAATGTGTGTGTGTGGGGGGTGACCTTGGCCCCCCCTGCTCCAGCTTCAGAGAAGCTGGCAGCCATCTTTGAGGCAGAGCATGGGAGCTCTGCACAGGGGCTTGATTTCCCCTGAGGATACCAGACCGTCACGGAGACCCCGGTGCTTCGTGATATGACCATGGTGTAGCGGCCGTGTCTGGGGTTACGCAGCCCATGGAAAGACCCCTTGTTTGGAGACGGGGGCCGAGAGAGACTTGGAAACCTCCCTCGTGTGTGCTGGCAGAGAGCCAGCAACTGTTTCTGGTGGAAGAGAAGAAGAGAGCCTGCTGCCTAGAGAGGAAGACCTGCTGCTCACAGACTGGAAGGGGTCTTTTCTTCTTCTTCTCTCCTGGACTTTTATTTGGAGGGAGAAGAGATTTGGCCCATTGTAAATATTATTGTCATGGTAGAGATAGATATAGAGTTAAGATTGTTTGTAATGTATTATAGTATTTATTCACGTGTATAGTCTTTGTAATATATTCCTTCCCCCCATATTGAGTCTCGTGTTTTTGTCTGGAAAACCCATCTCACATGGGGTTGAGATGTGGGTGGGGGGCTAGGAATCAGAATTGGATTTTGGGCCTGCTGAAACCATGAAACTCCCTCACTGGAGATATTCAAGAACTGTCTGGACACAATCTGTGCTGTGTGCTCTGGGATGACCCTGCTTGAGCAGGGAGGTTGGACCAGATGGCCCACGGTGGTCCCTTCCAACCTGACTCATTCCGTGAATTAGTGGTTCCGTGAACCTTCAGTAGCAAGTGGTTCTGTCTCAAGGTGGTGCAAAGTTCCCTGGGTTTTTTTTGCTCCAGAAATTAATATACCATCTAACAGACAGCTTGCTCCCTCATTTGGTCTGTGCTAGAAACAATTCATTCCACTGGGTGCAGTCTGATCTTTTCAGCAGACTTTCACATTTATCCACCTGCCTCTCCCAAAGACAACTTAAGGATAATAACAAATCATCACAATAACAACTCCTTCCTTCTTGCCACCTTCGAGCAGTTGGACCTTCTGAGCCCTCCATCACTACCTAGTTATCTCAAAATCCTCTAAGGATTAATCCAGGAGAAGAACTTATAGGAGAGCATCAACAATTTTGCTATTATTCTAGGCACTAAACCCTCTCAATAGCTTTTTGAGGACTATCTCATCATCTACCTTCATCAAGTACCCAGGAGGCCAAACCATGCATTAGGTGTTTTACAGAAATAGAAACAAATTCCATCTCCTACATCAGTTAACAAAACAAGAGATGTCAGATGGATGCAGATGTCAATTGGGTATGAAGAAATAACAAGACATTCTTCATGAGCACAACAGTGAGTAGAAGGTCTCTAGTAATCCAAGTACTAAATTAATTGGCAGAAAGGATTATATTCCTGTTCTTTAACCTGTCAGCCATACAAGTAATTCATCATATTTCAGACCCTGATCTTAACTTATGAGACATATTAATTCCAAGCTGCAATGCTGTTCTCTATTAGTCACTGCTCCTAGAATTTCTTATGATACTAATTAAGCCCTGAGATTCTTAAATTCCCTAAATCATGCACTGTGTTTATATTACGGGACATAGGATTTCAAATGAGCTGCCAGATCATTATTGTTCATGCTCAGACTATGGGATAACGAGCTATCACTGCTTGCCTAAGGTGATTCATGAGCTAGGAGGCACCAGGAGAAGAGCTGTCATGTAGAGCTGATGGCATTGCCTCACCATGGCAGCATTTAGGAGGTTGTCATAAGGAGAAGACCAAAACTCTAGGACAAAAACCAAAATGAAAATTCAAGGACAGAGTGCCAGGGACCTGAATTTCTTATTTTCTCTCAGTAGTGGAAATAATTAAGCTCACATTTTTTTTAGCAGAGCACTAGACAGTAGATCTGTCATCATTTCTCCCAAGCAATATTTGACTCACAAAGCAGAAGAAACATCATCATCTCATGGGCAAAAAACAGACAGAAGTATCTTTTCAGTCTTGGATGTACTTACTGAGCTGGTATATTCTCCTGTCTTTCTACCTAGAAACAAGCAAACCCCATCTGCCAACAACTGGTTCTATCCTGCCTGTGGGAGGTTTTTTTGTTTTGTTGTGGGTTTTTTTTTTCATAAACTTAGTCTGAGGTTATAGGGAAGATACCCCCAAGACATTTCTTGTTCTTAAGGATCTTTGCAATTCTATCCTTTTCTATAATAATTACTAGGAAATGCTAATTCCAATCCTCCATTAACTGTTTTGTGACCTATGTGAATATGAGTCACCAGACAAAAACATATCTAGGTATTTACCCTTACAATATCAAAACTCCTGTGGCTATTGCTCACACTTTATCCTCCTTCTCAGAAGGGTCTGAAGTGTTATACCTTGCTTTAAAGGGAGATAGTGGTTGGGATAGGACACTGGGTTAGTGGATTTAGATACAGAATAAGCAACATGAGGAAATGAACTCTTACACCCTTGTCTCCTGGATAGCTCCTTACCTCTAAAGTAATATTTTGTCCACCTCAAACTCTTTATTCAGAGTTTAAAAGACAACCATATACAGCTCTCCCCTCATCCTGTTACATATCTTTTAATAACAACATTATATATTGGAACAGAGATAAGGATTTACTATTAGTGTGTTCTGACTTGAAGATACTTGGAGGGCTGGAGGAGTGGAAGAACATCTTCTTCTAGACTAGGAACCAGGCTAAGAGGATACTGGAGGTCTCAGGGTTCGATGAAACACAAGTACAGAGGGAAAAAAACCATGAACACATCTATTCAGAGCAGTTCTCCTTGGAGTGAGCTACCCCATCCGTAGGTTTCTCAGGCAGAGCTAGTCAGTTCTCTGCAGAGGACAGCCTGTTAGCCAGTTAGGAAAGTATATAAACCAGCTAACATACCATCATGATCGGGGGACCAAGACCTGAGACAAAACATATAGTTAACATATTTGGCACTACTGATGCCCTTAGATACTTTTCCAGTAAGCAGTACAAAAAAAATTCCAGCACAGAGCTGAGATGTTGTGCCCTGGGGTTTAACATAACATAAAGCCATGGTTTCACTCATGCCTGATATTGATGTAATAAGCTTGAATAATGTCCTATAAACCTGACTTCTAAATTCATTCCCACATTAAAAATCAAGGTAAAATATAATCACTTTTAAACAATATTTTCATCTCTGTTGCCAGGGAGAACATTACTTTTCATATAGTAAGCAATAGCACTAAATACACTCATGAAGACTAGAAGAAAAGCTTGTGAGGAGACTCTGTGTTATCTGGAAATTGTGTTCAGTAGGTCATAGGGTTGATAGCCCTGCCTGATCTGTCTTCTGTTTGATTAAATAAGACAGCCCCTTCCATTGAAAGTAATATAAGACACCTAGCCCTCCTTTTTTATCTAAACAAAAAGGTGTGGAGCTCTCTGAGATTGCCACTAGACAGAGTGACAGCTTGGGAAAAGAGCCATTATGAGATTTCAGCATCTCCAGCACCTGTTTAGTTCAGAGAGATTTCTCAGAGCTAGTAGTATCACTAAGAGATTCTTAATTTTGCTTGGATCCTGGAACAACAAAAAATGTCCAGCATGCACGAAGTAAAGCTGACCTGAGAAAAATATTGTAAGAGCCTAATTCCCATTTCTCCAAGCTACCTTAAATCATTTATCTAGTACAATTAGATGAACTCTTCCAAATCAAACCAAGGCTGTGGATTATAGTCTAAAATAAATAGCTAATTGTATGAAATAGCCTAGGCTGTAAACAGTGGGCAAAGTAGCAGGACAATGGAAAAGAAGATAGAGAGTAAGCAAATGGGCATAAAAATGTGGGTATCCCAGGTGTAGGCACTGCTCAAAGGCAATCAGCAGCAGTAATCACAGCTGATAGAAAGAAAATTACTCTGGAATCACTGAAATAGGGAGGGATGATTGACTGGTATATGTGCTCTGTCTCTGATTGCTCTGACTACTACTAGTAAGGAAATAATTATTAAAAATTAACCATTTATACAAGTTATAAACAATCAGCAACATTAAAAACGCCCACCAACTTATCATCTCCTCAGTCCTCTCAAAATTCTGTCAAAACAGATTTTATCTACAGCATTGCCTAAAGGACTAGCAATGTCTGCCTATTTCAAACAAATCTGTGTTATCCAATTTACTGAAATCAATCTGCATGTGCAGATTAATTTGGTGCTGTGGATCTGTAAGTGCATCTCAATTTCCTCAGTAAGAAAAGAAAATGAAATCATGTCAGGAAGATGGACCAGCTGTAAGAAAAGAGCTAGCTGATAGCTATGTAAAGAGCCCTTTAGGGCTATCACATTTACCAAATTTAAAAGGCTGGCACTACAAAAAAGTGAGACGATATCTCCTTTTATGAAAGCAAAATCCAGAAATGTCTATCAACTTCAAAAACAGAAGATAGCTTTTGTCAAGCCTGATTTCTTACTTCTTCAGAAAACATCCTGAGGCTTCCTAGGCTGGAGCTTTCACGTTTGAAATGGCAACTTTCAAAATACTACATCTTTATAACTTAAGAACAAATAAGGAATTGGGCACCAAATAACCCCTGAGTCTAGCACAGCTCCTTGTCTTTCGGTCTGCTCTTTTGATTCACTTCTTAAAAAAACACAGTAAACAGTTTTCTTGCTTGTCTAGGGTAGGTTTATTTTCCTTACCAAAGCCTCCTTATTCTCAGCCACCACACAAAGACATACAAACTGATGACTCTCCTTGCTTCCCTGTTTCAGTGCTGTGTGTTTCTTTCATTCTTTCCGTACTGGAGGCTCTGTGAAGAATGATCTATCCCGTTAAAGTGTCTTTAAGCAGGCTGAATGTAATTACCTGAACTGGAATATATCCAGGACTCTGGATTTAACAACCATTAAAAATCTTGTTAAACATTTGTCATACCTTCCTAAATCGCCACACTCAGTGACAGCTTGGCATCTGAAAGATGGTAGTTCAGCACAGCACTACTCTTACACCTCTGTATTTGCTCTTCAAACAGAGAAGTGAATGTCCCAGTCATGGGGACAACGTGATGGATGGTACATCAAGAGACTTTGCATTTCTCATATACTTTGCACCCAATCATCTAAAGAAGGACTAAATTAAGCTTTGGCAAACATTTAGATTTGGTAACTAGCTGTTAGTTTTAGTACAGGAGGGCCAGGAATGTGGCTTGTTAAAAGTCACAGAGCAAATTCTACAGCAGAGGAAGAATGGGAATATCCTAGAAAGCTCACCTCTTCTGCACAGGGATCTCTCCTCCCCATGCCAGAGGCTTTACAAGACATTTGAACAGAGAAGTAATCTGGTAAGGAGCCCTGTGGTCCAGACTTACCCTAAGGTGCAAGTGCAAGATTTGTGCCTGCAAGATAGAACTCCTGAATTGGTTAATTATTTCAAATAAAGACAATAACAACAAGGACAGCTTTACAGAAATTATTGTCAAAATCTCTTATTTCTCATACCAACCTTTCACCTCTGTGACACTTCCAGGGCACTTTGCATGAGTGAGGAATGCAGAATGAGGCAGCTCATGGAATATATGGCCCAAATATGACAGGGCATGGTGTGGAGGTGAACTGATGCAGCATAAGCTCTGGCTGCTTGATATTCTGGCAGTGGAGAGAGTCCAAGATGACCTTTCAAAACAGTGTTGCATGAGCATATTTGAAGAGGAGGAACTGTTGGGGAAAAGCTGTTTGTTGTGGAAATGATGATATATAATTGGTTCTGTTTGTAAATTAACATGCAGATGACCCCTCCATCCTTTCCTGCACAGCTGGTGCAACACATGCTGTGAAGGGAATTGACCTGTTATTGTTAAAGTGTAAGCTATCCAGTTAAGGTACTTACAAATGGTTTCATGACTGTAGCTCATTACCACCAGACGGCTTCTGCTCTATAGATTCATTTTTAATATGCATTTATATTGAAATGAGTTGTTGTAGCTTTATCCAGTTTTCATTGCAAATTCAAATCTTAAAAGGAAGTCGATAATAAATCCCAAATTAAACCTCTCAGTTACTTATGCCATGCCCCAAGTGCTAATGGGGGAAGCAATGCTCTGTAGACAAATAAAACAAAGTGACTTTATTCTAAGAAAGTGACTTATCTCTAGACTTGTCTTCTCTATGTTCTGAGCCTATGATAAGCATTGCTAATGTAACACTCACTACTGATTCTTCAAATACTTTGTGCCAGTGGTATCTGCTTATATAGCTGTATTTGTTAATCCACTGAAGTCCTGTGTAAGGAAATTCTTGATTATTCTTAGCCATGAGGAGCTTGTGACCTTCATCAAGACTGGCTGCCTTCACCTGCTGACTGAAAGAAATTAGTTTAATTAAGAGTCATATTCCCTTCATAGTTTTTCTGCTTACATGTTCAACCTTGAAAAAGCCCATGTTTCTTTTAGGAAAGAGAAACTCCAGCTGAGCCTGTTGCTTTGAGCATGTTGGACTCTTGATTTACTTTTGAGCCTACTAAAGGTCAGGTGCACGTCCAAGATTAGCTTGGAGAACTCTAAAGTCACGAGGGGTGCAATTTTTGGTTTCACATTGTTTTAATATCAAAAAAGTCAATATTAAATTAATTTTGATAAAATGCCTTGGTAATTTTGATAAAATGGTTACAGTGGGAACAGAAGAAGATGAACACTAAGCATTCCTGTTTATCTTGGTACACACCAAGGATCCCTCTAAGATTGTTTGCAAAATTCATGGATAATTTTAAAATCAGATTACCATCTGTTAGTTACTTCCCCCATTTAGTCACAACAAAAATGACTGGGTTCAATCCCACCAAAGCATTGCACTTCACCTCTGGAAAACTTTTGCACAAAAGTCAATACTCTTCTAAGAAAGATGTATATAAGCAAAATTAGTGAGGATGGGTCTGAAAGCAAAGTCTGGAAGCACAGTAACACTTCCCACCATGAAGTCCTCAAACATCAACAGTTTTAATAATAATTCTGTTCCTGCAGTGATTGAATCAAGATATCCCACTAACTCAATCATCTAAAACTAAGGTAAATTAATGTAGATGGAATTACAATAACAGATACAGTGTAAACAAACAGAAAGAACTCACAATATTTGAAACAGTTTAATGCTGTCAGTAATGCCTGGAGCTCATTCCAAATGGGATCAAGCAATACAACAGAGTGGGAAACATCTCCCGAGGAACCACAGAATTAAGGCCCTAGCTTAATACAGATAGATGCATTTAAGTCCCTCTTGGTATATGCACACTGCACAGGTGAAGGGGTTTCATTCAGACTCAAAAAGTGAAAAAGAAAGGTAGTAACAAATTTATTTTAGTGTTGTATGTACCCAGATATGTGTTCATGGCAGAGGGGAAAATCAAATGAGGATTATTGAGAGGCACAGTGAAACTGCTGTAAGAGAAGTCATTGTAGGGTTGCGACAAGCAAAAAATGAGATAGAGATTTTAGCTGAAGAGCCCACTAGCAAATGGTTTGGTAGTGTCAAAACACATATAGTGGGACTACCCTGAAGTTAGGGAGAGATTTGGTGTGGGTCCTTTGCAAATCATTAAGAGTTCATTGACTCTAGTTTCCATTATCAGTTGTTCCTCCAACAGGATATAATTTACTGTCTACATATTGGCTAATTTCCTGTCTTGAAAAAGAAAACTGTTCACCATCTCTGTAAGCCAAATCAGATCAGGTGTGTATCAAGTCAGCATTTGTGATGCTTTTCTATTCACTGCAAATCAGCAAGGCAAATACTTCTTATATGGCCTGTTTCTGTCTCCTAAAACAATGGAGACCTACTTGATTTCCTTCACCACTGCGCTCATTGCTCGATTTCCCCCACTGCCTCTTTCATACATTAATCACTTTGAGAGCTCGGACATTGTTCTCTTTTAGATCCCAGACAGCTCCACAACCTTTCTTTCTCTTTCCCCTGTACTGACTAATCCTGGGTTTACCTTTACCTGGTTGGTAAATGGCAGCGGATCTAATTTGTTTCAGACCAAATCCCTTGTAAGCTCTGCAGGGCCCTCTCATAATTTTTTTTTAAAGAGATTACATTATCTTTTTGCCTCAGTGAGCAAGTCAGAGGAGGAATTATTGCTTTATCTTGCCTTGTATTTCTCTATCACCTAGGAAATGCAGATTGCCTTTTCATTCTTTTCCATAGCTGTATTGACTTTATTGGTGGAGAGAAGCTTTTTGCTGCCAAAGTGAATGCTCAGGACAAGCTCTGACACAGAGAAGGGAAGCTTAGTGTTGATGGCCACTGTTGTTGCAGTGACACAATGGATAACCTGAGGAGATCCCTGACCTGCTCACTGACGTCAGTGAGATCAGAATCCAGCCTGCTGCAGATGTGGATGAGTCTCCTGTTGCTTTCCAGGAATTACTAGCCAGGGTCTTATTTTTTCTTTTAAATACTAAAACACAAATTGCTCTAAGCTGTTGATTTATAAAAATATTTGCTTTTGGTACCTCATCTGTTTTCTCCACAACTACTGCTGGAGCAGAAATAAACGCTAGCTAAATACGTCAATTGATTTTCAGGTCAAGATATAAGTGTCCTGGCAACAGTAGCCTGAGAGAGAAAAGAAATAACAATGTTCATACATTTGTACCGTGAGAAAAGCCACAGACTGTTCTTAAAATGATGACTTCAATTGGTTAATGTGTTTTCTGCCAAAAAATAAATGTATGATGAATAACGTGTGAATCTTACACTACCAGCTACCAGACTGGTGGTGGAGATGCTGCATGCTCAAATATACTACTCTGTATCAAAATATCATCTCAAAAGATCCAGCAGAAATGGATGCTCTGCAGTGCTACAAGCACAGTAAAGATATAGTAAAAAACATGGGGCATAGTGTAACAAGGAGAAGGGTTTAGAAATACGCAAAATGTGCACAAACATGAAGTGACTTGTTCCATGTGAAGCTGGGACCCCACATCTCCCAATGTCCTTTGGAAGACCCTACTTACCAGAGAACACAACCATCTGCAACAGTGGTCAAATATAAAGGTTTCATTCAAAGCTCCAGAGCCTGCCATTTCCTCCCCAAAATTCCCAAGATGAAAACATTCTAATGATATAAAGTTCATAACAGAGAGCTCTGTTCTGGACTGTCTGTCTGATGTGCCATTGTAAAGCCCTTTGTCTGCTGTTCATAAAAAGTCAGAAACCTAATTTTTGTTCACACCAATTAGCACTTACTTCCTGGAGCCACAGCACTGACACCAAGTCCCAAGTGAAGAATGACTGCTTGTGTCACGCAAGCAGGCACCGAGCACGTCAGCCAAGCCTGCTAGTTTTGGGCAGCCTGTTAGTTTTGGGCTTGTCTTTTTCACACTGGGGTCTCAATGGCTGGACTTGATGATCATAGAGGTCTTTTCCACCCTTAACAATTCTATGATTCTGTGATTGTACACAGCACCTACACAGTATCTTCACACATGTGTCAAGGCTGAAGTAGTTACTGGGTGTTGGCATACGTTACTTCAAAGTCTACTTAAAAGAAATCACAGACTCTTCATATCCAGCATGATTGTCACATTTGGCTTACATTGAAGCATAAAGAGAGCATGACCTTGAACAATTTACTTCCCTGGTTTTGTACTGATGTGTGTTCTATTATCCTTACAGTCCATTTAAATTGTGACCGTGCCAGATGCAGATGAATGTTATCTGAGGCAGGTCTGGGAGTTATATTTGGGGCTCCTTAGGATAGAAACAGAGTGGCTTCTTTGGAGAGAATTTGAACACTGTCTTTATTGACATACTCTGTCTTATTAAACAGCTCCATGTAGAGAACAAGGCTAGATGTTGTTTTGCTCTACCCTCCAACAAGACAGATTTTCCCCACCACAGTCCTTGTGAGCCAAAATTTTCTCAGCAGAATCCAGGATGGAAATTAGGTTCAATATACGAACTTCAACTTGATTTGAAGAAACTCCCATTGGCTTCAGTTGCACTTTGACTACTGATTCCATGTCTGTGTTTGGATGCTGGTGGCTTCACTTCTGACTACAACATTTTTTCCATGGTTCCTATTTAAATGTGCTGTCTCTGGCTGCATTATTTTTAATTGGAGTGAGTCTGGCACTCCCCCTCAGTCTTGCTGTGGCTTTACAAAGAATCAGAGGGAGGAAGGGCTCACATGCTGCTGGGCTGAACTCAACTGAACTGGACTGAAATCAGTTTGTTTGAAACACAGTTTGACATTTTAACAAAACAGTAGCAAATAACTGTAATTTCATTTTTATTGTGCTAAGAATAGGAATACATAGACCAGAAAATGGCATCTCCATTGCACCTGAGGAGGTGAGGGAGTAGGAAGGACAGAATCCATAAGTTGATTTAGATTTTCCATATAAATGCTACTTTTTTCCCATTAGGGTTGCTGAATGCCTTCAATTAAAGAAGAGTGTTTATAATTTACATCTTGGCTTTCTGAGAAATAACTAGTTAGAGAAATGAGAGGAAAGAAGCATGGTCTAGTTACAGGTTTGAGAAGGCTGTGTGTCAATAGCAATCTCCAAAATAACATTTTTATTTCTGTGAGACAGACCTCTTCCTTATTTATACAACTTCCTGAGTAATTATACATAATGACTACAGTTTTACATAATGACAACATTTACATGTAATCGCTGCATGCCCATGACAACTTAACTTCTACTGTATTGATCTTTTAGCTTTCAATTGTATAATATTTAAGGAAAGAGAAGACAATACACGCACCAGCAAAGAGCTAGCATTAAGTCATGTCTTTACTCTTAAATAAAAAATAGTGTGAATCTATTGGAAGAGAGGGAATAAAATTGTTTTCAAATTACTTCAAAATGCCAGACTTCAAGTGGTGGGAGACGCTAAGCACAGAAGTTGTCCTTGCTGTATGAGAAACATCAGAGCCTGGATACACAACAGAGAGCCCCAACTACAGCTGTCCTGCTTGCATCCACTTGTGTGAGTCAGCTCTCCCACAGAAAGCACCTTAGCCTTATAGGCGAGGCATAGATGGATAGCTTAGAAAAACAAGTGTTGAGCTAAAAGCTGTAAGGGTGAAATTCCTGCCTGTCAGGAAAGATGATGGTCCAGACACATGGAGGTCAGGAAGCCTTTTCTGCCCAGGAGCTGCTGACTGGTGCTCCTAGACTGAATGGACATTTCCCAAGGGCTTCAGTGTTCCAGGTCAATGAATGACCTTTCTCTATTTGGTCAGGGTTAACAACTCTGTTAACTCAGAAAGTGCCAAGGGGATATAAAAGAAGCAGTTAGGCACCTCACCAGTTCTTCAGTATTGCCTCTGTGGTCCTTTTCACGTGTGTTATCCACTTCTTTGGTTTATTGGAATGATTTTGCAGTTCTTCAGGAAGTTCAGAAAAGGCACTGAATATTTAAGCAGGAGTGGCTGAGAAAATGGGTAGCACTCCTAGCATCAAGGAAAGTGGATCCCAACCTTGGAGATTTCTAAAAGCCCTGCTAGAGATGGAAAGGGTTGCCTGTCCAGCCTCTAAAAATCACAGAAAAAACAAGTAATGTGTTGCAAAGATTTAGAACAATTTCTCAAGTATTTCCTTTCTGGATGTATATACAACTATTGGATCATGAGAGAGAGTACAACAGACCTTGTGTCTGGCCTCCTTAGAGGAGGGGGTGTGACTCAGATCTCACTGAGTTATGACCTTCTTTGAGGGGCACGTCTTAGATCTCAGAACGTGAAATATCTCTGAGAAAGTAGTAGCTTGATTCCATGGCTTCAGTCCCACTGTAAGGACATACTGCATTTGCTTAACAGGAAGATGTGCTTTTTCTCCCTTAATTTTGCCTTCTAATTTACCAGCACAGCCATTTCCTCAGCCTGGCACCAATTGATTATCTCTCTTTTGGAGTGCACTGCATCTGCCCAGCCCAGTGCAGACAGACCCACACTCCTTCCCCTTGTGTTTGGAGGTGACAGGACATGGGGAAGGATTACCCCAGGGGCTCTCTCACTCCATTAGGCAGGTTTGTGCTCTTTCTGTGGGCGCAGCCACTTTGGATCAGAGCTGGCTGCGATCCAGCTGGCACAGAGCAGTGGGAGAAAAAGTCCTCACCACTTTTCCTAAGCCTTAACAGTGCTATTTGAGGACTTTCAGGAACTCCATTAAGGTGAGGTAAATTGAGATAATTATGCACATTAATCAAGCTTATTAATGTGGTGTTAATGAGCATATAGGGTCCTTCTTTTTACCTGACATTAGACAGGCACAAAAGAGCCTACTGACTAAATAGTGGATGTGGGAGGGAGAGCATGAGCACTCTCAGATGTTCGGAAAAGACCTACCTGCAAAAATTGTTTATTTGTTGACAAGGATCTCCAAGTCTCTTCATTCACATCTGATTCCTACCAGCAAAATAGAGACTTCCTGTTGTCAAAACAAAACTGCCTCTCTGGACAGAGAAGTCCATTACCAATAGCTGCTCACTCACATGCCAATGTGCATGTTGCATGATTCATAGCACAATATCTGGACCTCTACAGCACTCCTGTATCCGTGGCTAGGACTAGTCCAGACAGTTATATAGAGACCCATCCTGTACAGGTACCACATGATTAGGAGTCAGCCTCCTCTTCCTGGATGCCCACTGCCCTTAAAAATCAATGAGTTTTTAAATTCTTCATTCCCTTGCTATGCCCCTTTGCCAGTACAGAAGGACAGCAGCCTATAAGAAGTATTGTGGAGAATGTCACTGGATGGACAATGTAAATTCATCCTCTGAGCAGCTTTGGGTCCCTCTCCTGTACATCCAACATTATTCCAACAAGCTTTTAGACAGCTCCGTGAGTTCTCATACTACATCTCAGGGCTCATAACATTTGTCATGACTTTCTCATCACACAAATTGTATTCTAATGGGGTCCAGAACAGATATTTGAACTCCTGAAGTCTTCAAATCAAGTCTCAGTAATGTTAGAGGGTCAGAGGAGCACCATACAGCACTCAGAGAAGAGGCAGGGCCAATTGCTGTGTAGTATCACCATAGACAAACCCCTCTAGCTGTCCTAGTCCTGACCAGTGTGGACTGTTATGCACTATTTGGGGCCAAGCTTTGGGGTCAAGCTTTGGGGTCAAGGATGAGACTAAGAGAGATTAGGATATATGAAACTCAAATATAGTCACTTAAAACCTTTGAGTAGAGGCCTATGAAACTGAATGGAGCCTCTTCAGGGTCCAAAAGCTCTTCAAAATTTAGAAGAACCAGATGAAAAGCAAGACAATGAAGAAAGAGTCTTCAGTAAGGAGAAGATAAGGATATTTTCCTTTACAGGGTTTAATGCCTTTGTATTTGCCCTTATCTCTATTTTCTAAGGCAATAATTCGTGTGTGGTTAAGAATATGGGAAAAAAAAATAAAAAGTACCCGAAAAGTTTCCACCAACCTTTCACAAAGAATTTTAATTTGAAAAAATCTCCTGCTCATAAACAATACATCTGAAGGAATTAATCTAGATGTCATTTTCTTTTAGCGTCAACCTAGGTCATCAGTTCCCAGAGTGCTAATATCCCCAAAAAATAGAGTTCATTGCTAGGATAAAAAAGAATATACGGAAGTGGATTTTTAACTACGAATACAAGGAGTGCAGGAAATATAAAACAGTTTTTGAGAGCAGCCTACAGACTGGTTGATTTTGCTGAGAAATCTTGGAGAATGGGAGTTGTGGTGAACACATGGCAAAGTGCAGGTGACAGGGGTTTGTTTCTCCATCCTGTCCTCCCATGTGACTGACAGGAGATCCATCAGGGCTGACAGTTTTGTGCTCTGGCTGAGAATCACCATATGGAAAGAAGGACTCTTTCCCCATTAACAATGTCAGCTAGTATAGTATAAACTCCTGCACCATACAAATCAATCTTTTCCTTTGCATTCACGGTGTAAATGCATCTACCACTGAGTGAGAGCAATGGGAAAGAGCAAGTATGTGGGCAGAAAGAAGAGGATGCTAGAGGAGGGAAGGAGAGATGTTATTTTGCTTTTGCCTGTGAAGTCCTAGAGACATTCCTGCTGGGGCTGTCAGAAGCTCTTGTTACTCCACTAATTAATGTCCCTTTCTCCTCTGGGAAGTCTGGTTAGCATCATCTACAGTAAACTTCTGGATGCCTTGTCAGATATTTCTATGAAGTCAAGGCTTTTTTTCTCTCTTGCACTTCCCTTCTGCTCTGATAAACCTTTCCATGCCCCTCCAGGATTAACTCTACTGGCTTAGGCCTGTGAATAGCCAGACAATGTACAGGCTGCGGTGATCTCAAAATTTTCTGTTTGTCACCCTCAGTAGTGATGGAGAATCAACATCACTCAGCTCAAGAGTACAAATTTTTACACTGCTCTGGCTGTCAGACCCCAGCTTACCAAATATTTCACTATTTCATGCAGCGTGTAGCATGCAAAGCTATCATCTCTTGATCTCCATCAGCTTATACAGCATCAGTGCTTTAGGTAAATGGGAGCTCCTCCATGTCATTATTATGCCAATCTGCCACCAATCCAGTAGTTTTTTGAGCAGCGGTGTACTCCCCCTGGTTCAAGTTCATAACCATCATGAAAAACCACACTAGCAGAAATTCTTCCTCTGCATCAAAGATGAGACTAGTTTCGCTGGTAAGGTTACAAAGCAGGTGAGAGTTGGAAATGACAGAAGGCAGATTGGGGAATTAGGTTGTTTTCCTCCTCAGGTCTTTCTCTTTCAATGAACTGTGCTATCCAATGGACACTACCAACACTCCAAGAAGTGACACCTCTCCAGATGTCTCAGAGACTCTGCACAACCTCTGACTTCTCTCTCCCAGCACTTCAAGGTGCAGTTACCCACACAGGGGCTTCAGGAGGGTCCCAAGTCCTCCTACAGTCGTACTGTCTCTACCTTACCCATTCACACAACTCCATTTGACACAGGATGGACCACTGGACTAATGTCAGTAGTGACAGACAGCCCAGCACATATCAGGAACCTCCCAAAGTCTCATTACCTGCACATAGCCAGTCCCTTGTATTGTGTAGTGCACAATTCCCAGTGTCATGGTTTGAGCAGGCCCAAAATCCAATTCTGATTCCTAGCCCCCGATCCACATCTCAACCCCATGTGAGATGGGTTTTCCAGACAAAAACACGAGACTCAATATGGGGGAAGGAATATATTACAAAGACTATACACATAAATAAATACTATAATACATTGCATACAATCTTAACTCTATATCTATCTCTACCATGACAATAATATTTACAATGGGCCCAATCTCTTCTCCCTCCAAATAAAAGTCCAGGAGAGAAGAAGAAGAAAAGACCCCTTCCAGTCTGTCAGCAGCAGGCTCTCTCTAAGCAGCAGGCTCTCTGTGTCTTCTCTTCCAGGCAGCAGTAGTAGTTGCTGGCTCTCTGCCAGCACACACGAGGGGGTCTCCAAGCCCCTCGGCCCTCCGTCCTCAAAACGGGGGTCTTTCCGTGGACTACGTAACCCCAGACAAGGTCGCATCACCACGGTCATATCACGAAGCACGGGGGTCTTCGTGACAGTCTGGTATCCTCAGGGGAAATCAAGTCCCTGTGCAGAGCTCCCATGCTCTGCCTCAAAGATGGCTGCCAGCTTCTCTGAAGCTGCAGCAAGGAGGGGGGAAGCCCAAGGTCACCCCCTCCACACACATTCCTTCGGCCGTCCTGGCTTATCTCTCAGGAGGCCATGAGCTTCTTAGCTCCTCTCAGCAGTGCATACTGCACTTTAGGACTCCTCTCAGTCCACCACCCCCTCCTCTTTCTCGGAGGGGTCTCTAGCGAGTTTGGGGGTTTTGGTTTATCCAGTTCTTACCCCGCGAAACTCTGTTCCTGCTGCTGGCTTGGTTCTCTTGTCCTGTTGCTGCTTTTCCTTCTCCTCAGACACCTCTGTGTCTGCCTTAGCTGCATACCAGCTTGTGTTGCTCCTTTTGGTCCTTATCAGTTGGCTCTTTGCCACTGCTCTTCGGACGCTGCTGTCTCCGCTGCTGCTCCGTCGCTGCTCCCAGCGTCTCCCACTTCTACTTACAGGGGAGAAACTCCCCCAGCTCTTAGCCGCAGGCACTCAGCCCAGCTTCAACACTATTCCGAGTCCCTGCAGCCCCCCAGCCGGGGGCTGGGGGGGGCAAAGCCCCCAGGGGCCCTAAGCCCCTGCTTCGTGGCTTCTACAACATGGCCACCCTTCTTCTCACAACAAGTACCACTGCTTCTTTTCCGGTCTCCAGAGATATGTTTATATTTTGCAGGAGCACTGATTGGGTCAAGCCCCAAGGGTCACCACCCCCTGGGGGTTACCACTTTCCTAGTTTCAGGGGGAAAACCTGGCTCAAACCACTACACCCAGCTCTTCAACTGATTAATTACTTTGTAGATACACTGAGCATGGTGGCAAACTCAGATGCTTACCAGGAACATTTGTTTGGTTCATTCTGTGTAACCTGAAATTGTATGTTGAAATATTTCCTGTTCCCCTCCCTGTATTACCAAGAGGGGTTTGTACAGCTCTGATTTAGCCCTTGGATGGCACAGAGAATTCCTGCCAGCTAGTCTAGCATATGCCTACATTTATATCATTGTAGATTATATCAACTTCTTTGTTCAGGTACAGAAAGCTCACTGCTTTTTTTTCACATACCATTCTCCTGGAAAAGCCTCTGCTGGTCATCTACCTCTCACCTGCCAGCATTTTGGAGGATCCTTTTCCTTCCTGCCACTGACCTCATGCCACTTGTTTCGTTGTGTGCCACTGTTTCCATCAAGGAACCTGCAGTGAGTGCACATTGCTGGTATATCTCAGCTTTGATACCTCAAACTGTCTTGCATTTGTCAGCACTTGTTGAAAATCGATTCCTCTTGGGTATTCCCAGAAACCAGCAAGTGCTAAACATCAAAATCTGCGGATCAAATCTAACAAACTGTTATATTCAAAATTCATGCACCATGATTAGCACATGTGGATTACGGTTATGTGAATTCTATTCTTTCTAGTTAACATTTATACTGGTCATGGACTTCAATCAGAACTGGAAAACAGGTTTGAACTGTACAGGGAAGGAGGTAGAATGTCCTCCCAGACACTTAGAGTACCCTAGATGAAGTTGCCCCAGAGTTTCACTATGGTATGGTTAACCATGTGAGTAACTCTGAGAGGGTCAGGGATCTGACCCAACCACAGTTTTTTTCTGGTTAATCTCAGACAGAGCCTGACTTGTGCAAAATTCAGTATAGAATTCACTTTAATAACTCACTTCATTGGCTGCCAGCTAGGATATGTGCAATTTTGTATTGAATTTCCTTTTTTCTTTTTCCTTTTTCCAATTTCATGTATGACTTGTAGTGGTGCATCCCTCTCACTGCACTATGATGTGAGAAATGTTTGTTAGGCCTCGGCCTTGATGAACAGCACCCGGGTTAAGCTCCTCTTGAGCTTATCAGAAACACTCTCTGTTCCCAGCAACTAGTTGTGTTTAATGAGCACCTGTTTTTTAATGAAAATCCTTGGAAACTTATTTTTCTTGCCTGAATAACAACCTAAGCAGAATAATATTTTTGTTATTGAACCTTCAAAGAAAGTTACTGACCCAAATTGTGGCCAGGATGGAAAATTACTATGATTAAAGCCAGCTCCCTTGTGACCCTATAAACTGCAGTCTAAAGTGAGATCCTTGGAGCTCTCCTGGATTGCAGCAAGCTGCAACAAGTAATCTCCTTCTGAGTGGGCACCTCTCAGAGCCAGCAAACTCTCAAGTTTGCTGTACATGGAGGAACACCAAACGATGACAACAGATCCTGGGATGATACTCCCATTCCTCCAGGCTCAACCCTTCATCCATTGAGAAGATGCAAAGACAGCCCATGTGAGAACTTCATTGCATTTGAGGGGAATTTTTCACAGGTACCTCGTAGATACTCCTTTGGTCTGTGTTCATTCAAGTGTGGATAAGCTATGGCAAATGGACTATGATTGGAATGTTGCTCTCCTAGATTCTCAAGTACTGCAGATTTGCAAGTAAGTTAGGCCTGTGAGTTACTGTTGTGGCATAGTGAATTCTGCATGAATCCTTTGTTAAATTGTTTGATTTAAGGTATCAATTGAGTGCTGTTAAGTTTAAGTGTTGTTAAACCATTAGGCATTAACTGCTGGCCACTTCTCAGATTAGCAAGAGGACCTACTCTGGACCTTGTGAATCAACAGGAAGGTCTTCCTTATTCTTTTGTATCCTTACCCTTTCCTACCCTTATCCTTTTCACCACCACCACCATACCCTTTCTTTTTTTCACCTGCTTTTGCCAATATCTTTGCTAGTGATTCTTTAAGTGACCTCTAAACACTCCTTTGTGACACTTCTCCTTACTCTTCGGCTAGGTATATACACAAAAAAGAGAAGTCCTGACACAGATGTGAAGAGACCAGCCATGACCATGCTGTGCAATACACACGCACAAATTTACATTTGGAGAGTTTTCTATATCCAGTTGGAAGAGAGAACTTTGGATCTCTGTTAGGAGGATACAGAGAACTTTACTGTTTGAAATGTGAGTTGGCACACAGACCCAGAGGCATGATTCCTGTGTTTTGTTTAACTTGGGTTGTCTGAAACTTTGGTTTACCAGGCTGATTCTCACCTATCACAGGATATTCCTACAGTGAGAAAGAGCAGGTGTGTAGCCTTTACCATCTGCAAGAAAGATCCGTAGTTACAGCAGTTGCACCCTAACTTTTATTTTATTGCATTTAGAACAATGTGAGTTTGTTCATCTCCATGTTTCAGGGTACTTAGGCAATAATTTTATTTCCTGGAAGGATTCTGTCAAATAACTTGCAAAACTTTTCCCAGTGGCAGTGGAGAAAATACTAAAATAGCAACAGTTAGCCTTAGAATAGCCCAGCAAACCATCAGTAGTGCAGTATTTGGTCTACAGACAATAATCAGTAATGATATGGAAAAAATTTCCATACAGCCACCTTTTTATTTAGGTTATAGCTGAGTTTCTGCAGTTTACCTCAACTTATACAATGATTTAATCATTCTTTAGATCTCTGAACCCTGGAAAAAGTTTCTTACATTTAATTTGCAGTTCTAACTTTTAAAATTCAATCAATAACACTTTGTTCAATGAGAAACTTTTAAATGCAGGCATAGCTGTAAGCTTGGGAATAGTCTAATTGACTTCAAAGGAATTAAAAGGTGCTTAAGTACCTTGCTGAATTAATAACTAATTGCATTATAACTTCAGGAATAAAAACTTAGTTTAACTTGCAAGTTCAGTATAGTTTATTCAAACTTCCAATTACAGATGGAATGTTAAGATCTGTATGAATAAACACAGTGACATACCTGAAATTGCAAATTAAAACTTGCATGAGAGAAAGAAAACTAGTTTTAGATATACAGGAAGAAGCTACTCTAACACAATTTCAAAAGCTCAGCCACAAAATTGATGTTCCTGCTTTTATTCTTGCAAGCTGAAAGATTATAAGGTCTGACAGTGTAAAATTACAAAGATAGGAGAAATGAATGAACTACTGGAAAAGAATGAAGGGTCTATTCAAAAGACAGTTCCTTTTGCTTTTCTGCTGAAAAGGTTTCTGTTACTTCTCATATACAGAAAATGCTGTAACTTTTTTTCTTCTGCAATATTATATGCAGAAGAAACAACAAAAAAGTTTTGATAGCACTTGAACAGATTTCAAGAAGTCTTGCAGTGTTCTATGAATAGAAATACATTTGTTAACTGAGGCAGAGGAATGAGATACTTTTTTCTTTACCAAACCAAGATAAAATGTAACCAAGTTGCTGGACTAGTAAGATTATATCCTCTCGTCCTTTCTTGCTCCAAGAACAATGGAAACTTTCTTCTAGCGTAAAAGCTTTATTTGGCTGAAAATCTTTATAAAAGATTTTTATTTTTAAAATCCATTGAAAAAGGAAAATTTAATAGAAAACTTTAAACTATGATGTTATAATAAGATCATGTTTTTAATTCAGGCATGAATGCTTAAGGAATTGACCTGGAATTGCCCTTTTAAATAAGTATTTACAGAACCACGTCTTTTGTATGCAAAAGAAATTCCTATCAGAATACACTAATACTCCTTGCATCCTCATTTTGAGAAAAAAAAACATTTAAAACAAGGGAAGATAATTCAGTTGATTTCAACTGGTGAATGATCACAGGGCAGTAAGGCTTGGGCTAATTCAATCATTTTGATGAGCTTACATCCAAGACAAATATGGTTTATAATAAACAGCAAAACTGAGTTTCCAACCACTCTCTTGACTAAAATCCCACACATTATTCATCACTGTTGCAAATACACCACATCCTCCCTGTGCTGTTGCAGTCACCTGCTGTCTGAACACAGCTATCAAAGTCATGTGTTATTATGATATATGGTGCAGTAAGATGGAAGAAGATTTTCCACATAAATCAAAATAGCTAGAGATTTGCAAGTTAGCCTAATTTACATCATGGTCCCAACCTGCAAGAAATAAAATTATAAAAATGTCTTTTCACCTTCTTCAGTTATTTCAAATGTTCCCATAAGCAACTGGAGAAAAATGCCTTTCCATTACTGAAGACAAAACGTGAACTGCTGAGTGGCAGGAGGCATCCAGAGAAGGGGCAAAAGTCTTTTACAGCATCACTTTGTTGTGATCAGAACCTATCTCAGTATCCTGTAAAGGGGAGATAAGAAAGGCCTATTGGACATCTCCTATCTCTGAGGAATCTCCTTGTGAAATGTTTTTTCTTGTGTAGTAAGCACCTCACCTCTTACAGTCAACCTTAGGTATGTTTCTTTTCTGAAAAATAGGATCCCAGCATTTTTGCTCAGATGAGGTAGGTCTCTGCCAGCTGAACAAAGGAAGGGCCATTATCCATCTGCGTTGATGGAGCTGACATTTTCTGTGCTGTAGTAACATCTCTTTGCTTCTCAGGGCTAAGTGCATTACAGTATGAGAGTTAACAAGCAAGTAATCTAGTTATAGCATTTATGGGGCTCCTGTCAACCCAGGATTCTCATGCAAGGACTTGAATCACTACTTTGTAAGTAAGGAAAATCCCCAAGCTGCTATGGATGGGGCACTGAGGCTCAGAGCCCAGGTGTCAGCAGCACTGCCTTCAGCTCTCTAAGTCACCCTGAAGCACCTACCTGTTAGGTGGCACAGAGCATGTCTGGCTGGGGGACAGGTTCATGCTTTAGCATGCCCCACCACATGCTCTGCATTCCTACTATCCTGGCTGGACCTGGCTGGAGTATTTGGTGTCTGCCCTGCTTCCCTCTTGGTACAACCAGGGCACGAGTTTAAAAAAAACCATAAGGGAGCAATGGGGCTGGAAGGACGCATCCCAGAATGACTAAACTGGGTTCCTTGGTGGGCAGCAGGCAGGGATTGAAGTCTGAGTCAGCAACAAGTGCTTAAGAGTCATTGCAATCCAGGAGCCCAGGTACTGCCAGAGCACTCTGGCTGGTGTGCACAGAGTAGAAGTCTCAGGAAGTGAAGACTGGCAGAGACAAGCCCTCTGAACCAGCACCTGCCCTGAGGGAACATCCTTTTTTCTTGACAATAGGGCTTGCACATAATTCCTGTTAGATCCCAGAGGACATGGGCAAATGACAAAAGAGCTAGATTAAAGGTGAAACCCCAATTTTGATATAAAGGATTTGCAAAAAACAGCATGGGGATAAACCCAGGTAGCGTACCCTGAGTCCCTCTGTCTAAGGATATATTTGCAAGGTTTATTAAGAACTCTCAGTTTGAACACTACCCTGCTTACCCTGAACTTCTACTCTCAAATCTTAGGCTACAACACCCAGTCTGGGTCCATCCTGAACCCCTAAAAATGGTGTGTCACAAGGCTACATTTCAGGCTTGTCGCACAAACAGCACTGGTGATTTTTCTGTCATAAAACAAGCTGCTAAGACCTAATGCTGAAGTCTGAACTCGAAAGTTACAGGCTGCTTCAAGAAATGTATTGGGGACTTCACTCTCTCTTAAAAGCTGCAGAGAATACCAGGGGTTCAGAGATCTTCAGTACACTACAGAATAGAAAGAGAGGCTCAGTACTGAGATGAAAGGACAAATAACCTGTGCAACAGTACAACTTGTCCATCTGGGAACCCACTGCCAAATGTTAATCTCTCCTTGGGAAAGTTAAATTATTTTTTAAAAATTATTTTGCCTTTTTTTTTTATCTGCAACTGGCTTCCATTATATATCTGAAAAATAGGTTTGGGGCTGGTTTTATTTTCTGAAAATATCGTTTCATGAACTGACTATGTTATTTAGAGAGGAAGAAAAACGTTCTGCAAACATAGTTTGGAAACAAAGCTGTACAATATGTTTTATCTATTTCTTTTAAAAAGAATAGAATGAAAGTGTGCATGGACCTTTAGCCCCCTTCCGGACTGTGACACACTGATGAAGCAGTATGGGAAACCTATTCAATAGCATATCTATGTATAAATGAAAGAATTCAGGTTCTGAAGCTTCTTATTCTTAACACTACATTCCTTTTCACAAGGCATACGTACATGCATCTCTAAAGTATTACCCAAAAAATCCTCTTAACACTTATAACAGCTTTCATCTCTCTGCTTTCTGCAAGGACTAATCCATACCTACAGAAACAAGGGACCTTTTGTTCAGTTCCTTTCTTAGCATGCTTTTTGTTAAATTTTTCCTCTGTAGAAGCATAACAGAATAAGGGCTAGTATGGATGCAAGGCAACAAATACAAAGGCAGGCTTAACTTAAATGTGTGAATCTTGACTCTAAGGAGGATTGAATAGGCATGAGAATATTATCTACCTATAGTTAACACAGATCTTTCTGTGATAGTACATTTGTGTCTCTGATTATCTGCTTTGGCTTGCCTTAGAACCACAATGACAGAATAAATTGAATCTGGAGTAATAATGCTGTCTAAATTATATATAATAGTAAATTGAATATTTCCGGGACCAACTTCTGGTACCAAGGTGAGCTGGCATAGATTGGCCCCAAATTGAGGTCTTGGTCATCTTTCACCTTCAGAGCAAGGTGTCTGCAACAACAGTGATTCCTGGGACCAGTTTCCAGCCCTGCTAATCACCCACCTGCACCAGGATTTGTGCCAGTACCACATAACATGGGACAAAACCACCCCAGGACAATCCTGAGAGAAAAAAAGGCAAAATGCAACACCTGAAGGTGTTCCTGGCCTGGTATCATTTGTGTTTATTTAAATATTTATGCTAGACAATGCACCTGTGCCTGAAAAAGATGCTGGGGACAAAGTCCTTGTCGTGCGTGCGTGACACAGATTTATTGTGCCAAATGGGGCAAATCATTCCCACTGCTGTTTTTTTCGATGCAATGTTTATTATCTCACAGGAATCATGATTCTGGATACTGCTAAGGTTAAACATAGTCAGGTAAGCTTGAGGAAAGAGTGTGGGGACAATTGATACCCAGATTAAACTACTTCAAGCCAGTATCCTTATCAAGGATTTTTAGTGCATATTTCCTGTTCATTTCAGTGCCCTTCCAGACAAACGGTGATTTTCTATGGCTCATTTAACAGAATGTATAATTCACTGGTGAGCTACACACAGTCCCATCTGTGCCAGCCCACAGAGCATAAGGGCTGGGATAGCCCCCAGCTACAGAGCATGGCTCACAGTACAACCTCATTCATCTCACTCCCAAGCTCCTGGTTTACAAGCCTGTCCTGCCAGCTGACTCAGAGGTTTGCACACATGTGTCTATTAAAACCAGAATAAACTGGTCATATCCAGCTTATTATAATGCTGCTTCATATGTTTGACTTTTTCTTCTTATGACTGATTTCTGTTTTAGATCCAGAATCTGCCTGGAGTCAGTGGTGGGTGCTGACAGAGCAGCTACTATCTTCCCAAAAAGACCTATGTGCAGAAATTGGTGACTGCTTTTTTTATTCAGCTCCAAAACCTTCATGGAACACTTCAGCTATCTCACTCCTACGTGTCCTTTTCCTTCCTCTCTGAAATTTGGCTTTAATCCTCCCTGCTTGGGGATCACTCTTTTTTCGCATGCTACCTCATACAGTGACGCTTTGAGCCCAATCATGTTTCTTGCTGCAACTGCAAGATAAATAATACTCATATTTTACTCTTTCAGGCTTTAGACTTTTGTTATTTGTGGCAGATTTTATACTCAATCAGCATTTTAAAATTAATAAAACTTTGGAGATGGAATGACTTTGTGCATATCCTGTGTGTCACGGTCACCCAGATCAAAGTAAATTCTTTTTATTAAAACTTAACCTTGACTTAAATATGTCTGGGATAAAGGTTGTCTCAGAAGTATGTATTCATTCCATGCAGCAATAGCAGGGGAGAGAAGGTGCTGGCTATTTTCCCAGGTATGAAGCAAGTGCTGTATGATGTCATAAGATCCTGCTCCCTTCCATAGGGCCACTGGTCATTCTTTCCTTTCGAGTCACTCCCCGGTGCCTTTGACCTTCTCTAGTATCTCCCTTCATGCATTAGAGACAATACTTGCAAAGCCCTTTGCTTTTGGCCAAGACATCTAATAAGTTACAGATCTGGAGGAAGTGGGAGGGTAAGGTAGCACCATAGTGGGTGGCTGATTATATCTATGAGTTTATAGCCCTTGCAGTTTGGATGCCTTTCCGTTCTACCATTGTAGCAAAATGTGATTCATCACCGGGAAGCGGAGTGACAGTTCAGTCTGAGAAATTCTGAAAAGGGAGATTTGAAAAGCTTCATTAAAGAAATGACAGGGATGGGGTATGGGGAGGCTCCTAAGAAAACTTTGTAAGAGATTTTGGTTTCTAATATAAGTCTCTATCAAAGTAAATGAGCATGAACTTTGCACAGAAATGAGGCATTATGTACCATGAGATTTCATCTACCTGTCATTACAGTCAATGAAAGAACTTCCATTAATCAAAAAAGAGAAATATTTTCACCTAATCGCTGAAGGAACCCGAGGATCCATCATCTTTTTCACGTTTGGTTTAATTCATATGCTTTTCTTTTCATCAGTCTTTCCATTACCTGTATGTCTCATTAACGCAAAGGAAACTGATTCTGTAAAAAGAGATGGCAAAAATTAAAGGTTTCCAGCATGCTGAAAATATTAAGTTTCAAAATTAAACTTTAGTGCAATCCTCATAATTGTATTTTCCTCATCCGTTGCATACCTAACTCAGGCACTGAAGATCTACTTGTCAGAAATGCTCAGTATGTCCAGTTGTATTTTATATCAATAGTAAGCTCTGCTCCAGGCACAGGAGCTGTATCACTGGTATGTTCAGAAAAGTAAGGGTGTAGTACTTCATAAAGGATTTTTGGAGTGAATGTATATACCAGATTTTAGTATTAGTCCTCTACAGAGGAAAGCAGGTGTTGAAAAAACAGATTACTTCTTTGTTTCACTGTGTGCAAGTATAGTGAAAAATGCCATAGAAGAGCAGAAAGAATATTGGCCAAATGATCACTAACCAAAAATGTCAAGGAAAGAATTTTTTGTCAATTTATTCAATGCTTTATAATGTCACTGAAGGGGTTTGCTCCAAATTAAAAATAGCATGCTAATTTGTAATTGAGGACGTGTACAAACGAAGAGGGTGAATGAAAAGTGAACAGGAAAATTAAACCTGAACAGTCCCTAAATTCTGAGCATTTCAATTTGCAGTCATAATGTTCATTTAGTGTGCAATTTTGCATGTAAAAATTCTCGAGCATTAAACCAATGACATCAAATGTAGCTTTACATCTAGACCACAAGTCATTTGTCAGTCTCTTTTCCCCAAAAAACTTAAAAGAAAATGTGAGTCACAGGAAATTACATAAGAAAATCTGTACAGAAAATATATTGCTAATAAAACATTTCAGCTTCTCAGACATTAGCAAGTCACTTAGATCTTCATTGAACTGTGTGTCTGTGTCATGAGCAATGTGTTGGGACTGCTCAGGAGATCTCCAGAAGGCAAAAGCTGTTAAAAAATTAATTAAAACTTTTCAGACAGTGAAGGAACAGACCAGTATCTCTAATGCTGCTGTAACATTCAAAATCAAAGTACTATTTGTATGGTAGCTTGAACAATGGAGCCTCAGTCTTGTAATTATAATAAAAAGGAAGAATGGTTTGTGTCCAGCAGGAAAGCTTTGCAAATGTACTCACTTTCCAAAAAAAGGTGGGGGAGCAGACATAAACCTCACAATCCATTGCTGAAGGTGCTTAGACTCCCTCAGAATCGGGCCCAGGTTCACAGCTACCTTTGAGAAAAAATGTATCACTTTTTACTATCTAGCAAAAATAATTTGATGACAGCATCAGAGACAACTCAGCTCTTGTCACTATCACCGTTGCATCTACTGGCTTTTCAGTGGGAATGTAGTAAAGTTTCATGTTTTTTTACCCCTTCCCTTCTGAGGCTATTCCAAACCTATTCCGTGCAATTATCCTGTGCTATTTTGAATCAGAAATACTCAGCTCAGGAGCTGGGAGCACGTTTGGAACTTGTATAGATTTATGTCATGTATTCCTTTCAAGTAAAACCACAGGAATGTAGGAGTGAAGATGATAGGAGACAAGAAGCTGACCAGGAGCTGTTATTAGACTGTAAGTTGCCATGCTGCTGTAGAAGAAACACAACACATTGACTCTTAGGGGATATCACCTTTCAACCTCCCACCCTCTCCTGAAGCACTTGTGCGAATGGACATTAACCTGTGGAGATGAGTGAAACAGCAAACACCCCCCTGTGCCTGGCCTGCACTTTCCGGCACACTCCAAAGTGCTACTGGAAAAAATAATTCACATTTCCTTCCTGCACTAGGTTTTAAAATGGAGTTTAAATATAAGATTTGAGGAGATGTAAAGGGACCTGCTGTTGAAGGCTACAATGAGGACAGAGACCTATTACTGATGATCATCTCTTTTTGGCTCTCACACTCTTATCTCCGTGGTATGAGGAATTTGAAGCTGGAGCCCTAGCCAGTGTATATGTGGGATGACCAACTGTTCAGAACTTCTTTGCACCGATGAAATGTGGGCCAGAAGGACCTTTCAAAGGCTGCAAGGAACAAATTCACTCAAGGAAAGCCAAACAACTATTTTAACTAACAGACATTAGAGTTTCCAAGAAAGCCACAAAACTTTCTCTGGTAATGGATTATAATGACCTCAAAACAAGAAGATGCTTATGTCTTTAAGTCCTCCTTCCTATTCCAGCATGAATTTCTGGATGAAGTTCCAAACAGACTGGAGGACCTTAGTTTTGTCTCCAAAACTAGAGATTGTCCAAAGTTTGTCTTATCTAAATATTTCCAGTGAGTTTACTTTGGAGTCATACAGCACCATGGAGTAGCCTCATAAGAGCATAGACATCCTCCTACAGATCAGCCTAATCCCATATCTACTGGGAAACAGTGCAAAAAAAAAAAAAAAAAAGATGCCTAGGGGAAAAAGAAAACCGGGCAAGCATATATAAGTTCCCTCAAGCACTTTCTCAGTCATTGACTATTTCAGGGAGTTTGAGCTTAATGTGCTTTTTTTACTCATAGTCTCCAAAAGATATTGCCCTTCTCCCCTTAAACCTACCTAAGCTCTTTGCATCTACACAGCCCTTTAACTGTTATTATCACAGATCTACCACCCGTTGTCAACAAAGCCTACCTACTTGTTTTGAACAGCTCCTAATGTCATTTAACGGCCCTTAATTCTTTAAATGCAAACCTAGGTGAACTTGTCTCATCAGTAAGAGGCATTTTCATCAGATTCCCAGTTGTAATCATAAGCAGAAACTATTTATTAACACCCTAATGTGACTGTGTCCTAGTGTCTCAGTCTATGTTCTGAGCTGTTTTCTCTGCTGTGCTTCTTTTTCACACCTTACTTTAGAGCAGGAGAGGGAGGAGGGGAACTGTGTCCTCCTGTGACTGAAATCATGTGCTTTACTCAGTAAAAACGTGGAGAACAGGGAGATTTTATCTTCCCCTCTTTTTTACTGTTCTGTTTACAATCACCCTACTTTAGTCAGTAGGAGAAATCTGAAAGAGGCAGATTCTTACCATGAAAGTGACTCCCAAGCAGTCTGGGTTGTGGTTAAACTGCCTCCCACACACCAACGAGCAGCAAATCAAACAAGCAAGCAAAACTTTCC
Organism: Neopelma chrysocephalum; assembly: GCF_003984885.1. Classification (NCBI taxonomy): domain Eukaryota; kingdom Metazoa; phylum Chordata; class Aves; order Passeriformes; family Pipridae; genus Neopelma; species Neopelma chrysocephalum. The sequence continues at coordinate 10,348,120 of NW_020897725.1, read as the reverse complement.
CTAAAAATGTAGCATCTCAACGAACTGGCTATAATGCTGCCAGACACAGGGCTGTGGAGCTGGACCAAACAGGAGGCACCCTTAGCTAAACTGTGGAGAGTCTTACCTCACTGGAGAAAACTAGCAGTCGAATGTGGGATTATCTGCCCTCCTCCATCAGATTACAGTTTTCATTCTAATCTTAGTTTGTTAGAGAGTGATTCCAGCCCTGCCACTTGCACTGTGATATCCCACTGAAAACCATTATCAGACTGAACTGCTCTGCTTGAGCACAAGAAAACCAGAAAACAGGAGGTCACTATGAGGGGAAACATGGAGAAACTTTTTTTACCTGCTCTGAAAGGGTCACTGGGGGTGGGAGCTGAAGAGGAGAGAGGGTTTTGTGCCTGCCTCCCTCCTCCTGAGTGACTCTTCAGCCAGGAGACACGGAGACAGCTCAGCAGTTTGTCAGTTGTCAATTCGCCTGAGCAACTTGACAGGTTGGAGAGGTGTGTCTCCAAAACTGACAGCTTCTGAGAGTGCAAGGTGTTGAAGGAAATGAAACTGGGTGGGAAGCAGGTGGAAGGCAGCCCCAGGCTCTCCAATCTGTGTGACATCACCTAGACTCTCCCAGCCCTGGGGCTGGCTGCAATTTCCATCTCAGCTTGGCTTTACTGCAGGAGAAACAGCAACTTCCAGCTCACCTCAAAGGTGTGGGCATGTGTTTATTGTGGGAAGGTTTCCCTGCCCATGGCAGGGGAATTGCAACTAGAGGATCCCTAAGGTCTCTTCCAACTCAAACCATTCTATACTTCTATATCCAGAAATATCCTCACAACTGTCAACCTGCAAAAGTTCCACTCCAGACCCATAAGAAGGTCTGAGCACAATCTTTAATGGTTGCATTTGCCCCTGATGGTAACTGGTGAGTGATATCCCTGTCTAAATCTTAACCCAGGAGGTCTCTCGTCCTGTTTTCTCCCCCTGTCCTGTTGAGGTAGAGTCAGTAAGCATCTGAGTGGGAGTTTGGCCCTTTACCAAGGTTAACTGAGCGCAAGTCCGTAGGTTTGAGTGAGCTTTTCTAAAGCGTTTGGAAAATGATAGCACCACAGAAGGTCCCCTCCATCTGAGGGCCTTGCACAGTTAAAAAATGTCAACATTATGCTACTGATGCCAGCAGAGTTACGTTCGATTGACGCCAATGTGAATTGAAAACCATTCTCCAAGGTTTTGTCTTGTGTCAGGCAGCACACAAATACGAAATGAAAATAAAATGACCAGATTGCTAACAGACTGAAACTATGGCAGGAACAGCTTAGAATAGATGTACTGAGTAGTGTTTTCACTGTGAAGATAATTGGGTGATGGGCCAGATCAGTGATTTCTGAAGAAGTGGCAAAGGAAAAACTCGGAAAAAAGAACATTTGGGGGTATAATTGCTGAGAAATAAACATGAAGAAGCTAGTTTTCTCTGGGTAGGTCTTTCTTTCTTACCCATCCATGTTTTATGGTCAAATATCTCCAGCACAGGCACCCTGCAATGCCAGAACATTTCTTGTTGCCCTTTTTGACACGGTTAGCTAAAACAGTGGGGTCTTCTGTATTTTTTTCAGTTAGAAAAAGCTGCTGACAGAGACAAAAAGCTGCTGATTAATGGAACCTCTTTTATTTTACAGAAACATGGCACAATTTCAGAGATTGTAGTAATTCCTTTTGCCAAGTTCTCCCCAGCAGTCCTGCCCCTCCCTGTCTCACCCAAGTTGCCTCTAAGTCACACAGGTTTTTCTTCACATAGCTGATACTTTCCTTCTGGCTTATTCTCTGCAGTTGTATCATCTTTTGGCTTCTCAGAGACCTCAAAACCTTAGTGAAAAATAGAGCACTGATCCTCACTGTTCATCCACGTTTTACAATGTCTTTGTTTGGGCCAATGCTTTACACTTGTGTTTGAAGTAAAACTGCTGTCACTGCTGCTAACTAGCTCCATAAAAAAGGCTTATAAAATCTTAAAATCCTTGAAAGAAGATCAGTGTTTATACCTAATCTGTAGTATTATTCTTTCTTGTCTTCTTTTTCTTTTTTTTCTTTTTTTACATAGTCTTATGTAAAAATCTTAAATTAGTCTTTATGTTATGTATCAGAATATAATTAACTTACCATCCTCTTGGCACTTAAAATAGAGCTATTGCAAGTGGCTGGCCTAGCTCCAAGGGCTTCAGTGATATTATCTGTCTGCCCAGGAGCATCTTGAAAGTTTGACTGCAATTAGTGATTTCCTAGATATGGTTCTTACCTTGTTAATGATTGTCTTGTTCAGCATTCACATAGATCCCAGGAGCCTGCCCATGGTCCACTGTGGCTTGTAGCTGGCTGCTAACTGCTATACTCAGGACAGATAGGTTTGCTTACCCACCAGAAAAAAAAAAAAAGGAAATAATTTAACAATTCACAGTAACATAACAAGAAATATTGAACTCACTCAAAATCAGTAGCTTACTAACTGTACAAGTTCATGAATAGACTGTGATTCCTGTGGATACTGAAGCTGACCTAGATTCAAAATGAAAATTAGACAAAAGTTATCAGACGCAAAGACATGCTTCCAGAAGTCCCAGCCCTGCTGGTTACTAGAATATTGGAGATAAGCTCTTATATTTGTCTTACTTTTTACTTTGCACTTTCCATCATTACCATGAAAGACTATTGGGATAGATGAACCTCTTTTGGATGTAGTGTGGTGGCAATTTAGATACCATGAACTAACATGTCTGATTCTATAACTGTATCAGTCCACTAAAGAGTGACACCACAAAGCTCAGGAATTATCATGTGGTCATCTATTTGAGGGAAGGTTAGCTGGGAAAGAACAGACAGGAAGAAAAGACCGCATACACGGAGTGAGATTTGCCATGGAGTCATCACAGGAATTAAATGGTTAAGGATTCTGGCATTAGAGAATGTCTGCAATCCAAATCTCTCCCAGGTTTTCAGTTTGCAAATGGCAGAACTGTAGCTGCAAAACTATGTCTATGTTTGCCAGGAGATATTTTCCAGATCCCTTTTATCAATGGCAAGAAAAAATTGGTTTCTGTTCAGTTGCATCCAACACTACTATCTTGGAAATAAGTGAAACTTTTTATGTCCTTCTCCATTCCAGCTGCATGGACATTGCTTTTGTTGGCACTTCCAGCACATATGACTGAGGTGTTGAAAGGACACCCTGCCAGTACGTCCTGAGAGGTGTCCCTGGATGAGTTTAGCTTTGTGTCTGACATCAGGGATCTCCAAATGAGAGCCTCTGATTAACTCCATAATATTCTCATGCCTCGGAGGATTTTCTCTCAATGTCTTTTGGATGTCTTTGCAGAGTCACAGTTTCATGCTAGTAGTTCGCCTACTAACTTTCCTATGAAATTTTAACTCCTTAAAACTTCACTTTAATCTTTGAGCCCGTCATTGCTTGGGGGAGCAGGTATGTTAGCCAGGGTTTCATCATTGCTGTGATTTACCTGTAGGCTTGCTGTGCTATTTACAGTCTCAGATAAGTCACATTTGACATGAGGAATCTGCAGTATCCAGTGTTGGTCTGGGGCTCTCCTGATCTCCTCAGGGGCTTTGCTAATACTGTTCACTGTTTTTCCACACATCAAACTTTCATCTAGAAAATCTCAGAACCTGCTTTAGAGTCAAGAATATGTTATATGTTCCTGTGAAACACCTTAAGTGCATAGCACAGTCCAACTCACAATGTCTCCCAAGAGGCCTACATAGTGTTCTCAAATGTATGCTCTATTTTTCTTATGGAACCTGCTAGACCTTTGCTGATGCATCAAGTGTAGAAAAATATTTGACTTCAGCCTCCTCTCCAGGAATTTTTCCCCAGGTAGAGAGGAGAAAGTGACTCCTTGTTATAAGCATATATATTTCTTTGGGGTCTGTACTGATGGGATGTTTTGCACTTGTTTTTTTTGGAGAGACTTTCAAATGGCCAGTGAGTTCAGCAGCTTTATAAATTTTTTTTTTTTCAGCTGCTGTAAGCCCTACAGCAATAAACCAGCTAAGCTCCTCTGTCAGCCTCTGCCTCAGGACAAGAACTGTGACAATGAGTTTAACAGACGGGGTGGCTGAGATCTCTCAGTTGAGCTCCATACTCTGTCAACGGCTTGCTTATCCCAAGGATGCTCTTCAGTGCATCCATTGCTTCCTTGACCTTACAGGGGATGAAACCAAGGACTTCATATATTTCTTGTCTATGTGATTTCTGTACAAACTCCCTAAATGGGAAATGAGTTTACTATTGTATAATCTAAGCTTAACTTATTTACTTGCTAGAGCTTTTGTTTGTCCTGTTAGTCCTGCTGGCATTACTGTTACTTGACCTCACTTGGTTGAGTATTCAGCTTAGAATTAATAACTATCACTTACTTTCTGATGTAAAATGCCTCACTCCCCACACTCCTTCTGTACAGCCTCACGATGGATTACATCCAAGTTAAATAAAAACTTTAAAAATCAACAATATGCTCCAACAATCTACTCTGAGAAACAAGTCTAATCTTGTAAACTCTGAGGGAAATCACAAAATGTTCATGCATGTGAGGACAAAGAAGGACAATCCCAGCATATTTCCAGATTCTTTATCTATCAAAGCAAGAACTAACTAAACAGATTATGTTCATGTCAATCATGTGTCAACATTTGATGCCATATTGAATGGATGATGACACCATATGAGAAGTACCTAGGGAGAGGTAAACCTGTCCTCAGCAAAGCAGTACCAACAGTAAGAAAACTGGAACTGGATATGACAAAGGAAACAAAAAAAAAAAGCTGTCATGACTGTGCTTTTTTACAGAGACTCCATTGGTATCCAACGTACCATAAATCCTCCTTCAAACAATAATACAAAGAGGCAGATTTGAAGGGAAGAGCAAGTGACAAGTAGAGCTAAGAGGGATCAAAGGTAACATCTAAGTGGTGAGAAAAGCTGAGATGTTGTGTAAAGATCATTTTGAGACATCAAGTCAGATTTGAAGTGGAAAACAAACCTGAAACACATGCAGATTGTTTTCAAATGGCATGCAGAAGTGAGAAAGTGAACAGGTAAGTTTAGAGTGTTGAGCAGATCTAAAACAGCTTTGGCTGGAGGAAAACAGTAGATTTGCTGGACAATTCCTATGAAGGCATCTCACTACCCAACGTAAGAACAGTGTCCATTCATCTGGGCTAATCAGAGGGTATCCAGGGAATCCTGGAAATAGCATATCCTTTATGCCAGCAGATGGACCTCCTACCCAAGTTGAACTCATATGACACTGGGTAAAGAAATGTGAAATGCAGAATAATAAGATAAAAATAACATCTATTTAAATATTACACTCAGCTATTGCACTTTCATTTCAATATGTGTTCCTTGAGGGAAGGGCCAAAACATCCTGGAAGGAATTTCTTATTCATGCCTTTCCTACCTTATTTTGTTCCAACCCCTAAAGCAAAATTATTGTTGTTTCAAGTGTCTGGGCTGCCTATTTCTACCTTCAAGTTTTAGAGAGATGCTTGTCTGACTGTTTATTTTTTGTCTTTTTCCCTCAAAGAAACCTAATGGTTTTGTGGTCAAGAGCACCTGACACCTGGATCACACTCAGATCATGTCCCATTTGACTGGACTATACTGTTCAGGCAGACAAAATGATGAACTGCTCACATTTTCTCCAGTTGTTCTCTACATTTTCAGAGCGTTTTGTGTTTCAGAAGGCATTTGGTTACCCAATTCTTTCCTCTGTAAATATTTTCTTGCGTGTTACCAACCATGTGTTCTATTTTAAATCACTCAGCCAAAAAGGGCTGCTGCTACTCAGGTCTGCTTCATGCCGTGTCAAACTGATCAGCTGTCTCAGTGCAGAAATTACCTCAGCTAACTCATTTGAGAGTACTTATGATGTCAAGTAGACAGATTAATGTATTTTAGGCTGGAGAACCTTCCTAACAAATACTTCTTGGGGGCCCGTGCTGTGACACCGCCCAGCTTTTGAAGTGGTACCTAATTTCTTCTACAGTTAGGCCAAGATGAAGGTAGTTTTGAACACATCAGGAGCTTTCAGTTGTACCTGCATCTGTCTTCTTACAGAACCTCCTGCTAATGCTTGGGTTTTTTTCCTGTACCCGCATGTGTTTCTTCAAAGGAAATTAAGTCAGTTAATGTGTTTGAGTGTTTAACTGATGTGTTTTCAATCATGATGAAATTTATAGAAGCACACAGGAGAGTTGGAGGCTGAAGTGCATAAAGAAAATTCACTGCTAAGTTTCTGTGGTAACTAAACTAGGTAAGCTGCACCCATCCCATTCCATCATCTTTCCCCTCTGTATTATTTCAGGAAACCAAGTAATGTCGCTGCTATGAAAAGGCTTTGGGATTGGAACTGGAAAATGGGACAGCAGTCATGGAGAATTTGTTTATTCTGGTATGTGAAACACCCTGAAAGGCACTGCCCAATAGTTACCCACCACCTTTTTATCTGTGGTTAATGCCTGTATGAGATAAGGATCAAGTTTCCCACAGAACTGTCCTCCTCTAATTTTTGAAAAGTGTTGATTCTTAATGCCATTCGTCTTAATGGGCTGAACAACTCCATTACAAGGATTGCAGCCCAAAACTGAGCCCAAGCTGTGAATTTTTGAGTTCTATTTGGTCCTCTATGGCTAAAAGAGAATGGGGACAATGTCACCTCCCAAAGAAGAGGAAGTTATGAGAACCATATGAAAATGCCTTTAGGACACAGCTTTGCAATCTGACTGTGGGAAGACTTACTTTATGGACAGACAGAGGGTAGTGCTTGTCCCAAAGGGTTCAGAGTTGGTGAATTGACTTATTAACAGTAGAATGGGGTGTGAAGGCATCCATTGATCACCTTGTAACAAGACAATTGAATAAAGGTGTCCAAAGAGAAGGAGATTGTAAGAAAGATTGTCTGTTTGAAAAAATATTAGCACAGAGGTAGAGAGTGTTGAACTACACAACTCCTTAGGTAAGGTACTTGAAACTGATTGGTTTGGGTTCCAAAGGTCAGGTATGAAACAATTGCTAAATAGCAAACATTTGGTAAAGGTGTCTCATATTCCTTCTGCCAACAGCAAATAGGTGGCTGAAACTAGTAAATCCAAAGTGTGAGTACCACGAGCCTCTACAAGCATCAGTGATTTATGGGTAGCTCTGCAGCGATGGCCACAATGGTATTCAAGGGCCTGAAAGAGTGCTTGTTAAATTCTAGGCATATTATCCCATTTTAAAGCTGAGTTGAAGAACTTGTATTTCTGGCCAGCCCTGGTGTGACTTTTGTTCCTCATCAGTCCCGTATTGATTCTTATCTCTTCTCCCTACCCAAACTTCCTCTTACTTTTTTCTCCTGATCAGTCTTTCCATCCATACTTGAAGTGGCAAAGTGGGATAAACCCTCCGCAAGAACCAACGAGCCTCTGTGCAGTGAATGATCTCTGGCGTTTGAGCCTGAGTCTTTGGAGGTGAGAAGGTTGAGCAAGCCTCTTGTTCAAATACCACTATGCTGATTGGGAGTGGAAATGTCTCTGGAACGGCCATAACTGCAAATCTCTGTTGTTAAAGGTGTTCTGCACATGAGCAATGAGAGAGATAGGCAAAGATTGAACAAAGTTCACAAGATCATTACCTTCTCAGTGATTCCAGTGTGCAATTAGGAGCTCAGAGAGGTCTCATAGCTAGGCTACTGTGCCGAGGTACAACCCTCACTAGTCAACATGTCCCACAGTCTCCTTTGCATTCACACAACAAATATCCACAGACCTGTCTCAGTCCTTGTGCTTCTGATGGAGAGAAGTGTCTCCAGTGCCACGTGGAATAGAAATCTTATTTTCAAGTTGGTGAAATTATAAAATACATAATGCGATTCCAGTTTTCACATGCTTGAAGGCAGCACATTAGACTGGTTGAGGTATGTCTGAAGACTTCAGCTATACTTACACTATTGAACAGGTTACACAATTTAAAGTCTGGTTTGGACTGTGTAATTGGTAGGTTGCTCCTTGGCATAGCTTCTACTCCTCTTCTAGACAAGACCTGGACACAGCTTGTGGGACAACAGGAGCTGGGATGGTTTCCAGAAAGCAGGTTGAATGCAGTCACACTTTTTTGTGAAGTAAGACACTCCATCTGTTCTGACAGGAGATTTATCATGTCTCTTGCTTCAACCTCTTCTGCACTATTTACTACAAACATGAAATATTAGGGTGCACTGGGAACCTGGAGAGAAGCCTGAACTTCCAAGGCATGTTTTGATTTTGTTCTCAGTGCTGCTGCTCATAAGAGAAAGAACCCTGGAGAAGACATGCTTCTATATGCTTGAGATGATAGAATTATGAGATCATAGGATGGCCAGGGTTGAAAGAGACCTTAAAAATTATCTAATTCCAACTCTCCTGCCATGGACAGGGACACCTTCCACAAGACTAGGTTGTTCAGAGCTCCATTCAAAGTTCAGTTTCAGAAAGCTGTTACAAGAAGGTCATCATTATTAATGTTCTTTTAGGGAGATCTCTATCTATTTGGGATGGCCTCTTCCTTCGGTGTGTTATTTGTTACAGGGTGCCTTGTTTTTAAACCAAAGCGAGAATTAAGCTTTTTCGGTACCTATGCAAATGTCCTGAGCAATGTGCTTGAATGTGAAAGCATTATGTCAGTGAACGAGATGTGAAAACACTGCTTAATTAAATAAAGAAATCTTCTTACAGCTGTATAACATTATTTCTTTATTGGAGTCAAGGTGATACATAAGGGAGAAGAAGGTAGTAGAAAGAAAATGATAAACAATGTACAAAAATTTTTTCCTTCAACCTGAAAGAAGAGGAAGTGTGCTTAAAAACTGAGTCACCTTTGAGATAAAATGTGGGAATGTACTACATAAGGGAAAGAAAACCAAGTTAGTGACTTCTTAAATGCTTTTGAGACCCAGTGGTACTGCCTGACATAATTTCTTTCCTGAAACTCACAGTGGTTTAGTTCCTTCCACCGTGGATGTAAAAAGCCCCAAACTCTTAGAGCTCCACATTGGCATTGACAGTATGTCTTACTAAACAATTTTGTCAAAACCGTGCCTTGATCACACCCTCTCTGTTCCTGCTGTATTGCTGTTGTTACTCTATTTCAAAGAGTATTGGCATGTACTATTGCAGGACTTTTTCAGTGAATGTATAGTTAGCACCTAATTTTATCCTCTCAAAGATAATGTCACCTTTCCCATTACTAGGACAGAAGATATAAATACCTGCTGAACAAGCTGCCTGACATTTTAGTGCTCCAAAATCTGCTTTGTTCATTGCCACGTTTATGTGAGGTGATGCAAGAAGCATGTGATCATAAAATTGGTTTTATTAGCAATACAGAAACATTGATCCAAGTCAGTGTCTAGATTTCAACTCTTTAGTATCTTGAAAAGTAAATTTCTGAGATGTTCTGAAATTATCAGGTTAGTTCAACTCCACATCCCTCCCCTGGGGTAATTAGATTCTGATAATTGCAACAAGGGTTGTGTTTCATATGCTGTCTCTACAACATTCTTAAGTGTAATTTTATTATTCCTTATTTAAAACCCCCCACTATTCTGTAAAAGGGTACTGTTGTTAGACCACAAGATCACTGAAACTGCAATGAGCAAAGTCCATTCAGTCATGGCATTCAGATATAGATCTATCAAACAGCTCTGAAAGGTATGTACAGAAGGTATTGGCAGCCACTCCTGATGTTTTTTGAAGTCACAGCAGTAGGAAGAACGGTTATCTTCCTCCTACAGATCAGGCAGAGAGGGTTTTGATGTTTTACAAAAAGACAGTAATGGGAGGAGCAAGACGAAGTATTGAGCCTAATTTTACTGTGGTAAACATAAGGTTAACAGAATATCAAGAAAGGCAATCTTCTTAGATTCTCCCCACAGCACTTCATCTTTGCTGTGAATATCTTTCCTTTTCTTGACTACCTGGAATAAAGATGTCAAGTAACATGTCAAGTAACAGTTTTGTGAGTTTCTACTTTGTTGTTCCAGATCCATAATTCTGTAGCTTGAAAGTGACAGGATCAGCAACTTTTCCCGCTCTTCTTTTGTGCTCATTTACAATCATGGCTAGGCTTCGCGAACGAAGATTTGGGAAGGGCTCTACCCATTTTTCATGCAAGCGCGTTGGTGGCTGAAAAGGCCAATACGAGAAAGGCAGGTCCGGTTGCAAAAGACACAGCAGAAAGACTCCTTAGATGGTATATTCTGCAAGGTTCGATTCTTTCTGCGTTGTCTTTTCTCCTCAAGAGTGATCCTGCGTGCTTTCTCAAAAGCATCAGCAGCGTTATAAATGGTCTGTCTCCAGGCCTCCCGATTAGAGGCCAGAGTGGACCAGTTATGGTGATCAATATGCCCAAGGCTGAGTTGTTGCTTCAGGGAGTCCTTGTATCTTTTATTTGGAGCTCCTCTCTTGCGACAGCCAGTGGCAAGTTCACCATAGAGCAGGATCTTAGGGAGGCGGTGGTCCTTCATCCTAGAGACGTGCCCTGCCCATCGCAGTTGCGTTCTCAGCAACATGGCCTCAATACTCGTAATTGCTGCCTGTTCAAGAACAGATGTATTGGTCACATAGTCTGACCAATGGATGTTAAGGATTGTACGGAGGCAGCGTTGATGGAAGCGTTCTAGGAGACGCAGGTGGTGGCGGTAGATGACCCATGATTCGGAACCATATAAAAGAGTAGACAACACTATGGCTCTGTAAACACTGATCTTGGTGCTTTTCTTCAAGTGTTTATTACGCCATACTCGTTTATGGAGTTTTCCAAAAGCACTATATGCCTTCGCTAACCTATTGTCTATCTCCCCATCAATCTTACCATCTGAGGAGATGAGGCTGCCTAGGTAATTAAACTGTTGGACTGAATTGAGTTCTGACTGGCCGATGGTGATGTGGGGATGGTGGGGGACTTCCTGAGGTGCAGGCTGATGGAGAACTTCTGTCTTCTTTAAGCTGACTTCCAGCCCAAAGAGCTCAGCAGCCTCTGCAAAGCAGGATGTTAAACGCTGCAGAGCTGCTTCTGTGTGGGCAACAAGGGCGGCGTCATCAGCATAGAGTAGCTCCCGGACAAGATGGTTAAGGGTCTTAGTATGGGCCTTCAGTCGCCTTAGGTTGAATAGGCTTCCATCAGTACGATATCGTATGTAGATACCGTCCTGATCATCGAGGTCTGCCGTGGCCCTTTGGAGCATCATACTGAAAAAGACTGTGAATAGGGTAGGAGCGAGAACGCATTTATCTGTTTGATTAATCCTCCTAAACACAGGAATGTCTTATCTAAATAGAATACAGTTCTGCCTTCCACCCATTTACTGAATTTACTGTCCCAGTTCTTCCTAAATTAATTCTTTCTGCTTTTCTGAGTAGAGGCTTTTGCCAACCAGCTTCAAAATCTTTAATATATGTTATCCAATATATTCCGGTGGATTTTTCACTCAAACCCATTAGCTTGTCTACTGTGACACATTTTTGAATATGGAAATGAGGGCAAGATGGGAGATGATCAGTCTATGGCTTGAAAACAGACATTGCAATCTGCTGAAAGCACCAATGCTGATTTTTCATCAATTTACAGACTAAATGTGAAGATGTGTTAAAAAGCGACAGCTGGTAAAAACAGTAACAATGTTTTTATTTGTAGCCATGTGTCCACCTTCCTGAACGCAACTTCACACACCATCCCTGACCGAAATACGGAAGGAAGGCAAACCTCTCCTCTGGGGAGGAGGTAGAATGATGGTCAGAGACCAAGAGCTGTCTCTGAAGAACGCCTCCAGATTTTCATTCTGAATAGGCTTCTCCTGCCTAATGGCTTGTAGTGATCTGTGTTTGTTAGTGTAGTTCACCTTGAATATCCAGTGGTGATTCAGTTGTTGTGGGAATTTTTCCTGCAGTGCAGCAGCATGGCTTTCTGCTGGCTTCAGAAGTGGCAGGACAGTCTGCAGATGATATCTTATTTCAAGACCTCCTTCTGGATGAAAAGAGAACATTGTGATTTCTTTTTCCTGGAGCAGTTTCTTGCTTTTTTTTATATTTATACAGTAAGTTTGAAATACATGGGAAACCTTGGGTGGATGGGCGTGGAACATACAGGCTACAAAAGATCATTTCATTACTGATACAACACTGTGTAAAGGTGTGTTATTACGTCATTATTTTTACTTGGGATTTAATTCTGTAATGCTAATAATGTAATTATTTTCAATTATATGTATTTAGATCTCTGATCAAAATATGGTATCATCTTCTGCTTCCTTCATACAAGCAGTTCTAACAATAACTTAGATCAAACAAAACGTGAAAAGGTTTTTTTCCATCTTCTTTATGGATTTGTGTTGTCACTCATGCCAGGAGGTGGTGCCGCAGAGCAGAAAACAGTTTGGGTATGGTCTGGCATGCACACCTGGCACGATTAAGAGGTTAGGACATGGCTTTGCCTTCTTTCAAAGTGTATTCAAGGATCCTAGCTGAAGCTTGACACCATTCAAATATCCCAGAACAGAAATCAAGTATTTGTTTGCCCTTCTGTTTATATTCCTTCCACACTAATGTTTTCTTTTTAGTCACATATTTTATCTGAGAATTTACGGCTTTCTTATTCACCATGAAATCCCCTCCGCCCTAAACAAACTTGAAAGATCTGTGACAGGATTCATCCTTTTTTTCCATCCTTTGCTACTTCCCTCCTTACAGGTCTTGCTTTCTTCTGAAATAGATAGAAAAGGTTCAAGTCATCCAAAGCATGACCACTATTTTACAACTCCTAAACAGTTTCTGTTGTATCTTTCCTGATCTGCCTGGTTAAACACTGCTTACAGAAGAAGCGTTGGTCTGCACAGAGCAAAATGAAATCTGCAAGTCAAAAACTGAGAGCTCTTTCATGTTTTCAGTTCTTGAAAACATTATGAGATGTTTGCAGTAAAATATGGATATTTATTATTTCTACAGAGAACCTGCAACTGCCTGTAGCCATTTACAGAGAGAGTGACTCCCCAGTAAACCTCAAAAAAACTAATTCCTGAAATATATACTCCTCCTTGTAAGTCACACAAGAACACACAAACCAATATTTTGAAAAATTTTAGCTTGAGTGTGTTTTACAAGAACAACTGCCACTAAGGCAAGTAGAAAATTTATATATTCCTGAAACTACAGGTGTGGCTTTAGCCACAACCCTTTTTAATGTTTTGAAGTCATATACTTTCAAATGAGTTTATTTTCAAACCAGTTCCCCCACTTCCTGTTCTCAATATCTTGGTTATGAACTTGATGTAACCTTGTTGCTATCTTCATTCTGTTGAATGACAATCAGCTCTGTTTTCTTTCCAAATATGTGTTTCCCTGTCCTACTCTTTCCGTGTCAAGCTCACTTGTTTTCTTTCTAGGCCTTCCTAACATCTAGACTATGCATTTCACTTCAAAACATGCTTTCTGTTCACTGTCCCTCTTAAGTTCTGTTTCATGCTGCCTTGAGTCCATAGTTCACACACTCAGCCAACCTAACTTGTGCATTTTCCTATCAAGTTGTGAGGTCTTTGCTGCTGGACTCAGATGTACTCAGCTCTGTAGCATGACCCTTTCACACACTTGTTTTCTACAAAGTATCTTTAAATTGAGCCTCACTCGTGTAAAAAGTCTCTGGCTAGTCAGAGAAGTGCCTTTACTCCTTGGGATGAGATATGTCTCCATCTCAGGTTACTCCTGAAGTATCCCTATTCCCTTGGCAGTAGTGCATGGCCTCCTTGTTTCTGGAGAGGATTTTTCTGTCTATAGCACTCTGTCTTCATTGGATTGCTGCAGAGGTCAATAAAGCTAAGATGATCCCAGGGAGTCAAGAAGCTGGAATGCTTCATTGGACCCACAAGTTCATATTTAAAGGGTTTAGGATCTATATATTCAACAGGGGGTTTACATATTCATCGGGGGGTAGAACTTTACAGAACTTTACAGGGACTTTACAGGGGTTTACATATTCATCAAGGGTAGAACTTTACAGAACTTTACAGGGACTTTACAGGGATGAGGTAAAGGGGAAATCCTAAATTACAAACTTTTGGGTCTTAGCACTTACATCATAGGGGAAAACCCATCTTAACTTAGGGGGATTACATGGGGGGAACAGGTAACACAAAGGGAGAGATAAAACACAATAAGTCTTCTGCACTGGCTTGATGAGATCAGGGCATGGTTTCTCTGGGCTTGGGCAGGACATTCCAAAACCAGTGACATCAATGGATCCTTGTCTGGACTCTAGATGGAGGGTTTTTTCCCAGTCTCTGTCAGCCCAAGGCTTTGTTTAAACCTAGCAGTTTTCTTTTTCTCATGTCCAAATTTTGCAATCCAACAGATTGCCTAGAGAGTCCCAGAGTTGTATCCATGGCAGTGTAACTTGTCGGGAGAAGGTTCCTGCAGTGAAGACCGGCAGGCACAGAATAACCCATGCCCATGCCACTGAACACTCCTAGTCTTGAAATAGGGTGACCACATCTAAACTGCCTACTGGGGCTAGTCCTGGCCTGTAGTAACTTTCCAACTCTGCATGGAAGTTATTCAGTAGAGTACCAGGTTGCTTGGCCAAAACCAAGCCAGCCATCAGTCTGACAATTTAACAACATAGACGAGTATGTCCTGGTGTTCAAGAACATTACCCGATCCTACATTTCCAGCTGGAAATGTCCAGGAGGACCTTACTGTTTCAAAACCTCTTACCTTTATCACCCCTTAAAGTGTTTATGGAGTTTTTTAAGGATTTCTTTCATTTCCTGGACTTTACTTCTATGAATAACACAAAAGTTATCAGTTACAAACTTTGTGTTTGGGAGGTCCAGGAAACACAACTGTTGGTCTGATCACAGGGCCTTACCCTGTACCTGTCCCTTTGGGCATATAACAGTGAAACATTGTCATCCAGCAGAGCATGCTGATGACACTGAGTGTGTTCTTACAGCCTGGTAAAATTCACTAGTTGTATGAACACTGCTGTCTACAGCAGCTTTCAGCCAACTCAGATTTGCTGACCTGCTGGTTTCTTACACTGCAGTGCTACCCTGCCTTTGTGGCCCTGACAGCTGCTCTTCTGTTAACACCAGCAGATCAAATGGATCCAGCCATTTCACTAGGCTCAGATTGCACTCTTTCTAGCTCAAATTTGTCCTGTAGATGCCCATTGCTTTGAAAAATATGTTTATAGACAGAGATCATTCTAGCATAGAGGATATTTCTGGTCATGCTACCCGGTGTCCCACAGTAGTTCTACACATTAGCTAGAATAAATGACCAGCTACAATGTCTTGTTTCCTGAGGTTCTTTTTTTTTTTTTTTTTGACAGTCTGCACTTTCACTTTGGCTCTTAGCTGTGATCCTCAGGTCTTGTCTGGGTGTTTCCAATAGAATTTTGCTCTTTATTATGATTGATTCATAGTCTGTCTGGGATCAGGCTGGTTTTGGTGCTCATGTACCAAGAGAAGGGCTGGCATCCTTCAGCAGTGTCTGTGCACTGAGACCACTAGAAATAATCATGCCACTGATTTCTTCTGACTCTCTAGAACAACATCCCTATGTTTTCAACTAGTCTATAGGATTCTCTGGTTTTCCTGCCTGGACTACTTGGGTACTGGGACGTAAGAGATGTTTACATGATGCTGCGTTTTTCCATGTAGTGAGTCTTTATTCATCTCTGAATAGACCAGACTGGGTGTCAAAAATGGTAAAACTATGTTAGTGCAGCACTAGCTGTCTACTGAGGGTAGATAGTGCTGCTGAGAACTGTACTGCACCCTAAGTTCCCACAGCCTCCATGGACCTGCATGGCTGCCTGGAATCTCTTTCTGCTTTTCATGGTGCCATTGTTAATGTACTCACTGGATCATCCTCAGACAATTTGTTTGTCATGTGTGTCCCATTGCTTTAGTTCAGTACTTGTATTCTTATTCTGCACAATAGCTCTGCTTGTGTTGATGTCTTCCACACAGGTGTCTATTGTACTTATTATTTCCTGGTATTTTTCTAGGGTTTAGTTCTGTTCAAACACATATCTACTTTAGTATTTTTTACTCTTTAACATAAACCATTTATTCCTTTTGCTAATTGTTTTGTTTTGCTTTTTTTTACAAATAAAGTAGTACCTCCCAATAGCTTTGCTCCATCTGCATCCACAGTATTTATCATGCCAGAAGCTTGGAAAATATTCCTCCGTGACTTATTTCTTGACATTTATTTTTCTTCAGTAGATACAACAAAGCTTTAGCTCTACTATTCCCCTCTTTATTAGCCATGATCATTCCTGTAGACTTTCCATCCTTATTACCACGCTTGTGAGTTTTTCTCTGGAAAGTGATGAATCCTGGTGATCAGGATCCTTTCACAGTATCTGTTTGCTGTACTTTTAGGTGGTGCTTTGCTACCAAGTGTAGCTGCCTTGTGATATTCAACCGCTTTTCACATCACAGATCTTGTAGTAGAAGAAAATGCCTTCCTCAATCTGTCTCTGGCTGTGCATGATGTGGTGCCAGGCATTCATAGTGTCGGGTATCTTATTCCTTAAGGTAAGGACAAGGAACTCAATACCCAGATGCTTCAATCACTGCATAAAAGAATTAATAAGAGAAAGGTGTAAACCCCCTGACACATGGTAGAAGATGTGTGGTGTTGTTTGGTAGATTCCCATTCTCTATAACAGAATTGTTCAACATACACACATATAGTTCTATGTGCATCAGACCTCTGTATCTGGATGGTTGTAAATGGTTGATTTCACCAAATTCTTCTCTCCAGTGCTCTGCATATCCAATACTTCTCCTTGTTCTTATGGAAGATACTTGGGAACCAACTGTTTCTGAAAATCAGAGTTTGTTTTGGTACCTGACAGTGGATTTTATGAGCTTGGTCCTTAGCACCATTTCTTCTGCTCACTGATGTATGCAGAAGTCCTGTGGGGGAGCTGGGCTGTCAGGTTCCATTTCTGCTGTGGCATTTTATAATTGAGTGCATTTTCATGCAGATCATTTTTCTTTGGGCTCAATCTGTTTCAGGCATAATCACTCCTTTGAAAGCAAATGCTCCCAAACCCATGTACCGATTAGAGTGACTGGTCATCTGGCACTTCATGGAGTTCATAAAGATACAGGATGGCTGCACCTGAATTCCCCACTTATTCAAATTCGACATGCAAGGTTTTCATCCATGAAATTTGTTAAACTCAGAAATGCAAAATGCGGTAAATGCAGTCACTGGTTGTCAGCAGTTTGAAAACCACGTTTTGTGGTTCAATGTGCAAAACACAAATGGAATTGGAGCATGAGGGAAGGTTCAAGGGTGGGAATATGAAAAACAAGTAAATGTGGTGGAAAACCATCATTTTGTGCTGAGTAAAATAAGTGAGGATGGGATGCAGGATGGATCTTGAATCTGACTGCATCACAGACTAAATTTGGTAAGGTAGTAAGGCTCTATGAGGTGAGTAGTGGTGTACAGCATTTCTCTCCTCCTCAGCCCTCCAGACTCCTTTCTACCATGTGAAGAGTAGAAATCTCCCTCGGCCTATATTCCTAGAAAACTTAAAAAAGGCAGTTTCATTACAGTATCTTCTCCTTGTGAGTGCTGGTAGAGGGAATGTATGTTGATAGGTCTATGAGGCAGAATATAAATATTAAATGCTTGAATGGTACCACACATATGATGGAAATTGCCCAAGCTCATAACTGGACATATAGAGGTAACTTCTCAGAGATAGATTTATGCATTTCTTCTGTCCCTCGAACATTCCAGAACCTTCTAGAAGCATAAAGAGATGGAAATATCTTGCAGAGCAAAAGGGATTGAGTGGTACATGTGACATCATGTTTTCGAGAAAGAATCCTCAGTAACATCTTGACTTGGCATCTCACTGTGATGTGGACAATTAAGGAGGAAGCTCCTTTTGAAAACTGCTTATTTTTCAGTGAAAAAGGAGGTAGGGAAGTTCCAGTGTCTCAGATGAAAGTTAAGTAGGACGCAAGTGCGCTGAGGCACTTCATCCTCTGCCTGCTTCCTGCATGTTCAGTCAGAGTGACAGTGCCCTAATTACACCCCTCTTTCCAGCTGCCACAGCTGCAGTGAGGCAGATGCTGGTTATGCAAAGGCTCCCTAGGGGTCAGAAAAGTAGGTTTGAGGTAGCTGAAACCCAACAAAGCAGGTACTGGATAGCACTGAGCATCTAAAAGTTAGGCAGGTTGTTTATGTTCATAATATGGGTTCCCTCCACCACCAACACACAGAAAAGGAACAAAGGTGTCAACTTTGTTGAACTGCTAATTACAGAAGAAAATGAAGTGATTAGTTTACAGAAGTTGCCTGCTTTACAGTAGGCTGAAGATAGGTGAGATAAAGGCCCAGGTCTTGTCAAGATCTTGAGCATTTACCTTCAGATAGCAAAATTGCTTGGGAGCATTTAGACAAGAATCAGGCACTGACCTTTAAAGGTAGAAGTAAAATGACTTTTACTTTTTTGGTACTCTGTGCTCTTCAGGAAAAAAAACTCCCAATACTTCACCTGCTTGTCTTCTTAAACACTAGTCCCAGTAGTGCCTGGTCATTTATTTATTTCCATTTGTAGCATGGATGCCTTTGCTTTAAGACTCTGTGATTGATAAGGCACACATGAACAACACTCTGTTGCTATTTAAAACAGGACAGAGTTTGCTCCTGGGCTTTCTGCAAATGCATCTGACTAGAGTGAGTTACAGAACTGGACAGATTTACAGCCACCAGCTGACCACTTGTCTCTTTCTTCAGTCTGGTGATGGATTGCTTGAACATGAATGCATGGAGAACTCATAAGATATATCATACTAGCATATCTTTTGTCTTGACTACACTTTAGGTTCATTGAATGCTCTCTTCTTTCTTCTGGAAATAACTGTACAAGCATTTTGAAGAAAAAGCAACAACTCCTCCTCCCAAATTAAACTATCAAAAATTCTCCAGTAACCTTGCAATGCTCTACAAAAATAAAAATGAGGATTAATCCTCCCTGTTTATGGGGTGAGTAGGTGTTTGGAAAAAGTACCTTATATATCAAACTGTATTATTATAGTTTGTTAAAGTAAGAAAGATTGTGCTTCTGTCACCCAGTCACCCCTATATTACTAAGTAGATTTGTCCTTAGAGTCATAATTTATTTAGTAAAATTTAAAGTAGACCTACTGGGATTTCTTCTTGGTAGAAGCCTGGTCCTTATCTTCATTTGTACTTCAAAAATTTCTTTCAAAAATTTTGCAATTAAAGTGGATTTACCTCCGTGTCACTGATGTAAAATCAGTAAAATAAGTCTCTTGTCCAATGTAAAGATCATCTCCACCTACCAGGAGATGTAACTGCAGGAGTGGTGCTCAGCCAGACCAGGACACATCTGGCTAGACCAGGTAACATTCCGGGTGCCTCCAGGTGCCTCCAGGTGCCCAGCCACACTGAGGTTTTTTCCCACTCCACCTCGATGGGGTGCGGATTTGGTGGAGGATGAGGATGTCAACAGCTGGTCTTGAAGGCACTTCTGACAAAGTTGTAGTTACACTGGGCTCCTTTTAAATCACAGAGGTATCCTCTCCTGTCTGCTGTGCTCACATCACTGCAGACAGATCTTCCATTTTAACATGGATAAAGCTCCGTGTGGTACCAAGGACATCAGCTAAACCCAAGCAAACTGCCATGAGGACACTGTTCCTTCCTTTTCAGCAAAATTACGGTAATTGTTAATCTAGGGCTACAATAACAGATTTTCCCCAATATAAAGGACAAAACTCCAAAGGAAATTATTCATAGGTAACACCCTCAGCAGAAACTCTCTTGACTGAACAGAGATAATTTCCATGCAGTTTAAAATTTTCTAGATTATGAAAAATTTATTTCAGTTCAGAGTCACATCATACGGAAGCTAAGTAGGGTTTTTCCAATGAAATGTCCTCCATCAGTCTGTGTTCTAGATGACTAATAATATTAACAAGAGGGTTTCTATTGGTTAAAATTCACACTTCCAGCTAAACTATTACAATTTCATAGTATCTGAGCCTTCATTTTATTTTTCAAAGTGCTGGGGTTTTTATTTTACTTTTTTTCCAGTGCAGTGAAGCTAAATTAATAAAAAAGTGTCATAGTAATTTCAAGGTTTATACATAAGATTTTTTGGTCTACCTTAAAAACCCTGAAAGTCTCCAGCTGATATCGACTAAATAGATTCAAGGCATTGCTACGAATTCTGCAATAGATATGGCCATACAGGGATTTGCAGAAAGTGTCTGTAACTATGTCTCCTTGAATTCAAGACTTTTATTATTTCTGATGCGTTTCAGTACCAGGAAAGAGCAAGGCAGATGAGAGACTGGGAAAATGGTGTGGGGAGAAGGCTTTTGAGTTTTGCCAGGATCCTTCAGCAACTCCTTCCCTTCCTGCTCCCCCATCATCTAATGCCCTTGGAATTTAGCAGTTCTCACAGAGTTCCTATCTGGTGAATTAATGGGATTTTCAGAGAGGAGGAAAAAGGAAGAGGGGCAGGGTGGGGGTGGGGAAGCCTTTCTGATCCAGTACAAGAAGAGAAATTCCACTTTCTCTATGTTGCAGCATGTCTACTTCGGAGTGAGTCTGGATATGATGTAGCAGCTCTCTTCCTTTAAATATTTGTTTCAAGCAGAGTAACTATATCCACGTATGGGTACAGCTCTTCTGGAATGAGAACCTTGATCTTGTTCAGCCTAAGCCTCTCTGGTACTGACAAATTAACTTGTAACTGCTATAAACTGTATCTCCAGTGGAACATATGCTTCACTGACCAGAACAAAAAAAAAACACCAGCAGTGGTATTCTGATGTAGGCAGATGCTGTAGCAAAGAACTTGAGGTTTTTCACATATCACATTTTATCCCCCCCTATTTTGAAGTTTTCAGTCAAATCTTGATCTGATTTTTAACTGAGTCCTGTGAACTGTTCAAAACCAGACAGCAGCCTTTCCCGAGAACTACCTGGGCAATCATTTCCCATGCTATACTTCCACCACAGAATATCCCTGACACATGTGCTACTCTGAATTCAAGATCCTGTTTCTCCCACCATTTCCTCCACTGCCAAGAGGGCTTTGAATTCAGATCCTGGCCTCCAGCATGTGCCCTAAAATCTCAATTCCACAGGTCAAACTCAAGAAAATCCACCTCCCAGGTGAAAGCAAACCCGTGGAGACCTGTGCCTCAGCCCTACTGTGAAGTTCTCAGCCTTTTTAGAGGTAACATGAGGTTTCCTTAGCCCAGACTCTGGTTGCCTGCCTGACATTCCCTACTGTAGTGCTGATAGCTGGGTATGTAGGGCAAGAGAGGAAACTTGAATGAATAGGGTTTTTTTCTGCCCCAAAATGCAAGGGAGACCAAGGAAGAGCACTTGAGAGTCCTTATTGAATGAACTGACCTACCAGCAAGAGAAAAAATGAGAACAGAGTCAAGCAAACAATCCCAATGCCTGCACAAAGCCATGTGGCTCTGGCTTTACCTCTGACAGGGACCTGCAGACTCTTTTATATGCTGACAACGTTTTCGCAGTTTGTCATGACAGTTAAGTGTTCTCGAACAGAGAGCACAAATTACACACACACACATGCTTCACCCTCGCTGATCTCACTGCAACAGCACCACTGAGAAAAGTAGACAGGAGGCTCCATTTAATTGCCACAGAACATGAATAAATGTTGTGGATTTCAATGAGAGTTATTTGTATCCTGCAGTGGGAGACTAGCACCCTGGTATTGCTGCTGCTCTCTGGCTCTTGGTAGCTGAGACTCTGCAGTCATAGCAGGGCTAATTCTGCTGCCAATTTTCTCTCTGTTTTTGTTGTTTTGTGCTCTGCTTTTATTGAACCAATCACTGGCTATTAGGGAGAAACTTTCCCTCTGGCCTCTTATTCCATTATTGTTCATTATGAGGTGGGTTTTTTTTCACTTCATCTGACACATTTGATGCCAGACTCTCTCAGATATGAGTCTCTGGACCAGAGGGACTTCAGGATTTCAGGATGCACTGAGAGCCTAGATCTGGAGGGTGGGGAATGCTGCAGATGCAAAAGCAAGAGCAATGCAATATGCACATTCAGCAGCATGAAATAATATTCCTGCATTTTGCTCACTCTCATTACTGCAGCTGACAGGGGGGATCTACATGTCCCTCTGTGATCTCACAGGCTCAGAGATTTCCAGCCATTTCCACTTCAGAGGGCTGTGCTCCCAGCTCTCTTTTCATCGATGTCCCAGCATGCAGGCATGTGCTAATCAGTTTTAGCAGGCTCATCATTTGATTGACTTCAAAGCTGGGAACCCAGTTGCTGCCTCTCTTAAAAGATAAGAAAGGCCTGCAGGACAAGGGTTGTTTTGCCTGCCTTTAGTTTGTACGTGTCCTTTTCGGGTAGGTCAGAGATGAAAGGTGATCTGTTTCATGTAACATTTGTCTGACTTCTTTCAGTCACTGTTGGATTAGCTTCTCACATCTTTGTCCAGAAAATGTTTTCATCACAAAACCCCCTTCTCTGATATCACACATTGGTGTTGAATAAGTGTTGTCTTTGCCTTTTGAGTGTCTAAGGTTAAACGACAACGGTGATTTGCCATGGAATTCACTCTCTCCAAAGGAGACCAAAAACACAAGGTCCTGTAAAAAAGTACGATCTCCAGAACAATATCCACGACCAAAAATTCCTGTGCAATAGGCTCTTTCCATGGCAACATCTTGCAGATGGCTGAATTTCAGCAGTTATCTGGGCTGACACCTTCATTATTCTGCACTGGAAGAACAGGCTTCTTACGCATGAAGTGATCATATATATGAACATAAGTAATGTTCTGAACAACTCAGAAATGGAAAATTTAAACAACTTTTTACCGATCATGAACTCAAAAGTGGGGGTTTTCCAAGGAGCAGTGACTTTTTTTATGGCAATTAATTTATTCTAGGACTATTTTCTTATCTTCTTCTTCGTGAACTGATCATAAATATTTCTTATTTATTCATTATTCATGCATTAGCTAAATACCTTTACCCATCTGATTTTGGTGTGCAAGCCATTTTGCACACAACTTTTTGCAAGTGTTTTGCAAAAATCTGAGATTTCTGATCAGTGTTGCAGGGACTATTCTGAGAGGGAAATGCTCTCTTTTATGCCTCTTGACTGAATGATTGCTGTTACTAACTCAGCCAGCTGGAGTTCTGGTCAGAAAAGTGGTGCGTTTCCTTTTTTAACCAATGCCCTCTGTCCACATCAACAGGCCTTTCAGCAACTGAGCTTCAACTAGTCTCAATATGGGTTCAAGCACCACAGACTTGCCTCCTGACTTTGTTTCTTATCATGCATTGAAGGCTTCTAAGTGATGGATGCTGTTCCTGTTCTCGTATTTCTTTCACTTTTGGGATTTTCAGAGGGAAGTAATCAACTTTAACTAAATTTTTTTCCAAATAGCATGCAGGAAAAGGTAGAAAATTATAAAAATGTTCTTTGCAAAACAGGAGATTTGCTTAGCATGGAGTAATGCTATTTGCACACACTGCCCATGCCTACACCGAAAAGGGAAAGGGGGGACCATACGTGACTGAAGATTAAGCACCAGAGTGGAAAACAAAATCAGATGAAGCTCAGAGTTGCATAAGTATGAAGAAATACATAAGATTTCTTGGGGTTAGTTACTCGCATATGTGGAGCTTAATTTTCTGGGTTGGGGTACAGAGGAATTACACCACTTTTTTCCTCCAGATATGCTAGTATTTCTAGTCCCAAGTGATCCTGAAAAAGAAAGAGTTGTGAAAGAAAGATAGCCCAGCTTTTCTAAAGAATGTAAAAAAAAGTTAACCATCTACATATTTTCTTCTCTTTCCCCCTCTCCCCTCCCATCATGCTCTCATCATTCACACTTACATCCCCTCTTTTAGGGAACTTTCTTTCTGCTAGGCTGTTCTGCTTAAAGGTTTCTTTAGCTTAACAGCCTGGTTCATTAATGATTTTTAAGATTTGAACCATACCCCTTGCTCAGTGACATATCTCTTCCCCTCAGTTCCCTTCCCCCATGCCTCATCTGAAGATTTCTGGATGTCAATCCACCGGATGTTTCCAATCCAGAGCACAGCATAGGCATTGTGTGAATTACATACGTCAAACACTGAAGTTCAAGAGAGCTACAGTGTATGCTGAATGGTTGGAGTTCAGGGGTTATTTGACAGGAAACATCTTGATGAAGGACCTCTCCTTTCTGAAGCCTGCTGTTTTGTGTCTGCCCTTGGAGATGAACAGCAATCCCAGCCCAGATAGGGCCCCTCTGTCCAACCACTGAACCAAGCTACGTGCTTGTTTCCAGTTGCTTTGGCTAGACAAGAAACAGCAGAGTTAATGGGCAGAAGGGGATATTAATTTGCATTTGAATACAGCCCAACACAGTTACTCAATGTTACTGCTGGGTAATGGGAAAATTAAGCTGAAAGGGAGTTAGCATATGGAAAAGAAATGTAGCTGATGCTGAGAAGACAGACTACAGTTGCAGTGAATTAGTGGCCACAGCTGTTACATGGGATGCTGTATTGCTCTCAGGGCAGGTACTGTTGCAAAAGTAAATATTCCTTTTTATACACATTGTGGCACAGTGTGAAGTAGCTGGAGAAATAAAATCAACCAACGGGAGGAAAAAAAGTCTGTGTGTGGGAAATGATGTAGTTGCACTATTAAAAATCCAATGATGAAAAAGCCACAGAAGCAAAGGAATGCAAGGGGAGGTATCCTGCCTTCCTTAAAAAAGCAATAAAACCCATAGAAAAGTTTCCTTCCATTTGCAGTGGCCCGTCAATATTTTCCATGAGTCTGGCTAATCACACCAATTCTCCCTGAGTCAGACAGAGCCCAGTGCCAGATCTTTATACATGTTGCTGTGTGTTATTATAGCTGAGAGCAATATGTGGTTACTGTCTCAGACCTATTGCTTTCTTTTATTACTTCTTTTCTCAGGGTCTGGATTTCCTTTCCTGGCCGAGGACTGACTGAAGTGACCCCATGAGCTACCTGTTGTCCCAGGGAAGTCAGGGGATGGATTGGGACTGGAAAGGTTCATGGAAGCAACTCATTTGCAACTCTGGGTCTTTAATTTCATCAAGCCATGTCTTGGTCTGCAGCATTCATTGCTGTGATCCCACTGTGTCATGGACACAGAGAAGAGAAATGTGGAAAGCCACAATGTCTTCCCTCTATTTTCTTTAATTTTGGTTTTGTTTGTTTGGGGTTTTTTAAGTGAAGAGATATCACTCTGGAATAAGTTTTAAACACGTACAAAGCCATGAACTGACATCCTCACCCCTTTTCTTACAAGATAAACTCTAGTCAGAGCATTGCTTTTCCAAACTGCCAAAAATTTGTGTCAACAACCCAATCTTTTTTAATGGTGCTAAGACCCTGCAGCGTTCAACACAGTGCTCACCTAAAACTCTCAGTACCCTTTGAATTTTGCCATGTGTTTCAGAAAAATAAAAAAAAATGGAGATATTTGAATTTTTTTTTCCAAAGAAATCCCTAGGATTTAGTTCCACATCTGCCAGCAGTACTGGTGTGTGGTTAGATGCATTGCATGACTTTGAACTTCTCAAGCGTGACTGTAAAAGGATATTGCCTGTGCTTCTTATTGGTTATATCAGATGAGTCCCATTTCAGTCCTTTGTTTGTGTTGCTGATCTCATTAGAAATAATTAAAGTTTTTATCTGTTTTACATCTAGTAACTTTGTTTAGCTGGGGTTTTTTTTGGATGTTTTGTTTTTTCTGTTTTTCTTTTAACAGGTCATTTACTTCTGAAGTCTGTTCCACACTGCCATTCACCCAGCATTGTTATTACTGAATTCTTTCTGAGGGTTCACTACCTCACTCATAAATCATTACATTTCCATTTAGCAAATTTAATAACAGGATCTGGTTTCAATCCTCCCTACATGGAAAAGCCACTTCAGCTTTTCATTCGGACGAGGAACTTGATGGAATGTGCCTGGTGCTCGGAGCAGCTCCCAGCCCTCAAAAGAGCTCCTTGCTGGGGCCAGCTGGGATGCCTGGGGCTGCTCATTGCAATGTTGTGGGCCTTCCTCACCTCTTCTGATGAAGAAATAAAGTGAAGGTAGGAATAAGAAGGGCAAAGAAATAAACCTTTTGTTCAGCAACCTGAAGAAAGGGAAAAAACATTCAGGTTCCGAGCTGAAAAATCATGGACATTCTGAAAATATTGAACATTTCTAAGGGGGTGGATTTTGAATAATTACTGTGCATGCATTAAGACGTTTATATACCAAACCAACACATACCTAGACATTTCACCCTGCTTGTACACCTTCAGAGAGGAAGATATACCAATTATCACCATGTGGACACAGAGCGGCAAAAAGACTCAGGAGCAGTTCACATTTTCGTCACAAACTGCACGTGTAAGAACATGGTACATTGAGTTGAGGAAGAGGAAAAATCCAGCACTGAAGCATGTCCTTAGTGAATGTCTCCCATCTCAGACACTCATATGTCATTTATTGCAGAAGACCACCATTCATGCATTAGTAAAGCCTGTAAGTGCAGACGTACAGGCAATTATTGAAGAACAGCTGAACATATATCAAATAATTTGCTTCCCCTGTAATCATATTTTCAGGTGGATGTTCTTTTAAAGATAGCTGATGCCTGCATACGAGCATGCACATGGGCTTTGGGCTTGTTCTTGGTTTGACCCATTCAGTGCTTGGCCTTGATTTTAGCTGATCCTAGCACAGAAGCCCCTTGGGAACTCCAGCTGAGCACCTCCTCTTCTCAGACCTGGGTTTCCCTCTGGGAGTTAGGGAAGAGTATTCTTATTATTTTTCCCAGGATCCCATCTTTCTCCTCTCTCACCAAGCCTTTCCTGGGCTAGAAGAGGTATGACATGAGACCACCATCCCAGTCCCAGTTGAAGGGGTGTGTGGCCACCTCCACAACACCCTGCAGCATGACTTAGCAGTGATGACAGTCTCCCTCTAGCAGAGGCTTGATTCAAATCCATCAAAGCCACTCTAAGATCCTCTTTGATTTCAAAGCACTTTGGATTTAGGCTTCTTTCCCATCCAACAGGAGTCCCTTCCAAATCAGCTCCAAGGCACATCAGTTGGACGCTGCAAAGGGCTTTCTAGTGTCAGTTTGAGCCACGTGGGTATTAAAGAGCACAACATCCTACTTGATTTTCAGTCAGTCACATTCTACCAGGGGTTCCATTGTGAAACTGAGAGTGGAGAAAGGGGAGATGAACTCTCATGTAAGTGTATGAAATGTGCACCATTAGAACATAAGAACGCCATAATGCTATCTTATTTAAACTATCATTGCAATGAAAATTGAATATTTATTTGTAACCCATAATGCTTTCCCAGAAAGCGTTTTCTGGATATGATTTTCAATTTTCTTTGAACCAGATGCATCCCTGACCGCAGTTATTGTTATAGCTCACAGATGTTGCCACTTTAAAGCTACCACAGCAGAAGGAAACACCAGGAAGAGAGAGAGGGTTGAAAACCGGTCAGGATCACAGGTCTGGTGTCCATGACAGGACCAGAGCTCACCTCCATGTGCAGATGTTTGTCTTACTAAGAATCTACTGACATCTCCATCCTGTGCCACTGCAAATGACATGGAGGAGAAGAAAGTGGGAAGCCCTTGTCCTGGCAAGTTTTCCCATTGTACATCGGCATCATACAGCTGTCCTTTAAGCTCCAGTTTTATCCAGTATTTAAGAGAGTTGTTGAAGTTAGTCAGGAGGAACAACTTCATATACCATGGTTAAAACCACTGTTCGTGTCTTTGATCTTTTTGTCAGAGTCTGGATACAAACAAATGGGAAACCCACCTGGCTTGGTCGTGTTAGAAACAGATCAATAACCTTCTGAAAGCTCAACTTTTCTGTAGACAACACAAAGACTTAATCACAAGCAAAGTTGTCTCATCTCCTGACAGGTAGGCAGCTCAGTAATCACAGCCTTGGTGACACTGCTGTGCCAGGCAAACCAGATCTTCAGATCTTCCCTAAATGCCTTAGAGAAGAACAATATGATGGAGGAATTGACAGGGATTCAGGAAGAAAATTCACCTTTCAAGACCCTCCTAAGTTCAGGGAAGCTGCATCTGTATCTTTTCATGACTGGAGACTAAAGCAGTACAAGGCAAGAGAACTGTGCAAATTACATATTATATTTCAATGCACACACATGTACACACCTCATGTGCAGTCCCCAGTGCAGTTGGCATTGTGACATGGAAACAGTCAGAAGAGCTGTCCTTCATCAGCACCACATTCCTCCAGCAAGTAACAGCTCTCTTTGGCTACCAGGAAGGACAGGGAGAGCACTGCCATTACTCCCAGCTCCGGACCTGGTACCAACTGCCTGTCTCAGTCTTCCCAGTGCAGCTTACACAGCATTACTCAGGTACTGTCGAGAGGTGTGATTCAAGCCTGCATGGATTCCAACAGGCAGATAAAGCACTGTGTGAGCTCATCAGATGGCAGAGCTCAGAGCTGCTCCCTTGTACTGTTTCAAAGCCTGTCTCACTCTGGAAGCGAGCACCCGCTGTCAGAATTTGTGTGCAGAGCCTGATTTGCCCATTTTGTGTTTCAGTGATCTGAACAGCTGTGTTCAATCACATCTGACTGCCATGCGAACTCTTGAGTACACAAATTATAGCGATGATCTGTGCAATTTCATCATCCAGTAATTGGCATCCATACTGCCTACGGGGCTCTGAGCTCCTGACCAGCACTGGCACTTTCCTGAGCTCCACTCCCTGAAGCAGCACGTGCATGTGCAAGAACCGAGCAACAGAAAACTCCCTAAGGTGCCATGGTTTAACCTCAGCTGGCAGCTCAGCCCCACACAGCCACTCACTCATTCCTTCCAGGTGGGATGGGGGAGAGAATTGGGAAAGTGAGAAAATTTGCGGGTTCAGATAAAGACAGTTTAATAGATAAAACAAAGGCTGCATACACAGGCAAAGCAAAACAAGGAATTTATTCACCAATTTCCATGGGCAGGCAGGTGTTCAGCCATCCCCAGGAGGGTAGTGCTCCATCACATATAGTGGTGACTTGAGAAGACAAACACCATCACTTCAAACATCCCTCCCTTTCCTCTTCTACCACAATGTTACATGCTGAGCATGATGCCATATGGTCTGGGATATCCCTTGGGTCAGCTGGGGTCAGCTGTCCCGTCTGTGTCCCCTCTCAACTCCTTGTGCATCCCCAGTGTCCTCGCTGGAAGGGTGGGGTGAGCAGCAGAAAAGCCCTTGGCTCTGTGTAAGCCTTGCTCAACAGCAACCAAAACCACTCTGTTACCAACACTGTTTTGGTCACATATCTAAAACACAGCCCCATACTAGCTACTGTGAAGAAAATCAACTTTATTCCAACCAAATCCCATGCACACATGTACATGAACTGGGCAACAAAAAATGGTCAAGGCTGACCCAAATGAGAGAGATTCTGTTTCACCAGGTTATTCCATTTCCAAAGAGCTTTGCAGAGATGACAGTATACCTTGCCCAAGGCAAGGTCAACCCTCCACTGACCATTTCTTACCAGCCATGCTGGGGCTCTAAGTCCCCACTGTCCTGGCTAGCAAAGGCCCCATCCATTCTCAGAGTATGTCAGTGAAAGAGGAAGTCAACTGAAAGCCAGACTCTGACTTTTCATGTAAATTCAGGGTGAATCCTAAGTCACAAGAAAGCTTTCAGATTAAGCTAACAATATACTAAGAACTTTAATGGAGTTATATTATTTAAAGTTAAGAGCAATTTATGAAACAAAAGAAGAATTGGAGAAATTTTTTTTTCCATGAAGAAGGCCCCAGCTGCTCTCTGCTCACTGGCTTTTTTCTCTTACACCCTTTCTTTGCACTGAAGCTGTATCCAGGTTTGCACTAGCTCAGCAAAGCCTTTGGCACAGCTGCTTCCCTTGCTGCTCTGACAGGTAACCCAGCATTTAGTTTTTCTGTAATCAAGATGACCCCAAAAGTGATCCATGGTCGACTTGGTCGCGTTTTGAAGCCCTTGCAAGCTGCTTGCAGCCACATAAATCTCAGCTCCATGGTGTGCCTACAGCCTTGCTTGAGATTGCAAGCCTGCCCCAGCTCTTCCTGCACAGGATTGTGTACCTGAGCCATGGTAGAAATAGGTTGGTGATGAAATGTGCTCTTGTACTGACATGCCTTTTCTCTTCTTCCAGATGGTAAAAGTAATTGCATTTGGTCCTCTCCTCTGTATGTCTCCATGCAATCTATTGCTGAAAGACAGGATGGGTGGGGAGATTTCAAAGAGGTGCTCTTCCTCACTTGTTTTCGCTTGTCATGTGAAGAGATCTACAAATCCTGCCACAAGCACAGCTCTTGCATCTCAGCTCTTCCTGTGCTGCCTTCTGGAAGGCAGTAGAAGCAAGTGTTTAAATAAGGTGCACTGTCCTACCAGAGTCTGAGCCACTCCTAGCTCAAGGTCTGTTAGATCTGGTACTGTGAGACTTGTTTTCCTTAATAATTTGTTAAAAATAGAGGTCCTTTTAGACCATGGGGTGCCCGTGCCTTTGATGTGTGGAACATGTCCTCGTATGAACCCACTGGCTATTCAAACCTGCAAAGTTTTGTTCATTGTGTTCATCTGAGAGAGCTACAAGAGCCTGTCCCTGTATCCTGCCTGCACGGCTTGCTGCCCTTCCTGAGAGCTCATTAGGCAGTGGAATTGTACATAGGACATGAGCAAAAGCCCAGTGGAGCCAGTGAATGATTTTCTATTGATCCAAGCCCTTGAACTGCAGCAGCACAGGTGAAGCAAATTGGGCAAAGCTTCTCCTTTCAACCCATCAGAACAATATTTGAATTTCCCTACCTTGCCTCTTTTATTTTCTTTCATCTTTTTTGGACTTTGAATTATTTGGTTCAGAGATATTTCCCCTCTATATATCTACTTGTCTTTCTAAATACAGTTACTAGTTGGGGAGGGGGGATGGGGGGAGATGAGCAACAGGCAGAAATCAAGGCAAAACCAGCAGTAAACTGAGCTTTCTTTAACACACCAACAGCAGAAAAGAGTGAACCACAAACTATTATAAGAATAATTACAGTATTAAAACAGTAACAACAAGAAATCATAATATATTATGGCTTTGCAATTAAATAGCATCCTTTATCTGATGAGCTCCTTGTGCTTTGAGTTAATTAAATCTTCCTCACGCACATGATATGCAGAAGGCAGAAATCTTCAGCAAGAGTGTCAAATGAGTGCATTAGTTGGGAGTGCAAACTACACTTTACTTCCCCAGGAAATGAGCACTTTACTTTGAAAAAATCACGTTTCCTACATCTGCTCTGGAAAAGCCCCTCCCCATTCAAACAGAAAAACAGCTGAGGAAATGAAAGCTTCATTTACCTGAGTTTAGACAAGGCTGTTTAGTGCAACAGAATCTGAATTTCTTAAGAAGCAGCTGTTAAAATCTGCCGGAAAAAAAATATATCTGTAAAAGAAGGAAAAGCAAATGTTACATGGATGCTGCATTAACTGCAACATCATCTTGCTTTTCTGCCTCCTGTTTGCCTGCTGTTCCCTTTGCCTGATTTGTTGAACCAATGACAAGAGAATTTCCAGAAACAAACTTGTTTTAAAAGAGGAATGAAAAACTGTGTGTGTTTCGTATGGACAACTTACACTGGGAACACCAGCAATAGACTGGGAAATGAATGCTCCTTTAGGTGTGTGCCAGCTGTCGAGCTTGCACTAAACAATGTTCTTAATTAGTGGTAATGGGTTGGCAAACTCCTGGAAGTGTGTAACCAATTATTTTTTTTTTTATAATTATGATCACTCAAAGACAATAGCATATTACAAATGATGACTAACAAGGACAATGCAAATGTCAATTAGAAAATATGGCTCTAATCAACTCAACTTGCCTTAAAGCACAAATGGAAAAAAAGAGCTGGAAAAAAAGCAGACGACTCTGTGCTGGGAAAAGAAAAAACAGAGCTATTCTGCTTCCCATACAGGATAGTGAAAGGACAATATAGAAGTTAATGAGGAATTGCCATGACATATCACACAAAGGAACTATCCCCATGGTGCTGCACTTGGTGAGCAGAAACTCCCTGTACTTTCAGAGCAGCCCTGCACTGGGGGAGGCAGGTGAGTGGTCTGTGCATCTGTGTCAACACTTCCAAGGCACCTCCAGTGACACCTAGGACCCATGGAAAAGTTGTGCAATCCTGGAGGGGCAGCTGAAAGGCAGATGAGTTATGTGAGGAAGCCAAACTACATTTGTCTAGACATCTGAACCAAGGAAAGAGATTTCAGGTCCTACCAACCTTGCCATCCTTGCAATCACACCTTGACTGGCTCAGGATGGACCTTCCCCAGCAGACATTCTCTGAAAGTTGCCAGACATGGAGGTATAAGGCAAGAACACAGCTCTCAGCTAAAAAGTATGTTCTATATTCAGAGCTGTACTGGCATTTGAAATAAAATTATTTTCTCTGTGGAGGATGTACACTTCAGATCAGGAGGCAAGTGAGCACATTCAAGAGAGCTTGTGACACAGAGCAGGGCTCTCAAGGAGTAGCATCTCCTAGCTTTCAAAACTTGGGTTTCTGTGTGATTGATGACAGTGGAAGCAGTAGAGGGTCTCAGGTTTCAGGAGTAAATTCCATAATAAAGTTCTTTTTGTGGTCTCTCTTCAACTTCTCTTACATTGTTGTCACTGATGAAGATTGGAATTTTTTAGATTATTTTTGTGGGGTTCATTTGAGGATATATATAAATATATAATTTTTGCTCCTAGCTTGAAGGACATGGTGGAAAACCATTCGCCTGGAGCACAAAGTAACCATTATCCAAACACTGTTAAATGGAAGAGATCAATCTGCAAAGTGAAGAAGGAGATGTCTCCCATCCATCACGGTGACACTGCTGAAGGCCAGGAGATGGAGGTTTGATTTTGTCGACTCTGACAGCACTCACTCAGCCAGCAAATCTCTGCCACATTACACATGGCTCTGAAAGGTAACTGGCAGCATATACATGACTTATAGATACATAGACTCAAGCAAACACGATGAAAAAAGATCAGCATAATCTAGCAAGCAAGGGGTAGAGAGGGATGTGAATTATTCCCCCTTCAGAATATGGGTGCTGGAAACTGTTATTGTGCTGCTCTTACCAACTCAGAGTCTGTGCTGAGCATACAAATCTTGGTGTCTATATCTTATCTCGGTGGCATCAAGGTGGATTTTATCAAGGACAAGTGGTGAGTGGTTTCCACCCTTCCTAAGTAGCACTTTTGATATTTACAACCATGAAGGATTAAAATCAGTATTATGCACCCCCCAAAAATTCAATTCTTTCAAAAATATGACAAGATAAAAGGAAAGCCACTTCTCCTGGTACCCCTACCTTTTTTACTTTTTAATCCTTTTTGCCATGGCATAACTGAGTACCTCCATCATTGACCACAGCATAATGTACTTTTAAATACATTAGCCTAGGTACTAATAGCAGTCTGACTGCAATAGCTTGGATTTGGCACTGGTAGAAAATCCTATTTGAGAAGCTGGGCAAATTAGGTCAGGCTCTGAGCTCTGTGCTGGCCAACCCAGATCACTGTCACACCAACCTGGAGAGCTGAGGGACAGCTCTGGCTTCAGTTGACTTGAAGTCATTACCAGGCTGACAGGGTGAGTGTGTACAGCTTCAGCATGGAAAGTGATTCTTTAACCTATATGAATATATATTTAACTGGTGGGTAACCCTCTCCAGGTGTCCCACAGGAAACTGAAGATATATTGCTGAGTTTATTGACAAGAAGACCTCTAGGAATGGCAGACTATATTACACAGAGACTGAGGTGGCTGGAGGTTCAGTGTCACCCATCTCACTACCAGCTTCGGCTGTAGAGCAGTGCTTAAAGTTTGTTCACTGGCAGCTCACAGATTTTGCAATGAGTGTGGAAGATAAATTATTATTTCCTTGTCTGAGGCATCTTTTCATCCTTTCCTCATGTGCCTGGATGTGTTAACTATGCTTACAGGGCATGTTTACATTGGGGAGCTACTTGCAGAGATACCCAAGCTCACCACCCCCAAGCTGTTACTGGAGCAGGACACTTCATAATCACTTCGGCAGATCTCTACCCCCACAAATTAGACTTGCTGATTATGAGCCCAAGAATCCTCAGAGGTTACACCACTCTTTATATGACAGCTGGATTTTTCATGGTGCTGCAGGCACTGTGGGGGTGTCCCAGTCTGCTTGGTGCTGTCTCAGAACTCTTCCCACTGGTCTCCTGTTCAGCTTTGTGAAAAAGTAGGGTACGATCCCCAGGGAGTCTCATGGAATCATAGAATCATTTAGGTTGGAAAAGACTTTTAAGATCATTAAGTCCCCAACCCTAAAGTAACTTGCAGGAAACTATATAATCAGGGAGGGAATAAGTCGGTCCAGAAAGAGTTTTGTGCAATGGTTGCTTACACCCAGACCAGGCAAGAGGAGCTCAAGGATCAAGCACTTCTCTGATGCTGACAGTCAGTTTTCTCTTGTGTGTGAATATATGTTGGTAGTCGGTATGTATATATTCTAATTAGCATTTCAACTAGACACAGAAAGCTCTCAGATTCAAGTAGTGTGTTACAAAAACACACCTGTGCTTTCCAAAGCACAGACAACGTGTCCTACAGACAACGTGTAAAATGTCCCTAAAGCAAAGAGACAGTGTCAAGTTGTCTCATTTTCACATTAGCCAGTGGCTAACCAGTGTAGCTGACTATGTAGCTAACATCTTCCATATGGGAAAATAAGGATAACTAGTTTGAATAATGCCTTTTAAGGCATTTTTCTAGCTGGAACATACCCCCAGCCTGCACAGTACCCAAAGCAGGGAAGGGACTGAAGCACACATTTTGGCTCTATGTGTTACTACAGGCTGAAAATTAATAAATTAAACAGTTACAGATATTCTAGCTGCAAATATTAATCTGAGGCCAGTTCCTGCCCCTAGACTGTCCCTGCAGCTCCACTGCATTTTGTTGTAGTTGCCTAAATGTAACTGAGGATAAGAGTAGGACCTCCAAACCCTTTTTTCAGTTTTCTTTGTGCTTCTGCTGCCACAAAGCATCATCATGCACTGAGGAAAGAGAAAAGTAACAACTCTGAATGCAGATTAAATTGGTTGGAAACCAAAAAGACAAGGAAAAGTAGAGAGAATAAACTTGAATATGTGTGGAAGAAATGGCCATCTTTTTCAAAATTGCACTTAGTAATTTTATCATTATTATAACAGAATGCAATGTTGTAACGTGGGAATTGCTGTGATTCATATATGGTTTCATAAAAGTGACAGAAAGTTGAGGCTCATGGTGCCTCTTAAACACATAAAAAATTTAACTGCCTCAGTAACATTTGGAAGTTTGAGATAAAGCCAAAGTCCCATGTCTTATATTAACAAATTACTAGCTCCTAACACAGGCATGCATAGCCTATTGTACAATTAGTGACAAATTTAGGACCTGTGACATATTTAGTGCATGGAAAATAGAACTAGTGTGTATGATGGATGATGACTGGGTAATGATTTTAAGCAATGGCCTGTTTGTACATCTGAACAAAGTAGAGAAAGCAATTAGCCCTTCCCATAAGCCTTCCATCACTGATGGGCTGTCATGCTTCTTTAGCTTCCTTGGGATAAAGGAGAGGAGAGGAGAAAAGGAGGTGCTGGAAAAAAACAACAGAGAAATGTGGAAAGGAAGGAGAGCAGAGCAGGTTGTTCCCGACACCCATACTGGGTGACTTGGGTATCATATTCTGTCCCCTGCTTTTCATGTCTCAGTGGAGCCTTATTCACTTTTTCACGCCCTAGATCATACATATTTGTGTGGAAATAGCAGGTCAATGCTAAGAACTTGACCTTTTCTTCCATCCACCTGTCCCAAAACAAAAGAAAAAAAGAGGTAAGAAAACAGAAAAAAAATACAGAAAAAAATCTGAATTGTTAGAGAAGAGAGGGAAAAGAGCAAAGAACTTTGTTATGGTAAAACACAGATCCACATGCACATTTGAGCAGAGACTCTGCAAAACTTTGTTAGAAAGTGGAAAATGTTCAAGGGGAAGGAAAATGTGATTTGAGGAAATGAACAGCAACTAAGGAGATTACTGCTCATCAAGTTGCAAGTATAGAAGAAACAGTTAAAGGGAACTGTGTGAGATCTATAAAATCATGAGTCCCAGTGAGTCGGTGATAAGAGACAAATTATTCCCAGTCCCTGCCAGTTGACAGCCAGGGGCTATCAAATAAACCAGCTGGCAGGTCCAGACCAAAGCAAATCAAAGCAGGATATTGCTTCAGACAACATACTCATCTGCAGAACTCCCCACTCCTGCCATCTCCCTGTCTAACTTTACTTTTTCATTCTCCCCAACAGTTCAGACAGTATTATTTTCTCTTTCAACTCCATCCCCCTGCACACTTCAGAAATCCTCTCCACAATATTTTCATCGTGCACATCCATTTGAACTAACAATATCATCACTGCAACTAGCTGGCTTTTACTCTTATCAATTTGCACTAGTATAAGGCAATATCCATGAAAGATCTCCCTTCCATCCTGAAAGCCAAATCCACAAGTTGTGTCATTCCCTATACATTGTAAATGCAGAAGACACTGACCTGCTGATAGCAGCTGACACAATATTCCTATCAGATTTCCCCTTCTGCTCAGCTTGGGAGGGAAGTTGTAAACTGGTTGATGTGAGTTTACTACTGAATTGATTGTTGCTGTAGATCAGGAGGTACCAGACCAGGATTCAGGTATTTCAGGTATGTTGTCTGTCATCTTGCTCTGTTGTCTCTAAGTATATAAGTAACTTTCTTAGGGTCACTGGGATGACATGACAACCCATAAATTCTGCAAAAGTGCTCATCTCCCTCAGTGTACAAAGATCCAGCCCGCAGAAACTCCAGAGGGGTTTCTCCTCCTGGAAGTGAGGAGAGCATAGATGGCAAGACTGGCATGGGAATGTACTAGAGGCTTTTGCTCTTCTCCCTCCAAACAGCATGAAAAACAACATCCTTTAATCTTTAGTAAAGAACAAACTGGATGAGGCCTTCACAGGGAAATGCAAAATACTGAAGGTATAATGTAAACAAGTGATGCATTTGACCTCAGGTCAAATCAAAGAAAGAAAGAATGAGCTACAGATAAGAAAGCTGCAGGTAGGAGGGAGTGAGGAGAACGCACAGGGCCAGGGTAGAATCAAACAGTAAAAATACTCTCTTTGTTCTTGAGCTTTAATTCTGTATGCCTGGTTGAACTTTTCTATGAAGATTGTTGTGTGTGGTTTAGATTTGGACGGGTTTTGTTGTGTTTTTGTTTGTTTCAAGGAATAAAGCCACTTCTATAAAGTGGTAGGTGAACAGAGGGGATTTAGTGTATCTAATAATTATCTGAAGAGGGGGAATTCCTTGAATTTACATACAATAAACAGCATGTTACATAAAACTTCTGTAGATTACAACAAATTAGCATAATTACACTGGAGAAATGGCTACTCAGCTCCTCCAGATGCTTTATCATCTGTGTATAGGATGTTTTAAAATCTTACTCCTTGTCAATCAAAACATTTTCAAGTCTGAGATCATCCTACCTGCAACCCAATGAATTTTCCTGCCCTTTTGGCAGCATGATATCTACCAACTTTTATTTAAAGGAAACGTACAATTGAAAAAAGAGTTTCATTATGAAAATTCATGAATAATCGGGTTGAATCTTTGATTTTCCTACCTAGTACAATGAAAGAGTTAGTTATTGCAAAATCTACCTGCCAGATTCTTTGTCAAATCTTGACACCTTGTTGGGTTGATGTAGGGTCATCAGGCAGAGGGCATCCACACAGGCCCTGGATGACGCAGTTGGGTTGGGCAGGGGATGGACTTGGCAGTGGCCACAGGAATGAGCTTGTTAAGAGGTGACATTGTGTTCCCACCACGGGCTGGGCGGGAACTGGGAGTTACCCTGTCAGGGAGACACCAGGTGCTGATGACAGGAATGTTGTCTGCACGATTTTACTGCCTTCCACAGAGATACACCAGCACTTTAACCTCTAATTTGGGGGGGGGGCGGGGGGGGGGACAAAACAAAATAAACCCCAAAAACTAAACATGATTTACCCACTGCCCTTGCCAGCCATTCTTTCCACAATGTGTCCTTGATGACCCTCACCGTGCCCACTGAACTAACCAGCTCAGTGCAGAAATTGCTGGGCAAAAAAGCCTGGTAATCAGCTTTACAACAGTTCAGTGAGGTAACTCTAATGGTCCCTTCTGGCCTTTGTGTTTGTGATTCTTTGAACAGTCACCCCTGTGGCCGTGGGCAAACAGGTCTGGAAGAGACAGGGTTAGAAATCAGGAGATCCTGTATCCCATTCAGCTCACAGACCATTAGGTTAACCTTTTCTCACTGTCAATTTACATAATGGTAGAACCATATTTAATCCAATTTTCAGACTGGAAAGAGAAAGTCATGCTGGAGTCTTTTATCAGTTTATTTATCCTTTTAGCTTTGTCCAGCTCCTTATACTCAAGCCTATTAGGTGATTCTAGTGAACCAAACCCACTGAAGCTAAAATCCTTGTCTCAGAAAACTAAGTCATTCTCTTGCTCCTTTTTTCACTTTCAACAGCAATTAAAGGAAAAAATGTCCCCTTATTACATCCCATCACCTGCTGAACCATGAGTCAATATCCTTCCTTACTGTGGGAGGCTTTTAAAAAATACTGAACTCATTATTCCTTGACCTAGTGATTTATATTGTGATCCTTCATGGGAAGAAAATGCACTAAGGTCACAAAGTGGGGGACTGAAATCAAGAGCACATTATAACAGATTGAACAAATGGTACCCTACATGATAGAAAACTACAGGCAGGAAGAAGGGAAATATCAGGGCTTTGTGAAGTATGCCGGTTTAAGTTTTCATGATTTTAACAGATCAATACCTGTGAGCTTTTATTTGAGGTGGGTTTGCTTTCTCAGGGGTCTCACTTGAAGCCATGGTATCAGACAGAGGCAGAACACCATGCACAGCTGAAAAGAGAAGTGTCTGGTGGTCTTGTCAGATGCATCTATTTACTGGGGAGACTTACCAACCATTTTCATCAAGTCCTAGGACGCTCTTGCTTGCACCTGGATATTTCCTGGAGCTGAATAACTTCCAATGGTTCTGTCTTCTAAAGGTTTAGGTGACAAGCAGCAATTTCACAAGCAGCTTCAGACTGACCATTCCTGCAAGCACAGTCTTTCTGCCTACTACATGTTCATTAACACAGATTTTGGAAATCCTCCTCCATGCTCTGCCCAAGGTGGGTACCGCTGAAGATTAGAGACAGGCAGTCTTCAAGGAAAATAAACAGCCCAGCATTAACATCCTTCTTCAAGATGTTCAGAGGGTGTGGACCTTGTGTGTACTCTGTAAACTGGAAACTCTTCAACATTCTTGTGGTATGAGGGTAAGTACCCCAAATGCCTGGATGTTCTTTATACACACTGTGTCTGCCAAAGGGCCCTCACAGAAGCAATTTCCCCTTTCAAGGCAGCAGATTGACTTCAGTCACAGTCAGCATTGGGAAAGGAGAGTTGTTCTGAGGAGTGAAACATATTTTCTGAGTGCCTACCAATGCCCATCTCTACTACATTTCAGGCTGATGTGACTTCAAAGACCAAAAAATGCCCTGAAGTGCAAATGCATTTATCAGGTGTTTCAGTGGATAACTCTCTTCTCTCTCCACTCTTTGGAGTTTTCCTGGCATGAGATGATAATAGAACAAACCCCATCTTGCCTATGCATGTTCAGTTAAGATGAGCTAAATTAATTTCTCTTAATTAAGACAGTTATTACTTTGCCAGTTGCCCCTGGATTTTTGCATCCTGCAAACCCCAAATGCAGCACGTAGTGCAAATCTGTGCATACAAAGACATACCAGCTGAATTTTGCTGTTAAAAATAGGTAGAAGACTTCTGTGGAAATAGGTCTTGCATTTTTCCACAACACTCTTACTGCTGGTAAATCTTCAGAGAAATATTTGTCTTCATTTTCAGCTTCTTTAAAAGGAAAGTTTATGCTGTTTCCACTTTCGTTCATTCTTAGTTAATCTTATGGTAAGCAAAATAGTAAAGTTCAAGCTCAGGCTGAGACCAATCCAGAGAAGCACTTAACAGTGTGAAACATCTACTGACTTCCAGAGGGACTGCTTGAACATTTTGGTTTGTGCATTGCACTTAAATGCTTTTCTGCAGGGGAGCTTCTGATCTCTAGATCCAAAAACCTCAGGAATGTATCCCAGGTGGGTGCCAATTTGTCTCCTGGGGAGGCAGGAGGAAGGAAAGTGGTGCATCATCTCAGGATGGTTGGTGGCACTCAGCTGCAGAGGTCCAGCTGCCAAGAGAGGGGCTCTGAAAGGTGATGCTGTGAATGCATCCATGACATCAGGAGACGTGAGTGCCCTACTCTGTATCCTGCCTCCCATGGGACACTGCAGCAGAGAGCAGAGAAGGGACTTAAGTGCCCCTCTGCAAAGCCCAGAATATCTTTACAAAGCCAGTGTCACCAGAAGACTAAGTTAATACACACATCATGAGGTGCAGACACTCATCCTCTTTCCATGACCTTCCTTTGTAGAAGGGAGAGACAACACCAAACCTGTGTACAGCAGAAAGCTCTACAGCTCTTTGCAAAGGTGTGAGGCTGTGCCAGACCCCTCTGGCAGGTGCCAATGTCAGCACAGGAAGTTGTGGTGGTTGGAGGCTGCCACGCAGACCCACCTGGCATCTCTGTGACTCGGGAGGTGTGGTGCACTTTTGTTATATAACCAAAGATTTTTTTATGCAACTGCTCCTCCAGCACTGCCCTGTGAGATCCGATTATTATGGAGGATGAAAAACATTGTTATTTTTAACAGCTGGATCAAGGCTCAATGGGCTTAAAAGGATTTTCAGAAGCAGCTGCTTCCATAAGGCTTTCAAGTCAGTGGTGACCACTGCAAAAGCTGTTTGCTTCTGTTTTGGAGACTGCTTTTCCATGGCATTTGTGTTGCCTTGCTGCTGTAAATGAAAGGCTGAGTCCTTTTCCCATACATTTTGTAAACTACTTGTTACCATGCATCCAGACAGTGGAACAACAGCTTTCCAAGGGGCTCTTTTCCATCACATCAGGAAACATAAAAAACACTAGTACTTCTAGAAGGTAATATCTCAATTGTAGCCTAATTTTCACATAGGAGATCCATCCCTAAGCACCTATTTGCAACAGTTCATACACTCTGCAATACTAGAATCATTTATCCAACACCCAAATCATTCTTGATTTCCAAGAGTTGGTAGTACTGAAATGTTAAAAGAAGTCAGAGAAAAAGAGTATTCCAACAGTGGCATACCTGATGTTCACTTCTATGCTTAGACAATGCTAAACATACTGCAAGCTGTTACAGTGCATAGTTTAAGCAGAAGGGGTCCGGGCATTTGAGCAAAGATAAAAGGGGGAAAGTAAAGTAGTGGTTTGTTCCCCTCATCCACAAGCAAAAGCAGAATTTATATCATAGGTTAGTTATTAAACTCTGTGTTCCCTGAAAAAAAATGAAGCTGTCAGGTAAACTTTCATTTTTTATTAGATGCAGATGCACAAACTCCACACCCAGACCTTCATCTTCCTGAGTTTTAAGAGATAGAGTAGCAGTTTGTTTCACTCCAAAGGCAGGGGTATGTTCTGGCTGAGGTCTCCCATACCTTGGAGGTACATCCACAGTGTTGAAAGGGGGTGGGCTGTCTTTCTTCTCTGGTGCTAGATGAGATGTAACAGAGCAGGAAGGATCTTATTTTTGAGATTAGTCATTTCAAGTATTCTAAATCTCAAACTATTCAAATTTATTAAACACAATATTTATAGCCTTACATGCCTGAGTTCCATTGGCTTTCTGTACCTTTTCAAGCCAGCAGTAGCTGTCTGAAAAGTACTGAATAGTCAGACTATGTTGTGGATCTTTATGGTTCACTAAGCACCTGGAAATAGTTCTAGCTGTGTTTCTGTAAAAGTGGAATTCCTCTTATGCTACTTGAACCAACCAATATTCAATTGACTAGAATAAGCTTTTTTTACTGTCAGTGACAAGAAAACATATTTTGTCATCAGAGTATGATTACTTCTACCTCAAACATCTATTTTAGGATGGGGCAGCTAAATGGAGATGTGATTTATTGTAGTGACCATATCAAATTGGCAAAGAGTAGGTACAAATTTAATTCTTGATAGATGGAGACAATTAAAATGAACCTTACCTTGAAAATAAAAACAAACTCTCAAGGGTTTTAAAGAAGCAGAAAAATGCATAAAAATAAAATTTTATGTCTCTTTTGCATGTTGTATTATATTTAAATGCAGTGCGTGAGGTGAGCTGAAAGACTATCAAGAAGCAAAAGCATGACTCGACAGTCAGTGTAACGATGTTAATCACACAGATCTGTTCATCAGGGTGTGCAGCATTGTAATAGGAAGATTAAGAATGGTGCAAGTGGAAGAGGCCTGGGGACAACTGGGTGTAGAGGCACCAGCAGGAGAATACAGGAGGGACATGGCTCTCAGAATGGTCTGTGTTAAGGGCACTCAGATGAGCAGGTCAGCAAGAGCCCAGCACATCTGCCTCCAGCTTCACAAGGCACCCAGACCTGGAGACAAAGAATGTGGTGACCTGATGATTCACAGAGGTGGGACAAAACAGAGACACTGATCACTGCCAGACCCAAAAGAGTACAAAAATGCATGTTGGAAACCTAAACATTATGAAGGAATCTCGGGAGACCCAAGATAGACTTAACAGTTGGTATTATGGATCCTTGATCTAATAGTTCAACAGATGCGTTGTGATGCCCAGCTGCTGGGCTGATGTTGGTCACCACAGATATGCTGCTGCTCTTGAGCATAAAACTGAGAGCATGCATCAGTGAAAACATTCTTTCTTTCAGTTTGAACTCATCTTGCCCTACTGTAAGGCCATGGACGTTGCCATGCCTGTATGTGCCGGGGACACTTTCAGCACTTGTAAACATTTATAAAATGTTCTGACAGTATTCATGTATATGTAGACTTCATGCAAGTTGTCAGTTTAGAGCAGGAAGTATTTCTTCTTAAAGGAAACAGGATGTATTCTGTTTCTGTGAACTCAGAGGTATCAGTTTGTGGTGGTTTAACCACAGTGGGCAGCTTAGCCTCACACAGTCGCTTCCTCAGCCTGCCCTGGTGGGATGGGGAGAGAATCAGAAGTGTAAATGGGACAGAACTTATGAGTTGAAATAAAGACAGTTAATTAGGTAAAGCAAAAGCTGCACACACAAGCAAAGCAAAACAAGAAATTCACTCAATACTTCCTATAGGCAGGCAGGTGTTGAGCAATCCCCAGGAGAGCAGAGCTCCATCACATGTGACAGTGACTTGGGAAGACAAGCACCACCAAATGCCCTCCCTTCCTTCTTTTTCCCCAATTTCTAAGCATGACATCATATGGTATAGGATGTCCCTTGGGCCAGGTGGGGTCAGTTGTCCCATCTGTGTCCCCTCCCTAATTCTTGCACACCCCCAGAGTCCTCACTGGCAGGGTGTGGTGAGGAGCTGAAAAGGCCTTGGCTCTGTGTTAAGCACCGCCCAACAGCAACAAAAACATCTCTATATTATCAACACTGTTTTGGTCACATATCTAAAACATACCCCCATACTAGCTACTATTAAGAAAATTAATTCTATCCTGTCCAAAACCAGCATACAGCTGAATAGAACTGCTGTTTAGTATTTCTTTCTCCACTTGATTCTTTCATTG
Organism: Neopelma chrysocephalum; assembly: GCF_003984885.1. Lineage (NCBI taxonomy): Eukaryota > Metazoa > Chordata > Aves > Passeriformes > Pipridae > Neopelma > Neopelma chrysocephalum. The sequence goes on along the minus strand of NW_020897725.1, from coordinate 10,304,152 downwards.
GAGGTGAAAAAAAATAAAAAAAAGATTTTAGAAGACTTTTTGTCTTAGCTCAGAAATAAAGATACAATGCCTGGAAATGACTGATGCAAGCTGTTATTAAGAGAGATATATTCATACATTTCAGCAGAGTTAGATGATGATGAAGTTGAAGTTAATTCAATCTTGTAATCGCAGATAGCTGTTGTTTCAGGAACAGTATCATCTAAAAGACCTGGTCTGTATCATCTTGATGTTTACAAATAAACATTGAAGTGGAAATTAAACTCTGACTAAAATGAAATTAGAAGAAGTCACCTCCTGTGGAGTAGTGAACACACAGCATTGATTATCAGCAAATGGTTTCTACTTTGGTAGCTTTGAACAAATAAGTTGTTGTAAAATAACACTGAGCCTTATTTGTACACTGCAGATCATTTCATTGTACAATATTGTCTTCATCAAGCTATAAACAAAACTGAGTCACATACTTAAAATAGTAAAATTATCCTTAAAGCAATGACATTTCATTCAGGGGTTGTCAAAACGCTTTTTTTTTAATCGAAATGTTACACCCTATCTTACTATCTATAACGCTGCTGCTTCTTTTGAGAACGCACGCAGGATCACTCTCGAGGAGAAAAGACAATGCAGAAAGAACCGTGTCTTGCCGATACCATCCAAGGAGTCTTTCTGTTGTGCCTTTTGCAACCAGACATGCCTGTCTCGTATTGACCTTTTTAGCCACCAGCACGCTTGTAACAAACGTGGGTAGAGCCTTTCCCAAATCTTCGTTCGCGAAGCCTAGCCATGATGATGATGACGACACCCTATCTTACTGTTGTTTAGGGGACCCCTGGTGGCCTAGTGGTTAGCATGCGGGACTCTCACCTCTGCGACCCAGGTTCGAATCCCAGCCAGTTCCCCGGGCAGATGGAGCCCGTTAGCCCTGTAAGGCCATCCATCTATGAGAAGGTCACTCTAAACAAACCTACGTCCTGAGGACCCCACTGCCATTGTCCAAGCTTGCTTGGCCCCGGCAGATGAACCTTAGGATTAAAGGGTGGGCTCAGTTCAGCGCAGGCTGTGTCTCACCTAAAAAAATCCATTGCGCAGGCTGGAAAGGTAAAAAGACCTTTCCCCAAATCTTCGTTCGCGAAGACTGGCCATTATTATCTTACTGTTGTTTACTTTTGTGGAATATAGAGATGATAATATGAAAAATGCTGGTATTTGGAATAATTTTTTTATTCAGTTGGCATTGTCTGCTATTTCCTCTAACCTGCAAATGTATTTGCTTGTAAAAAGAGGCACTGTGGTAGAATGTGATGCATAATATTTTCATGGTTTCAAAAGAGTGTCACCAGTTAATACCAGCTGAACACCCATTCTTGAATAGACTCTGTTTGATGAAAGCTTCCATGTCTCTAATATCTTCCACATTTAAACCAAAAAGAAGTCTCAAAAAAAAAAGGAAAAGAAAAAAAACGTTTCTATATCTTTTGGTCAGGTCCCAGACAACTGGAGCCAGAGTGAGTGACAGACTGTGAGGTACCTCACTGCCATCCTTCTTGACTTCTACGGCAATGCAAGAATCACAGTTTCTGAAGGATTTATTGTGATGGGAATGCCCTCACTGTGCACTGAGAGCTATCAATCTCAACTTTCACACAAGGCCTTCTGCTGTAACTGCCCCTACTTCTATTTATATTGTTCATTCAGGGAAACATAAAATCAGATGCTGGCATCCTCAAGTTCACCTTCTTTTGCTCACAATGTCCTCCAAAATTGCAAACTCCAGTTGAATGGATTTCATACATGTCTGTGAAATTTCCTGTAGGGCTCAGAGTAATTGGGAAACATTTTGGCTGAACTCCCTCTGTGCTCTTGCCAGGGTGCAAAGGAGGTAGAAATCTGGTTTACCCACGTGGAAGGAGAACCTCTAAACAGAAGGTGATCACCAAGTTGTGACGTTTGTCTTAACTGAAACTAATCACTGCCCACTGAAGATCCACCTATCGTCGTACAGGCAGTTTAAGGTACAATTCCTTTTTTTCCTAAATCTGATAGCCAAACCAAAGTAGAGGAAACAATATTCCAAAAGTACTTGCTTTTCCATACTGACTGTAAAGAGAGCCAAAGTTTATGATCTCAAATGAACATATCTACAGTGGATATGTCTGAAGGCAGGTGAGAAAAACGCCAGATAGGGCATTATGGATTAGTGAAGCCCCATTCCTGTTTTTTGTTGCCTTTGGAGGTAGAAGTTGCAAGGAAGAGTTTCCTGGATGCTGTACGAGTGACAAGGAGAGGAACTACTTACTTCAAAACCTAAATATGACTTATCTAAGGTAGAGAAGAAAAAAAGAAGAAACAAAAATGTGGAGAGATGAAGCAGTCAGCCAACAGTTTGAGGTCTCATCTGCCAATGCACTGATGGTGGAATATGACCGGTAGAATTATAAGCTTGTTTAATTTCTGTGTTTACTTAGCAGTGATGTGCTTGCTGTTTTTGTCTTAAACTTTATGAAGTACTGTTTCATGCTGCTACAATAAGAAGTAAATTAAAAATAAACAGATTTTGTGTATTGCAGCTGCTTATCTTGATGCTGTATCCTGGAAAAGATGTGAAGAATCACAGCAAGAACAGTCACCCCTAGTAAGCATTTTAAATAAGAGAGCTCTCATATATCTAGTCTTCATTTCGTATTATACCCAACTCTGAAATACAATGCACGAGGGAGTCACAGAACTGCCTGCAAAACATCAGGACTGTAGTTTGGTGACAGAGACATAATTTATTTTTATTCTCCTTGATAGTGAAGCCTAAGGACATGACTAGTCATAAAATATGACTTTCCAAGAGAAGAAACCTAAGTGTACAACTGTTTGGATCTGGTGTGTGAAGCGATTGCAGAATGCAATGCTTCAAGAATATTACAATGTAAAGAAGGTCAAGGTCAATGTCAGCAGATGTTAATGTCATCTCCTAGAAAAGGAATAGTTAGGCATCCCAGATGGCAAAGACCCTAAAAGGAAGAACTGCAAGAACAAATGGTTGTCAGTGAGCGTTATTTCACTAAAAGCAGAAATACTAATGAGATGGGAAAGTGGTTTGTCCTTTCCTGTGGAGCTGTATCCTCTTTTTCAAGTGGTCTGGTATTATTTTCAAGATTTATTTTTGGGTTTTGTGAGGGCTGGAAACTCACTGGGACTGCTCAGACTTGTCATCACGAGTGATCAGCAGAAAGATAATACTTGGGAAAACTTGGAAATGTGGGTCAACAGCAACATAAACTTTCTCTTAGGCCTGACAGCAAGTTCCCTGGTCTGCATTCATTCCAGCACCCCACAATGACACAGACTGTATCTGTCCAGAAGGGGTTTAGCTTCATGGATGCTGTTGGTTTCAAGGAATTACATACTCAAAGACCTTTGAGAATCTGGACTGTTCTAACATTTAGCAATTTCTAAAGGACATTGTGTATTCATGACATTTAAATTTCATTGCATTCACACAAGTAACATCTTGTCTATAGTGTTATGCAGGAAGATTTTAATACTGCCATCAAACACTCTCAGCACAGCTCAGCTGCAGGCCTGGTTAAAGTCAAGTGGTATAAATGACACCTTTTGCATGGACTGCATGAGAAGAGCAAATGTCACCACTGTTCTCTTGGGTTGAATGGGAGCATCAGGGTGCCAGGCATTGCCGAGCTACTCTGAAGAGCAAGATTCAAGATGAGGGTGCCAGAGGTACCCCAGGAGGCTGACCTGGGTTTGTTTGGCTGAGCACATAGAAGAGGGAGGCAAGAACAATCCCAAAACTAGCAGATGCTGTAACATGGAGCAGCAAAGCTCTCCTGGGGTGGAGGAGTGAGCAGAGAGGCTGAGCTGCTCCTGGGCATTAGGTTCAGTGGGAAGGTTGGGTTCAATTGCTGTAACAAAAAACTCTCTGTTGACTCCTGCTCTGTTCAGGGTACCAGCATGATGCTATATATTTAGATTGTCTCCTTAGGCTCTGTGCTTAACCAGTAAACAGTGGAAGCTTCCTCCAGGACAAATTTCAGAGCAGGGACTTAACAGAGCTGCACTGGTGACTTTCCTCAGCCTTTAATCTGGGAAAAACCTCAGGCAACTATTTTCAGGCTCACACTGTTTCCAGCTTAACATAGCTCGCTTTCCTGCATCATGAAAGCTGAAGTGGTGATATTTCTCTGTCTCAGAGCAGTGTCTACTTTATTAATGTTTTGGAGGCGCAGGTACTATGGTAACGAGCGCTACAGTCAGTGCCTAAAGAGGAATTTACATCGCCAGAGATGCTGTCTTTGAACAGCTTGACACATCTGTTCATGAACAGCAATCTGATTCTCTGTCAGCCCACAGGAAAACTCAGCTGAGCTGCAGCTGGATCAGACAATGCAGTTGTGTCAGGATTTCAGAGGTAATCTAAGGCACAGCTATGTAAAATGCAAGTGAGAATGAGAAAATACCCAGAGGTTTTAGGAGGCAGCAATATTTATCAGGAGCCTGAAGTTATCTATTCTGAGCAAAGCACTAGGAAAAGCAAAACTTTTGTATAACACGTAAGCAGCAATAAAGGCTCACTCCAGACCGAGAGGATTAATGTTCCCCTAATCCCGTCACTCTTCAAGGTATTTTGAAATATTGGCAACTTTTAGTAATTGTATTTTCCCAAGAAACAAACAAACAAACAAACAAACAACAGAAAAAGCAAACCCTGTCTACTTTCAGACAGCATTAAATATGCCAGGAAGAAATCATAAAATCAAATTAAACTTTGGAATAAGCTGTCTGAAGCTGGCAAGTCTGCCTCAAGTTCACTGTAACTGCTGAAATGTCTTTGCTACATATAGCCATAAAACCTTACACTGTTTTCTTTTTTTAGTAAGTTTCACTGACTTTAACTCATGTGTTTTCTAGAAGAAAATTACAGATTTCAAAGCTATGACAAAATAATCTTTGATTTACCTCCAGTAATGAGAGCAGAAAACAGAAACAATGAAAAAATAGAGCAAAACCATAGTAACTGAAATTAAAAACAAAGATATTGAAGGAATGAAATAGGCAAAGAAAAAAAAGAAAAGAGAGGGGAAAAAAAGGAAACAGAGGGAGGAGAAAAAACATATTTTTGAGATTAAAAGAACCAGAAAAGCAATTAACAAAATGCAGTTAAGTAAGAAGCAGAAACATGGTCTATCATTAGGCAGAAAGAACAGGTACTTTAAGCTAATGTTTTGATGTAATTAGGAAAAAACACTAGGAAAGTATGAATATAAAGAGATCTGTCAGTTGATTTTTAAATTAAAAACCTGATATAAAAATATGGAGGGGAAAATTCTTATTTCAAATATTTGCACTAAAGAGATCTGTCTCACAGAAAAGCAACTGTTCACATATGGAGAGTTAGAAACATAGAGGCTTGTGCTAGCAAAAATAAGGAGAACCAGAAAATGAAACTGAGATGGAAAAGGAAGCAGAACCACATGGTTAACTTTACCTTTCAGATATTTGTAGTGGTGATGTATAGACAATATGGTAATGTGGTTTTTACTGCAGTCCCAGGGAATAACAGCTCTGTGGAGTGAGGATGGGCGTTGTGGTGTGCTCAACTTGTGCACCACCTGTGCAGCCCCTTGGGTTTAACACCTGGAGTTGATGGAATTCTCATGATTAGACAGGGAAGGGGGCTATATATTTTCTGTAATATACTGTCTAATCCCAGTTTGTATAATTACGAGTGAAATGCAAATAACAAAAAAAATTTTAACAGTGTCCAATTTTCATTTTGCATAGTTTAGGAGGACCTTAGGATAACCTCTGATAAGCCCTTAATATGTGATCAGGAGTCACTAGCAGCAAAGATAATTTCACAAATACACTCAAAATTTTTCAGATCCCAGTGTTGTTAAATCATGTAGTTATTTTACTAACTTCCTCAACACAATAAAAAGGTAACAGTCCAGTGAGCAGTAGAATTTAAATATTTAGAATATAAAGTGATCTAATGGGCTTTCCCTCTACCACCAGCTGTATTTAGAGATAGAAAGAATAAAAATTGATATGAAACAATATTTAGATGAATGGAATGGCCTGGCCCCACCTTAGGATATAGAGGACACATCATATGAGGCTTCTGGCTGCTTTGTAGGTTTTTTGACCATCACAGAAGAACACTTATGAATAGACTCATATTCAACTGAACTGAAAAAAATGAGTTTAACAAAGGAATATAAGTTAGTAATGGGGCTGCCCTGTGTTCCTTCTCTAGACAAGGGAAAAAAGGTGGCATTTCCTCAAGGCAATTCAACAACCTGAAGATCTCAGTTGCCCTCTGAAGACTCCTGTCCCTTTTCATTGACTAGAGGGGTAGCTTGGAACAACAATAGTACTAAAACCATGGATGGATAAATCTGAGCTTTGGGCAAGAGGAGGCAAGCTCCTTCTCTGTGATTACTGCAGAGTCTGTGTGGTCCCTGAATGTTGGATCAAGTCAGATGGGAAGCCTGACATATCTAGAATGAGTTGGCAATCAACCTCTGTGTGTATAACTTTTTACTAGACATGTAGCTGTAGGAGTGCTCAAGATAAATAATGGCATATTTGTGGGTGCAGTGCCCTGGGAGGCTCCAAATTGGCCTAAGGGCAGCTTCTAATTGGGATGAACCTCTTCCACTTTTGTCTTGAAACAAGGACTCTGTTTTTCTTCTCAGAGGCCCTCACACTTATGTTCTGCAGTAAAACAATGGCCCTTACTGTTGAGGGATTTACTGTGTCATAATTTGGCCGTGATATAAACTGGAATGCATAATCCACTACAGTCTGTTGTTTCATTCTACAGTGCCAAAACAAAGGTTGGATTGTGGTCAGGGTAAAAAGACTCAGACATATTTGGGTATGTTCTCAGACCTGAATTACTCAGTGCCCATGTAAGCAAACAGGAGATATGCACTTAGGATTTTGGAAATCAGGGGCAGAGGGCAGGAGGGAAGGTTGACTTATTCTGTGTTCCCCATGGTAATCCCTTTCTCTGTTTCTTCTTGTTTTGTTTGTCTTTCTGTATGTTTTGGCACAAGAGAATATGGTGAAACAACTTCCCTTCTGAGGCTCTCAAAAGGGAATATGTTTTCCCTGATAAAACCAACTGAGTCTGGAGTTATTCCAGGAAATTCCAATTCATGTTGAAATTCCAATTCATATTGGAATTCCAATTAACATTTCCATATGGAGATAATAGATCTGAGTAAACATGTATATATATTTATTTTAATTGCAATTCACAATTAAACCTCTCTATAATGCTTACAAAACTTGGATGTAAGTGGAAGAAGGTGAGATAGTACCTGTTAGTAGTAGGAAACTGGCTGCAGAATAGAGTACAATCCTCCATTCAAAGTCATTTTTTCAAAGCCATTTTTCATTTTTCATACCCATTTCTGCCTTTCACTGCCCATTTCTTCCCCCTGTTTCTAATGAAAAATTATGGCAATAGAGTCAAACCAATACATATTATTTTCCTTTGATGGTTCAAAGGCAAAACAAAAATACGCACATTTTCAAGTGACACTCTGCTGTGACTAAAAGATTTGTCATCTGGTAGGAGTGCTAATTAGAGGCAATTATCATTAAGATTTACCTGCCAATGTATTCCATATTCCAAAAAGCTTTACATTTGTTTACTTTGGAAATCTCACAGCTTTATGGATTTACAGACACTGGAAATGAGGGTAAGATGTAGCAGCTCACTGCTCAGGATGGCGTTAGCAAGTAATGCTTGCCTTTGTCTCTTATCTTTGAACGGGACTGTGAAGATTCTAAAAGCCTTTCAGCAGTTCGAAGAAATGAAAAGGGGAGGAAAGCAAGACTGAGAAAAACAAATTATCTGATTAGCTGAGCAGAGAGAGTAGAATGTGTAGATTCCAGAACATGGCCAAATGAAGCAGCAAAACCAACCAGACACAGTTCAGTAGATTTGATCAAAGGGAAAAAAGTAGGTGGTCACAAAGCACAGTTTAGATTCATCAATATTTGTGCATAGATGTTTCCATATGTTAAAAGAACAACAACATTACTTACAGTTCCTGCCTTTTGGTATTTTTCCAGATGGCCTCAATCCATGCCACTTTGGAAATGAGTCTTACCAAACTCACTGAGATAAAATGTTCACAGCAAGGAGATAGCAAGACTTTGTTGCTATACCAAGAGATAAACAAGCAAGACTAAAACCACAGAAGCTTGCCATCATGGCACTTGGTTTTTAGGTGTCTTCCACCTCATGGAATCCACATGACTCCATTATAGGTTGTCATTGTAGGTCAGGAAAAAGCAAGTCTTAGAGTGGAATCCACAAGCTCTGTCTGGAAGGCTACTTAAGTTATCCAGAAGAATATGATCATATGTGTCACATCTCTCCAAATCAAGATGTTTAACCTGAAACTTCAGGGAGGGGCTCTCAGAGACCAACATTGTCAAGAATCCTCTGCAGCCACTCTGCACCTTCTTCCTAAAATATGGGAGAACGTGGAGTTCATCTTCCTTTATCTAATAGATCATCCGTGAGACTGAAAATCTATGTTCAAAACCAACAGGTTAGTTGTACAATCATTGTTCTATGAAGAAAATGGATGGATAAGAAACTGAATTGATAGTATTCCACTCTAGAAGACAATCTGGACCCACCCTCTGCCTTTGCACCCCTGTTATGTTGATTCATCTCCCTCTCACTAGACTGTGGATGTCATCACTACAGTGATACATTTGATACATTTGATACATTTGGCATACATTGTATATGAGAATCATCTACCTCAGTGTGGATGTTTAAAAAATACAAGGGACCTAGACAGCCCAAGCTCTCATTAGTGTTAAAGGAAAAGAGAGCAGTGGAGGTGCCACCTCCTCTTAAGGTGGATGCATAAAACAGATTCGTTAAATTAAATCCTGAAAATACCTATTTCTCCCAATTGACTGAGGATGACCCTGGTGAGCTCTGGTGGGTGTATTTATACGGGTACACACAATACCTCTAAGACACCACAGCTTTTATTGTAGGCCCATAGTTTCAAAAGAAAAATATTCTAGAGAACTGACGTCAGACTCATAGAGATCACAACTTTCTCAAGCCTATTTTCTGTTCTTCCTCATAAGAAGGTATGTTTGTAAGGAACTGGTTGTGTGAATTTTATAGTTTCTGAATAAATAGTTCACAGTTTTATATTTTGGAGACAGTTACTCTCGCCAAGCTCCTTCATTGCTCATTCACAGTAACACGGTGGAAGACCTTTCCTATGAAAAGACTCAGTTCAGTCTACACCATTTAAAACACATATATTATCCTCTGGAAGAACAGAACAGTAATCATATTTTAATGGTAAAATGTGTGAAACCAAAAACATTTATAAGTTTTAAACAGGGCCAGAGCATGTAGTAGGTTGACCCTGGCTGGATGCCCAGCACCCACCAAAGCCACTCTTGTCACTCCCCTCTGCAAATGGACAGAGGAGAGAAAATATCACAAGGGTTCATGGGTTTAGATAAGGACTGGGAGAGATTGCTCACCAAATACCATCATGGGCAAAACAGACTCAACTGGAGGATATTAATTAAATTTATTATTTAGAAAATCAGAGCAGGATTATAAGTAAAATAAATCGTAAAAAACACCCCTATCTCCTCCCCCTCAGCAGTGCAGAGAGATGGGGAAAGAGTGTTATGGTCAGTTCATCACAGGTTGTTCCTGCTGCTGCTCAGGGAGAGAAGTCCTTCTGCTGCTCCAGTGTGGGGTCTCTCCCACTGGAGACAGTTCTCCACCAACTTCTCCACCGTAACTCCTTCCCACAGGCAAAAGTTCTCCATGAGCTGCTGTCACATGGATCACTTTTCCATGAGGTGCAGTCCTTCAAGTGCAGTCTGCTCCAATGCGGGTCCCCCACAGGGTCACAAGTCCTACCAGGAACAGGTTGCTCCACCATGGCCTCCTTTCTCCACATGTCTGCAGGTCCCTGGCAGGACCCTTCTCAAGCACAGGTTTCCCACGGGTTCACAGCCCTCTCTCAGGCATCCCTCTGCTCCAGCGTGGGTCTCCTCCATGGGCTGCAGGTGGATCTCTGCTCCCCCATGGACCTCCATGGGCTTCAGGGGCACAGCTGCCTCACCATGATCTGCAGCATGGGCTGCAGGGGAATCTCAGCTCTGGCGCCTGGAGCACTTCCTGCCCCTCCTTCTCCACTGACCTTGGTGTCTGCAGAGCTCTTCCTCTCACATGTTCTCATTCCGCTCTTCTCTGATCGCTATTACCTCTGCGTAATAACTTTTTTTTTTCTGCTCTTTAAAGGTGTTATCACAGAAGTGTTATCACCATTTCTGATTGGTCCACCCTTGGCCAGTACTGGGTCTGTTTTGGAGCCGCCTGGAATTGACTCTATTGGACATGGAAGAAGTTTCTGGCAGCTTCTCACAAAAGTCACCCTTGTATCCCCCCCTCTCTACAAAAACCTGGCCATTCAAATCCAATACACAGTGTCAGCAATAAATGAGTGGGTAGAGAAAGGCAGGCACTAGAACTCTCTTGCCTTCATGAACTAAAAACTTCCTCCTGTTGATTGAGTAGGTCAGGGGCTTTTATTATGGTAACTGAGTTCTTTTAAATTCTTTGCAAATCAGGAGCACAGAAGCAATTCCTTAGCCAACATTACTCTCTCTTTTTTTTGTTATGAAAGATTTACCCACATTCTTCAACAGCAGGACAACCTGCCCAATAGTGTTTGCATCACCATGGAGTGCTCAGCAGCCATCAGCACTTTGGAAGCCCCTCAGTAACGTATATTTGGGAACACTTTCATCCACAAGTTTTCTCTTTCACATGCATTCTTGTCATTTGATGTATATTGGAACATCAAAAGACATGAAACAACTCATCTAAAGATGGTATTGTTACTTTTAATTTATCCTTTATATTGAATCCTAGAAGAGCAACTTATAGATAAAATGTAGATGTCAGGTTATTAAACCATATTGTCTTTTAAACTGTTTTTCCTCCCTTTCGTAATTTGCAAATCCTGTCATAAAGCAGGCATTAAAAACAGTCAATCTGATTTCCTGAAGAGTACTATGTTAATTATCCAGATGCAATTCCTTGAAGAACAAGTGAGGTCAGACAGAAACAAGTGCACAAGGAAAAGGAACTAAATATGTCCAAGCAATGTATAGAAAAAAAACGAGGATCTCTGTGTTTCTGAAGGCAAACAAAATGATGTCTCCAGTAGGAGAGGTGAGACATCAACCCTGCAAAAGTCTTCTTTGCCCTAGAACTAGGTTATCTGCTGGGCTTTCTTGCTTGGCATCTTACTGTCCCTTGGGAAGGGACAGCTGTAATACGTCAAATTCCTCTATGCTGCTGCTTTAGATACCAGGTCCATTCAGAGTAATTCGATACATGCCATCAATTCTAATAGCCTGAGGAATCTAAGTTTCATTGTCCTATAAGTGCTCTTCTCCTCTTCTACCTCTTTTTATGATACTTCTTTCTCAAGCACCTTAAATAGTCTATGAATTAAGCAAACTCATCTTATCAGAAGAGTCTCCAGGGTACCATCAGTACTTCAGCTTCTGACTTCAGACCCTGGACACAATCAATGAATGAATCAATAATAATCAATGCACAGAGCATTTCAGCAGGATTAATGACTGTCTGGGAGGCGCTGATGGGCAGAAATTAAGTCAAGGACCATTAATCCCAGCTGGTCATTTGTCTCTAGGCAGCGCTTTGTGCCAAGGTCATTACTGCTATTCTAAGAAAAAAAAGGAAGCTGACATCGGCACATGGATATTTTTAACCTGGCTTGTGCAGAGTCATTTGCTTTGTATGACTCTTCCTATTAAATGTGGACCACCTTCCACCAGGCACTTCCATTGCATAAAGTGTCCCAGAACCATTTTCTCAATTTAGTGAATCAACAGGTGTTTTCAACCACCTACATGTTGCATAGAGATGTCCTAGGATTTATGGAGCCTGGTAGACCATTGTCTCCTGCAATGAATATTTTCCTGCAATGAATATTTACTCACTCTCTCTTCACAGGCACTCAGCTGTGACTAGGATTATGACAGGGACACGTGTATTTCTACCAAGGTGCTACAAATTGTGGCAGCCGCATACTGTGTCTACTGGGTCCTCAGAAAATCCTGTCAGCTCAAGAGAGGGGTACCACAAGAATCATAGAATCATAGAATCAGACGAGTTGGAAGGGATCTCTGAGATCAAGTCCAACCCTTGGTCCACTACCACCGTGGTTACTAGACCATGGCACTAAGGGCCACATCCAGTCTCATCTTAAAAACCTCCAGGGACGGAGAATCCACCACTTCCCTGGGCAGCCCATTCCAATGACTGATTATCTTCTTTGTAAAGAATTTCTTCCTAATATCCAACCTAAACCTCCCCTAGCGCAGCTTAAGACCATGCCCTCTTGTCTTACTGATAGCTGCCTGGCTACAATCTCCTTTCAGGGAGTTGTAGAGAGTGATGAGGTCTCCCCTGAGCCTCCTCTTCTCCAGGAAGCAGGACCCCCCTCCATCCTGGGCCTCCCACGGGGTCACAGCCTCCTTCACGCATCCACCTGCTCCAACGTGGGCTCCTCCATGAGTTGCAAGTGGATCTCTGCACCCCGATGGTCCCCCATGGTCTGCAGAGGCACAGCTGCCCCACCCTGGTCTGCACCACGGGCTGCAGGGCCACAGCTCTGGCACCTGGAGCACCTCCTGCCCCTCCTTCTGCACTGACCTTGGTGTCTGCATTGTTATTCACATGTTCTCACTCTGCTCTTCCCCGGCTGGAATTCTTCACTTCACAATACCTTTCTGTTCTTAAATATATTATCACAGAGGCATTACCATCACTCCTGATTGGCTCGGCCTTGTCCAGTAGCAGGAAGACCATCCTGGAGCCAGCTGGCATTGGCTCCACAGGACAGGGGAAGCTTCCAACAGCTTCTAACAGAAGCCACCCCTGTAGCCCCCCTGCTACCAAAACCCAGCCACAGAAACCCACTACAATGGTACTGTATTGACCTTGGTTGTTTGCAATGAAAAAGGAACTAGTTAGTCCTGATCATGTCAGGTAGGCCATAATGTTACAGGGGCCAGGAGATTGCCTTGTGTTATTATAAAATGTACTTAAGTGCAACTCACAACACTGCTTGAAATTTGTCCCCATTTTTGATGGGTTTCAGGTTTTTCTGTCATTCAAGCAGGAAACTGACCAAGTTGCAGTGCCTCTCTGTTCTGCACAAAAGCAACATTCAACTAGTAATGATGAAGTCTGAGCCTCCCCATGTACTGCATAACCCCACAAGTGGACTAATTTTCCTGATTAAATGCAAATATGAAAGGTCTAAAAAATGTTTTGAGTGGACATGGATCTTTTGAAGGTAAAGATAATAGATGAAAATACCTGAGACAGAAGGTAAAAAGAGCCCCAGTTCTACTTTCTGATAACGGGGCAAAAGTTTACGAGATGTTTTACTTGCTTTCTGGGAATTTTGGAAAACTTACACCCCAGGGAACACAATCTAGTAACAAAAGAAAGAGCAGATAGTATTTGGATCAAGAGATGATGTGAAAATTTCCCAGAGGTGAGGAAATTTTCTTTGGGCAAAAGAAGAAGAAAAAAAGCAGATGAAGCTTGTATTCAGTGCAAACTTAATGTCAGTAGCATTAATCTACAAAATGGAGTTCCTCAGCATAGATATGTGCTGTGTGAATAGTAGTTACCTTTTTATGTGTTATTTGACGTAATCCAGTTTTTGCTAAAACAACAACCACCTGAACAAACTGGTTCCTGCTCACTTTCTATAGGCATTTCATGATTTATAGATATGGCCTATATCCCACTTACTGTCATAGGATGGGTGCCAGAAAGAACTATATACATGTGTATTTTTCTACATAGCAAAACAAATTTTCTGTTGAAACATTAACTAGGCAAGGTAACTGTGTGTTGCAAGAGAAGCTGGGCAGGTGCTATTTTAATGCTTGAAAAAATTAATGGTTAGCAAATGAGACAGTTTTCTGCACAGTTTGTGTCGTATTGAAACTAAAATAATAAAAAAACTCACTTAATGACTTAAAAGCCTGACAAAGTCATACAGAACTAGATAGAAATCTCCCGGAGACTATGCACTGGAAAATGTAGCCTCTGTAGCTTCAAAAGAAGCAATGACAAGCTGGTGTTGGCCTAATTATCTTCACTAATAACTGGATCATTCTTAGCCATGCTATAAGATGCTTCCGGTGTGATTTCAGAGTTAGTGTTGACAACATTTAACTAGCACATAGCTACCTCGAGATTTAGAGGCCCATATTAAAGTACAAAAGTGTATCTCTGCAGTGTTCCCCTGGGTTTTCTCACAGCTTCACCTCCAGTGTTTAAGCCCAAGGTGTATATATAGACAGACATATTCAATTAGATATGGTGTTTGCGGGGGCTTTCTGGAGTTGAAGCTGGGCTTTTGGTCCTTCTTGTGTTGGTCCTTCAGCTCACACAAACCTAGCCATTATTGCAAGTAGTATCCTGTTTCAGAGGAAAAACAGTGTGTTTCCCAGGGATATGTGTCTGAAAGCAAAGTGAGAGAATGTGGAGAAGCTAAATGAGAAAGGAACCCCAAGAAGGAGGTGCAGGGGTGACTCTGCTGACATTCAAAGGGTCTCAGTGGAGAAGGTTGTGCCATTGCTGTCATTAACCTCAGCTGTGCAACACCCAGACTTTCCTTTCATGCCAACTGAAATGGCAGGCTGCTGATCTGCTTTTTTCTGTCACTGCACTTTGACCCAGAGCTCAGAAAGACCTTGGTCCAGGACGGGAGCAATGCCCATGCCTCAAGCTTCCTTGCCACCACTGTGGTTGCTCCCGGGAGCAGGGATGTCCTCCCCAGGCTGCAGGGGGCAGAAGAAGTGTCAAGTGGCCAATCTAAAGTAGATGGCATGGGAGCAGGGCTCAGGAGCAAGGTAGGGAAAGCTGAAATAGCCAGGCAGAAAACAAAGTCTAGCAGCTCAAAATCCAGTTAAAACATCAGCCAGGAATGATTTCTTACCTCACAAATATTTGAAATGGCTTCCCATGAGGGCAGATCTGAGACATTTTGTGTTGTTTCTGATGAGAGGGGAACTCTGCTCTAGTTGAATAAACTGTGTTTGCTTAGAGAGAGAGAGAGAAAAGAGACTTTTAAATCTAAAGCAGTAATTAAATGTGCAGCAATTCTGAGAGTATTCATACTGGTAAATGTTATTGACATTTCCTTTCTGCTTTTTCCAGCGGAAACAAATTATTAATACCCTATTGTTGCAATAATGAGCTCTTGATAGACATAGAATTTATTTTTTCTTGTATTTGTTTAGCCCTGAATCCATTTTCACCAGTAATAAATAGAGGATATTTTGTTTTAGCATCACTGACAATGACAGAAAGAGAAGCACAACACGGGGACACCATGAAGTGCATGTCAAAGCTCTCTTGCAATCCCTTGATTGCAGGGCGTCAGTGCCTGTTACCACCTTCCAGTGACTGGAAGGGGTTGATCTGGGTAAGCTGCAGAAGCAGTAACTGAAAACCTGACCCAAACCATTAATGAGGTACAGACCAGCTTCTTAGATCTTTCCTTTCCTGCTTCAGGCTGTTGGTAAGACTACCAGTCACTGACACAGAGTTCTGGGTCTGCTGCCCATAGTGCTTTGGTATGTGAACTGTTCTACAAACATCTGCTGCATTTGTCCCATGAGCTTGCTTACTCCTTTGCTTTAAGGTCAGTTGAGTTTTTCTAATTTTCTACAAACAGATCCTTTAGAACATTTTGTAAAGGACTCTAGAAATCTGGATAACTACTAAGTTATATTGCTCAACCTCTCTCCGGTTTACTTTGACTAAATATCCTTAGGATGTATTGGGACAATTATAATAATTGATGGGTTTTCAAAAAGAGATGAGTTGAAAATACTTTTGTGCTGGAACATGCCTCATGTGGAGCTAGAAAAATTAAAGGAAATAATTTGATAAATTTTTTTATACTAGAATATAGAAAATAAAAATGTTTCAAATAAAAATAACAAAATTTAGCGGTTTGATCTTGGCAGCACAAATCCTACCAGGGTTGAAATGTGGGGTTTTTTTGTTTTGAAACTTACTTCATTTTATCAAGGAGTGTGATTTGTAGGGATAAGTAATGCCTTTTATTAGATGGAATTATGCGGGTGGAAAAAAATAGTCTCATAGGCATGCAATCTTTCCTTTTCTTTTAAAAATTCTAACATAAAGTGAAAGGAGCCTTATGTCAAAATCCAAACAAATTGTTTCCATATTTTGGAAACAAGACATTCAAAATCATCTGAATTCTCCTTTTTAACCCCATTACCTTGATTGCTTCTTTGGAATGGAAATAAGTTTTGCCTGGAAAAAGTGTTCTCAATTCAGCCATCCCAGCACATTAAGGACAAAAAGATTCCAGACACCAGATTCGGATCAAAATGGAACCCTCTGCCTGACCACCCACCTGTCTGTCAGCAGAGCACCCTCCTTGTGCTTCAATCCATTAATTAAAGTGTTGGCAATTGTGGTCAAATGATCCAACAGAAAAGTGCAGCCCAAGAGTACTACTAACACAGCAGCTGTGCCCTCCTGGAGGTCGGTGGACAGTGTGATATATATATATATATGTTAGCACAACACACACCCTGACACCTCACCGGTTTGGTCACATCACTGCCCCCTTAATCCTGCTCTGGGGCAGAGCTTTCCACAGGTGCTTTAGAGTGTTTACACTGTTCTTTGAACGCAGTCCCCAAAGATTTATCTACAGAGTCAGAAAAGAAGACAAGCAAATAAAAAAGAGGCTGTGACTGCTTCCGTCTGCCTCTGCCGCAGGCCACTGAGCATGCTGCTTGCAGCACAGCTGAGACCTGCTGCTCCTGCTCCTCTCTGCTGGGAACAGCCTGTCTTGCAAGGGCTTCAAGCTGTTTTAGGAGGTGGTACCCATACCACACAGAAATACAAAGTCCTCTGTGCCTGATTTGTCACTGTGCCTGGCCTTGAAGCGAAGTGGGATGTGGAGTTTTTTTGCACAAAGCAATGCAGTGTTTTCTTTTATAGTTGTCTGTGTTGTGTGCGGGTTTGTTTGGGGATTTCTTGGAATGTAAAAATTCCAAGGAGAAAATAATTGCTTGTTTGCACTATCTCTAAATAACAATCTTCTTAGAGAAAAAAAAGCAATAAAGTTTGGGATCTTTATTTCTCTGTGAACTGGAGATTTACCGGTCACACGTAGACATCACTACCTGGCTACTTCAAAGCTGCATTTGCTGACTCTTATTTCCCCTCTACTCCAGGCCCTTTTAGGGCACTCTGGAAATAGCTGGAGCCCTAGAACAGCACTCAGAGCTACTTGCAAATTGACTTGCTGATCATGCTGCCCTGCATGACCAGTCTCCAGAGTGGACATCTTTCTGCTTTTCCAGGTCCTTGTCCCTTGCTCTTCTGGTGCCATGAGAAACAAAAAAATAACAACACAATCTTGCCCTGACATGAAAGCCTTTGGGTTGAAGGCAAATTGAAACTGCCTTTGCTCCATGACTTTTTTCTCCTTTGAATGATCCATCTCCTATTCACTGTGTTTCTTTCCATGTGTTTTGAAAGTTTTCCCAAGATATGCCAGAATATGTCAGAAATAACTAATATCTTTGAAGTGATTTATATTTTGAATACGAGCAATACAACATTCAAGCTGTACCCCATTGCTTTCCCCCAGAAGTAGATGACAAAATATTGTGTGCAAAATGTACCATGAAAGCACAGCCAGGATCCTGCTCCCATGTGTCTGGTGGGCCTCCTTATTAGCAGGGAAAATTGCTGAGAATGAGACTTTCATAGCTAAGTCACAGTGCTAGTGGAGATACCTGTACACACAACTGTATAGAATACCCTGTCATGTAGAGATTCTATTACAACTGTATGCAGTCTGTAATGTTATTTCTATGTAAAAACTTGACTGCAAATTACTTCTGGCTGCCCTCTCTGCTTCAGGGGAACCCAGGAATGCCCTGCCTTACCCAGAGTATTAAACCACAGTCAGGGAGAGGGTAGCTGCAAATGTCTTTGCTCTCATTTTGAGGTCTACATGGTTCGTGGCATGTTAAGTGACACAACGAGCCAACCAGCCTTGAAGAGATGCAGCAGATATTGTTTGACCAGCCTAGGGACTTAGAGACGGAAAGAAGTAGCACTGATGGGGAGAAGGGAGGAGGAGAAACACAGAAGAAACACGCACTATTTCTGTGTAGAAGAGATGGGGACTGTGCTTGAAGAAAAAGCAGGTACATAGAAAGAAAGGAAATTGTAGCACAATTTTGATGAATTGAAACCATAGTGATCCATTCAGTGATTTACACTTGAAACCCTACTCTTAGTTTGCCGTATGGCTATAATGTGAGGGAAGATAGATGCAACGATTTTGAGTGCAAGTATTTCTACTGCTGTGTGGAGATTTGCAGCTTCTTGTTTTCTGAGACAACCGGTGAGGGTAACAGTCAGCAGGTTTTCCTGGAGCAGACCCAGCACACTAATGGGCACAGCCAGAAAATGTCTCTCTTCCCATTCCAAGCTCCAAATCAAGAGACACTAGAGAGAACACAGGTGCATGATGTCCTCTCATCCATAACACATCAGAAATTTCAATGAGTAACCTAAGGTGCCTGCTATGTGATGGAGAGCAAAACACTGTAGAATATGCATTGCCATAAAAGACCACACTTTTAATATGTTGGTTCTGTTTCAGTTTACTTAAAAAGAATAAAACCGCAGGGATAGTGGGAACTGCTTCCCTGTACAGAGTATTTTGTGCCTAATTAATTTTATGTACAGACACGAGCTACTTTATCCACTAGATTAAGTACCAGTTCCAATGTAATACTTCTTGCTTGTAGTTTGGGGCACAGGGCACCATTTTATTAGACACTTTAGATTGCTTGTTTGATTTTTTTTATTCTTCAATAAAACTTCTGTCATAATTGCTGTATTCCCTTCTCACAGTTGAACAGACAACAGTGTAAAGTTTTCAAACAAAAACCTTGGAGGTTATACTGAGCTCCCAAAGACATAGGAAAGTGATAAGCACAGTCAGACCTGTCACCAGAAGTTGTTTTATTTCAATGATCAGTCCACCAAATAGAATTCTTGTTGCATGACAAACTCAAAAGCAGCATCTCCCAAAGAGTGGCTCTGTCTCCTCCAGGAAGCACCCTAGGAGAGGTAGAATAAAAATGAATGGTTTCTACCTTGCCCATGGAGACTGATGATTACCTTGGATGAGACCACACACGGCACTACCAGCCAAAAATGCTTCCTTCCTGCAGCCATCCTACAACTCCTGTGCCAACACCCTTGTCAGGATAAACTAAACCCTGCCACTTACAAAGGCCCGAATAGCTCAATGACAGCATTTTCTTAAACTCCAATACATGGAAAGGAGTGTGCATAAGGAAAACCTGATGCCTAGTGTCACACAGAGCAGGAACAGAAGAGTCCAAAAAGTCTGGGACCAATGAGGGACCAGAGGAGGGGCTGCTTGCATTCGAGCTCAGTAACAATTCTCTCAGAGACACACTAAAACCACTCTACAAACTGATCAGGGAAAGAGCCTTGACATCAGTAGAACTTAAGGGCTTGGGTTGAAACTGAGCTTCAAATGCTCATCTCTGAATTGAGCGTGATAGGGTGGCTTAGGAAGCAATATGGTCCTGAATATGCAAATACCTTATGATATAGACTTAACCTAAGAAAACCAGAAGAGCAGCAGAACTCCCACTGTGTACAAATTACCAGCTCTATATATGCCAGAGTATGACCTCCAGCTAGGATATAATAACCAGCTTTCATGAACAGCACTCATTATGTTGTGTCCATTACAGAAGTGCAGCTACATGACAGTGCCATGGGCTATAATGTTCTCACTCAGAAGAGTTTCAGTTTTCTTCCAAGAGACAACGTCGCCCTTTTGTGAGCTTATTTTGTGCATCCTGTGCTCTTTTTTATTTGATAGGGTATGATGTGGGGTATATTTTTGGTTTTTCTCTCCTAAAGCAAAAAAGCAACTGCACACTAAAAGTCTGTCTTGATTTGGGAGGCACAGAAGGGCAGGGATTCAGCCACTGTAAATCAGCGTGATAAATACCAGCTTAGGACTTTTGCCAGACCACTATAAATTTGCTGGATCAAAGTGTTTGTCAATGACCAAAAACATCTCACAGAAATGGCCTGGCTGGCCTCCTGTTGACACAACAGAAGATATTGCTAAATCAGCAAGAAAACTTGGATTTGTTGTGTGATGACTTAAAAAAGGTTTTCTCAGTTATTCGCTCAACTCTTCCTCCTGAGTGTGAGATAACTCAAGGAGAACAAGTATCTGGCTAAGGAGTAGGAGAAATACCTGTGGTTTTGTGGATAAACTACTTAATGGCATAGGGAGACCCAGACAGAGCCTGATAGAATTTATCAGCTATGAATAACTGCACTTCACCTGGTCCAGAATGGCCAGGAAGCCATAAAGATACCTCCACATGCTGCTAACCTGTCCTAAGACAACCTATGGATCTGTACCATGTAGAAAGTTACATCTTAGGAAGTCCTCCTAAGTCACTTTCCCTAAAGAGAGGCCAGCCTGGGTGGGTTCACAGCCTAAGTTTTCACAGAGGTATGGGGAAAGGCACAGGAGAATCACAGAGGAATCTGCTCCCAGAGAGACAAGACAAACAGGTTTCCACTCTAGGTGCAGTGGCTGTTATCTTTAAGCCCATGCATATGCAAGTATTTTGTGATAGGTCATGCACTGAAGGTGAAGAGCACTCTTGAGGACTCTCTCTAGGATACTGATGTTTTCCCCACAGCCCAGAATGGTTGTTCCAGGCTGCCTTGAGGGCACACTCTTGCAAAACCCAAGGCAGAGTTCACACCAAGCCCTGTCTTGAATGTCACAGTAGGGAACTGATGCTTCTCACAGCCTTGGCAGAGATGGTAGCTGGGTTAAATCTGAGGAACAGATTGATTTCCCCAGGCCAGCTCAGTGTAGTGGCACCTGCAGTCCTCACTCAGCCTGTCTTTTCTGCAGGGCTGCACTGTGTCTGTCCGGGTTGGAGTTAACTGTCCCCAGAGCAGCCCTGCTAGTGCTGTGTTGAGTTTTGTAGCTGGCACACAGCTGATAACACACCAGTGTTTTGGCTGCTGCTGAGCACTACTCCTGCAGCATCAAGGCTTTCTTTCAATTCTCCCATCAAAGACCAGTAGGCCGAGTGTGAGCAAGAGCCTGGGCAGGGACACAGCCGGGACAGCCAACCAAGCTGACCAGAAGGATATCTCATACCATGGGATATCGTGCTCAGCAATAAAACTGACAAAAAGGGGCAGGGTGGAGGATATGTTATGAAGGTATTTGTCTTCCAAAGCAACCACTATGCATATTAAGACATACTTCACAGAAAGTAACTGAACATCACCTGCTGATGGGAAGTAGAAAATAAATCTTTTTTTCTTCTCTTTTTCTTTTTCTTTTTTTTTTTTTTTGTTTTTAATGGCCTTTGATTCCATACATGGCCTTTGCTTTCTTTCATTAAACTGCGTTTATCTTGACCAAAGAGTTTTTCAGCTTATTTTCTCACCCTGTCCTGATGTAAAGGAGGAGTGAGAGAGTAGTCGAGTGGGCACCTGACAGCCAGCCAAGATCAACCCACACAGAAGATGGTGTCAAACAGTGGCGCCATCTCTACAATTCTACACATGAAAGAAGACTGTAAAACCCAAAGTGAGATGGCCAGTGGTAAATGAACCCAGCAAAGAACCAAAAAATCACTGCACAAGAAGAAGGAAAGACTAGGGAAGGCAGAATCACCTATAACTCATCACTAGCAAAGCCATTAATGGAGACTTTGTGGTCTCCTGGGTCATTGCTGTTTGGGGTGTTGCAAACAGACAGGCTAATAGAGACATCCCATTGTTGTCTTCCCCTTGCCAGCATGAGAACCCTGCTCTGCCTGCTTGGTGGTCCCACTGCCTGGCTCCAGGACATAGACCCAGTTCAGATTTCTCTGTTCTGCCCCATGATAGTAGCCCTTGCCAAAGGATCCCAGCAACGACCATACAAACTTTGAGGAGTGATGAGAAGACCTGGGAAATTACCTCACACCTCCGAATAATACCACTCCTCTCTTTCAGTCTCAGTTTCCAGCTAAACATTTTTTGCCTGTCTCTATCTTTATTTAATACCTACTGTCACCAATACAATTCAGTTTTTCTGATTAGGCTCTCTGTGTGTCCATGTGATTCATACTAATAAACTCTGAACCTGCTGGCCAAAGATATTGACAGCTGTCAGTGCAGTGGAGTTCTACCACTTTATGAAAACAAATTAACCCTGTCAATCCTTTCAGTGAGAAAAACAGGCATGAGTCTAACCTTAATGTGTAAATGCTTCAAAAAGCTTTGCCATGGCACTGCTGGGTTCTCATTTCACTCAAGTAATCTCCTTCTTTGTTTGCAGCATGCTTGGGTAGGATTTTTTCCCCCAGTGAGCTAAGAACTTGATTGTGCAAGTAACCCTTTGAAAACATTAGGAAACTTTCATAAGGACAACTTCCCGGAGGAAGGATACCCCAGAGATACACCATACTCTTCACAGCTGATACCAGAAAGATGGAGGTTTACATTATAATTTCTGACTGGAAATTATATTATTTTATATATAACAGAAATAAATTGTTATTTATAATATAAATAATATATAAACAATAATGTATATTATAATTTCTGGCTACCCACTCTCCTTCACACAGGAGTGTTTTATTTACACACTAGGTGCAGTGGCCAACCTTTAGCACATGCCATTAGGATTCATGGTTAGATGATACAAGATGAAATTAAAAACCATTGCGAAAATTCCTGAGCTCTGCCTACACTACATTTCCCATGATAGTTGTTACAACAGTACCTGCCCTAGCAAAAGAGTGTCAGGAGGGGATGCACTAATAAGTTCAAGTTCCCAGGAAAGGTGTGGGAGGATTTGCTTGCTGCAAATATCTCCTCTCTCCAGGGAAAAACATAACAAATGTATTTTAGAAAAGGACTTTCCTTGCATTAATTAGGGCAACACTGAATCACCCATCTCATTACACTGCTGATAGAGATCAGCAAATACTTCCTCCACAAGATTTTAACATCTTCCAGGGGCTGCAGGTAACAGTGCAAAGAGATATATGTACACCACCTCTTTTAACTGAGCACTTGTGTTTCCTGATGGATCTAGATGTTTGCTAGCAGATTCTGCGGGGTTAAGCAGGGAGGTTGCATCCTCTTCCCTATATCCAGGACAGAGATTTGGGAACTGGAAGCTTGATACTCTCCGCATCTGGCTTGATGGCATAAGGATCCAAGCGTGGTGGGATATCCGATGGATAACGTCCAATGCCTGCAGATTGTTTCAAGTGACACAGGCAAGAACTCCTGCTCTATTCCCTGGCCATCCCCATCTAGCATCTTGCTCTATGTCCCATATAGCATGAAGTAACAAGTGAAGTCTGAAAATGGCTTTTCTGTGCAGTAGGAACTGTCCTGGACAGGAGAAATAAAAAAGGCCAACAGCAACAAACCCTCAACACTCTTTAAGGGATAGTGTTCCTCCAGAATTAAATTCTAGGAGACATGAAATTGCAGTTCTGTGGATCTCAGACCTTACAAATGAAATTAACCCCACCAAATCATCCAGGCAGCCTGAGGGTGAGAATACTGCTTCCTGACACCTTCTCTTGCTGCTGGAAGGGGAGGAGAGCAAAGGAAGGAGATTCACCATCCTTTCTTTAATCCCAGTCTGTCTTTGGTTCCCTTAGCTGAAATGTTCATAACAGTTTTGCTGTCTTCTTCTGACTGCTGGGAGATTGTAAAACAGCTTTTCCTGGTGAAATATCAAAATGGCTTGGAAAAACTGATGTTTTTCAAAGGAAAAAAAATTTCATTTGGCCATTTCCATCAGAAGTTTCTTAAATAACTCTATCAAAAGAAAAAAAAGCTGGAGTGAGTGATTTAATTTACATTAAAATGAGATTTTACTCAACTTATAGAATGTGTGATGTCCTATTATGTAGAAACTGAGGACCATGTCATAGCTCATTTGAGATTTGGTTTAGTATTTTAGGAATCATGAAGTGGGCAGTGTTAAAAAAATATATTTTTTCATAATGGGTAATACAGTGCACCAGAGTCTCACAGAGAAATGACAGCACTTACTGTGTGTCCCCCATCCTTTTTTTTCTTCTTATAAGTCAAAGTAGAATCTAGACAGCCTATCTTACATTTCAGAGCATCACAAAACTCCCTTTGGCAGACAACTTATTCATACTGGAGAAAAAGCACTTTGACAGGTTCAAAAATCAATTAAAAATGCCTAATGTGGCTCCAGAAATCACACACTGAATCCCTGTGATACATTTTTAATGAAAAAAAAACTCCTAAAATTCATTAAATGTTATAGATTTATACCTTCCAAATAATTCAAAGCAACATCTCCAGAACTAGCAATGATCTAATCTCCCAAATTGAAAATTATGTGGAATAACATAAATAAGGCATTTGATATGTAGTAAATATTGTTAAAAAAAAAAAAGAGAATAAAAATTACTGGTAATTAGGAAGACTGAAAAGAAATATGTCATTTGATATAAATCAGAAATGACAGTTCACAAATAATTCATTGTTTCTATTATTACACTTTAAGGGTTTTGTAGGGCATACAGCATTGCTTGCTACCAAATAGTTCCACCCAAAAGGCAGTTATTTGGGATAGCAGATGTGGAGTTTCTGTATTGATTCAGTACAGAATGACAGCAGCTATTTCGAAGCAATGAAAGATCTGTAGAGTGACTTGTGATCCAAATTGACTGTATTTTTTGATAGGTATCTTGAGAGACCTTGGAGGTACCTGGGTTTTAAGGATTCACCATGCTCAGCGCTCTCTCAAGTGTGTCTGATACAAGAAGTTGTGCGCTCAGAATTACTAATGAAGCTTTGAAGATTTGGAATAGAAATGTGCATATTAATCCTTAAAAAGGCTCAGATTTAAAGTCTGCCATTGCTGCCTCCTTCTAGAAAAACATTCATTTCTCATCCTGAAAATCATGTCATTTCTTTCATCATTCACGTTTTTTGAAAAAGTAAATTGAGAACTTAGATCCCAATGTATGTGATGGGATAGAGGTATCTTTTAAGGCATCTTTTAAAAATTTGGATCCTGGTTTAGTCTGTGCAACCATGGAAGCAATGAACATATAAGGAATGAATAGCCCCATTGAACTCCAGAGGGACTCCTTCCATGAAACTCTGCTGCCCAGCACATGGAAAGGATACACAAATGAGACTTTACGACAGGGGAAGGCAAATATTTTTAAAACATGGCCAAGATGACAAGATTTGAGAGTTACATGCTGTCTGTGGATAACTTACTGGCATCACACTCAATATAGTGATGGTGTAGCTTGTTGAACAGGGTTTTGCAGCATCTGTGAGGGTTGCACCTACACATTCCCGGGCAAAGTAGGGGAACAAGAAGGGGTTTGAACACACTTTTTCTTCAGACAGCTCTATTGCAACCAGCTGTCATATTTTTGCTGTCCATGCAGTTTTATCCTGCAGTCTTACACTCTAGTTAAAAACTGACAATCCAAGTGGAGAATTCAGAATTCTTGGGAATACTTGTCTACATGTGTGGTGTTTCCTTTCCCTTTCATGTAAATTCTTCTTCTCTTTAAAATGTTAATAGTACCCAATTGAAACCATATCTTAAGGATAACTTCGTGCTTGTCATTGTTATTGCTGGGGAAGTCCAGATTTTGTACCAATTTTAGATTCTCCTGTGTAAAAGGTGACCCATTTGGCATTTAATCTAACATCAAAATTGTCATGAGCCATTATGAGTCGTGGGAGTGAGAGAGAGGGAAACAGATACATATGCACACTGGCTTGTAGCATGTGACTATGGATTGCAGTGAGGCTGGTGGAACATCCTAATCTCACTGATGTAGGTGTGGCCATGGAATTTAACCCATGAAATGGCTAAGGTGAAAATTAAAGGGAAAAGAAAAAAGAAAAAAAAATAAAAAGAAATGAAAAAAAAGAAGGGAAAAAATAATAAGAAGAATAAAATCAAGTACTTCCCTTCTCAGAAGTGAGGGAGAAGAAACTGGAAACTGTTAGGTAAAATTCCACCTTTCCTCATAGCAGATGCAGCCTTGCCAAAGATAGTGTGACTGTGCACAGTGTGCATTAAGAGCAAAATGTGCCATTAAGTTGGTGCAGTGGAAATCAAGCCATAAGGGAGAGGTAAATGAGGTGAAGAAAACACAGAAATACCATTCCTTCCCTTCTTTAAGTAACAATTTTTAGTTTCTTTCAAATAATAACATAAAAAAAGAACATCACCCTAAGTCTTCCAAAATGGGGCAAAAGAGCAAGACTCAGGTTTTTCTGCAAGGATATTAGAGAACCATCTCCAAGCAGGCAGAGCTGTTGTTTTTGGCCTCCCACAGAGTGTGAAGCAACTTCTGAGCACTGGCAAGGCTTCCAGCTCCAGGGCACAAGCAAAGCCCACCCTACCTGGCCTGTGCATCTGTCCCTGCTCCCATCAAGGATTGGACAACCTTCCCTCCAACCTCACAATAAATCCTAGGCAGAGTTGAGCCTTCCCCCGTGGCAAGCAGTGGATATATAAATTACAAAGGTCTCAGCTGGCTTTGCTGTGTGTTTCTGCCAGTTGGAGATCATTTCTCCATAGCTCATAAAGAAGCTTCCTGATCCAGAAATATTCAACTTTATAACTTCTTGAAATTGCCCTCCCCCAGTTGAAATATGGTATTTTAAAAACAATTTCCTTTATCCAGAGACCTCTGTGGGTTTTGAAAGCATGCCATGGATTTAAAATATTTCTTTTAATGGTCAGTGTTTTTAACTGAAACAAAAGTCAATTTTTGCAAAACCACAGATTTCTGTGGTCACTCAGGCTTGCTAATACTTTCCACAAACATCTCAGACAGTAGTTAAAAGAAAGGAATTGTTTTTAAATAATCCTGGCACCTGAAAACAGCTGCTGGGAATTGTTGATATTTTTCATTAATCTCTTGGGAAAAAAAATTGGATGCACTCTTTTAGAGTATTTCTTAAAGGCTCCATAAGCCTACCAAGAGATGACAGATTAATAATTGTGGAAAATTCAGTGCAAATTAATACTCAGACAAAATGTAATTAGCTCAAAAGTTCACTTCCTAGAGTCAGATAATAGTCAAACGTATTCTTCATGTAACCTAATCAGGACAATGAATGAATGCTTGATGCTTTGCTGATAAACAAATGTCATTTCTAGGATGAAAAAGCAAAAATCCCCACGTGGAATGGGGTGGGTTGTACAATAAGGGATGTTGGCACAGCCTGGACCTGCAGAGCAGGGACTGTACAGGTGGGAGCATCAGTCAGGGCACTGAGGGAAGTGTGTTGGTGGCAGAGAAGACTCCCACAAAGTCTCCTGTGCTGAAGCCCACATGGCTTCTCCTTTGTCCCAGCTGCCTTAGGGAGCAGGGAAATGCAGGGAAATGCACTTCCCAAGAAAAGCAGGAAGACTAACTACAGGTGATTGACTCTGGGTTGTAAATCCTGGGAACACTGTGATGCTCTGTTGCTTCAGCTTGAGCATTAGCCTAGAAATTCAAGTGATTTATGGCAGCTTCCTGCACAAGGCAGGGACCAGGGTCTGAGGAACCCTTCTCTGAAGGAAGCAAAGCTGCCTGGGCATGCTGACTTGTTCAGAGCAGATGTTCATAATGCTCTCTCACAGCATTACCAATCCAAAAGCTTTTCTTGACGCGCCATGTGGTCTTAACAACATTTTTACTTCGTGTTATTCGTTCCTGGAAAATTGAGCTGTAAAAGCCTCTTTTGTTGTAACCAGCTGTCCTGATTTGTCACTGTGGGGAGAGCCCTTTGAGACAGACCAACACATGATCTCTCCTCTGGGCAGATGTGAAGGTCCCAAATCCCAGCTGTGCTGCATCTGCCTCCATCAAAATCTGTCACTCTATCGTCTCAAGCACACTAAAAGGGCTGAGTCAGGTAGGGTAGAGTGAGGCTTGATTTGACCTTCTAGTAATATCTCTGGAAGGGCTGAGAGGCTGCTTTGCCCCAGAAATTTGTGATTCCTGTTGAAGAAACTCTCTACTCCCTTCACTACACGTGCAATCAATTTTCATGCTTTTATTTCCAGCAGGCAGTTCCCCGCTGTCAGCCCAGCACTGCTGAGCACACAGAGCTGGCCACACTGCAGAACCAGCACTGCAAAGTTTGTGACTCAGCACAGAAGCCAAGGCCTGACTGGTCATGAAAATTGAATTGCTCCATCATCCCTGAAACATGGAGGTGTCCCTCAGAGGCATGGTATGGGGAAGAAGGTTTCTGTCTCTGGGAATCTCAGGCTGTTACCTGTTCATAAAGACTTTTTTTATTTTTCTTTTCTTTTTTTAGTGAAAGAAAGAGTACAGAGCAGCATATGCATCTCTACAGTCTAAAATACAGAACCACAGAAGGGTTGAGGTTGCAGGGAACTTCAGGAAGTCATCCAGTCCAAAACCCCTGCTCAAGCAGGGCCACCTAGAGCCAGTTACTCAGGACTATGTCCAGGTGGCTTCTGAGTATCTACAAGGAGGGAAACTCCACAACCTGCCTGGGCAAGCTGTGCCACCATCAGTCAGCCTTGAAGTGTTTCCTGATATTCAGAGAGAACCTTCTCTGTTTCAGTCTTTGCCCATTGCCTCTGCTCCCGGCACTGGGCATCATGGAAAAGAATTTGATTTCATATACTTTGGACCCTCCCTTCAGGTGTTTATATACATTGATGAGACCACATTGAACCTTCTCTTCTTCAGGCTGAGCAGTCTCAGCTCTCTCAGCCTTTCCCCATATCAGAAATACTTCATTGCCTTAATCATCTTCACGGCCTTATGTTGGACTTTCCCCAGTATGTTCACGTCTCTCTTGCATCTGACAGCCCAGCACTGGATACAATACTCCAGATGTGTCTCACCAGAGCTGAGCAGAAGAGAAGGATCACCTCCCTCATTTTGCTGACAATGCCTGATATGGCCCAGGACAACACTGGCCTCTGCTTCAAGCACACGTTGCTGGCTCATGTTAAACTTGGTGCCCACCAGCACCCCCCTGTACTGCACAGGTGATTTCCATCCGCGATTTCCATGGCGGTTTCCACCAACATTGGTGTGTTAGGTTGTTCCTCCCAAGACACAGAAGTTTGTGCTTCCTTTTGTAAAAAAGCTGACTGCATCTTTTGGAAATAAGTCCATTAAGTGAATTTCAAATAGAGAAGAAACTCAATAAGAGTCACAGTGAAATGCCAAAATATAGGAATAAATGGAGCATCCCTGAGGACAGGAGAAGTGCATAATGGGAGAGTGAGGAGCACAGAGGAAAGAAGGGTTATTTCCTGTTCCCTGCTCTGCCTGGGACCTGTGAAGTCTGCTGGGTTACAGCTGCAGCCAGACTGCACATTCATAATTAATGACATGAAGTTTGCTCCATGCCAAAAGACTTGAACATGACAAAAGTTGTTGAGCACCCTTCCACTACTTGCTAGGATTTTCAGCCAGCATGCCAAACTCTGGGGAGTGCAAAGCATGTGTGCATCTGTGTGCAGGAGGCATAAGCAGATGGAAAAATCCAGGGAGAGCCAGGATTTCTGCCATGGTTATTTCTGATCAGGAGAGTTCCCCTTGATGCTGATCCTGGAAGAGTTTTGACAGTACAAACTTCCTGACAGAAGAGGCATTGCTTTTCCAATTAAAATATTTCACAAGTGGTCATCAGTTTAACAAATCATCAATTGTGAAAGCATTTTTAATGTGAGGAAAATTGAAAGAAGTTTCAACTTTTCCAGTACTTATTTATTCTGTGTTGACAGATTAGATGAATTTGTATCATATTTTATTGGTACTATGTATGTGTTAGAGCAATAGTGCAGTAATCTGGGCTACCAACCCTTTGCTTTATCTTGCTTAAGGTCCTGCATCTTCTGGGAGTAGAAATGTCATTTTAGTCCAGTCCAGAACGTTTCCCATTAGTCTCAGTATATTCTCTAGGAATGTTAAATAGAGTCAAGACACAGAGAGGAAAAAGAGCACAGAGCCAGTTATAAATATAGGACATTCAGTTTTCTTTAACTGCAAACTTTTACACAATAAATGTCTTCTGAGTGTGGTGTGGTTTATATTGGGCACATATATTGTCAGTAAGAACTCAGGCGTTTTCCCCAGAGAATTCCTCTGCTTTTATTAAGACTAAAAGGAATTAATTTATAACTATGTTTAATTGCCTGCTATCTTGACACAACCTTTTGAGAAGAGTGAGGGTTCCTCCTGCTTTCCAAAAGCAGAGCATCCCCAGACACCCTACTGCCACATGTCCCTTAATCTTTACAGGTGCACTGAAAAATGAGGATAAGAATTTTTCAGTGTCAAGCTATGCTATGAAGAAGGTGAAAGCTGAAGACTAATGAGGCTTTGAGAGAGCATCCTGTGTCTTGATCCATAGGTCTGAAGGGCTAAAAAGATATAAATCTCTTCACTAAGGGCAAATTGTGCCTGACCAATCTAGTGACCTGCTATGATGGAATGACTGCAACAGTCGACAAGGGAAGACTGACTGATGTCTACCTAGACTTCTGTAAGGCCTTTGACACAGTCCCAGGATGTCCTAAGACATCCTTATCTCCACATTGGAGAGACATGGATTTGATGTGGATAAGGAATTGGCTGGATGCACACAGCCAGAGAGTTGTGGTCAATGGTTCTCTGTCCAGGTGGAGGCCAGTGATGAGTGGTGTTCCTCGGGGCTCTGTCCTGGAACCAATGCTCTTCAATATCTTCATCAATGACACAGAAAGGGAGATTGAGTGTGTCCTCAGCAAGTTTGCAGATGACACAAAGCTGAGTGGTGCAGTAGACATAACAGTAGGACTGGATGCCATCCAGAGGGACCTGGACAAACCTGAGAAGAGGGCCCACAAGAACCTCATGAAATTCAACATGTCCAAGTGCAAAGTGCTGCATCTTTGTGGGGGCAATCCCAGACATGAGTACAGACTGGGAGAAGAACTCATTGAGAGTGGTTCTGTGGAAAGAACTTGGGGTTCCTTACGGACGAAAAGCTGGAGATATGACCTGGCAATGTGTGCTGGCAGTCCAGAAGACCAACTGGGCTGCATCAGAAACAGCATGGACAGCAGGTCAAGGGAGGTGCTTCTGTCCCTCTACTCTGCTCCTCAGCACAAGACATAGACCTGTTAGAGCAGGTCCAGAGGAGGGCTGGAGCACCCCTCCTATGAAGACAGTCTGAGAGAGTTGGGGTTATTAAACTTGGAGAAGAAAAGGCTCCAGGTAGACCTTATGACAGACTTTCAGTACCTAAAAAAAGCTTATAAAAGAGATGGAGGGAAACTCTTTACATGGACAGATAGTGATAGGAAAAGGGGAAACAGTCTTAAACAAAAAGAGTGGAAATTTAGATTAGATGTTAGGAGGAAATTGTTTACTGTGAGGATGGTGAGACACTGGACCAGGTTGCCCAGAGAAGTGGGCATCCCTGGAAGTGTTTAAAGCCAGGTTGGATGGGACTCTGAGCAACCTGGTGTAGTGGACAGTACCCCTGCCCATGGCAGGAGAGTTGGAAGTAGATGATCTTTAAGGTTCCTTCCAACCCAAACCATTCTGTGATTCTATCTGAATAGGCAGATGAAGCTCACCTAGAAAGGCAGAGGGCAGGGGGATGTCTGAGAGACATGAAGCAGTTGTAATTTCATCAGTTTTCCTCCCATCTAATAAATGCATCACCACAGTGACTTTCCGCAGATGTTGTACCACTTGGTCACCTTTGGAGACTTTTCCCCAGAGGTCCCTTCCCATGCATGCCCTTCAGAAAAGGCCACATTATGAAAATAGCTATTTCCTGGGATACGTGCTGCTCAGGAAGGCCCTTTGGCATACCCAGATCATCTTCTGCAATATGTCCCTTTCCAGTGAGTGTCTCCTCTGAAAGCCAGGTGGACTAAAATCCCCTTCAGATGTCTCCTTCTCCTCCTGATAATGCAGGTGTGAAAGGAAGTAGGCAGATCCCACCCACAACTCACAGGGGAATGGTCCAAGAGAGATCAGGCTGAAAAAATGTGAAGCTACAGATCAGATAAGGAGAACTGCAGTAGTTAAATGGGTACCTCTGGCCACAGCCTAAATGACCCAGAGTTGAGTCTCTAGAGGCAATTAATTAAGTGTCTGCTATCACAAGTGATAACATATGAGTCTTAAGGTCTGTCTCATCAAACTCCACTCTCTGATTCCAGTGTGGAGAGGTCAGCTGTGTTTCAAGCCACAAGAGAAGCCGCATCAACAGAAAGTGATCTGCACCAGGGAAGGCTGGGGACATTGAACAAGGAAAGAAGCAGTGATGGGGATTGTGCAGAAAACAAAGTTGATTAAGAGTGATGGAAAATCAAAGACTAAGTGAGAAGATGGAGGGAGGAGGACAGCAAACCAGAACAAGAGACAAAAGGCAGATGAGAGAAAATGAGAGGAGACTGAGAGGAGAGAGAAACTAGGGCAGGAGAGACAGATGGGGAAATGAATTGGGAAAAGAGTATGAAATAGTGCAGCACAGAAAGGAGATGGAGAAAGGATCAGAACACAGTGGACCACAGAGGAAAACAAACAGGACTTTCAGAACAGCAACTGTATCCATAGAAACAAGGTATAAGTGGAAAGGGGTGTGAACCCTTACATCTCCCCAAGCTAAATTAATATAAAGATATGCCCTCCCCAGGAACAGTCCATCACCAGCAAGTAGATATCTGGGACCAAATCATCATATGTGCTTCTCTTGTGCTACAGGGGAGTCACTGACTCTCTTAGAAGCAATCTCTGTTTGAGGGCACATGTTTCAGCCTCATATTTGTAAGGATCTGAGAGGGAAGGAGAAAAAGAAATTAAACACCCTTTGCCCTCAGCAGGAACTTACAGACAGATTTTCTCTCTAGGGGCTTAGTCTCCTCCCTGCTCTTGCACACAGCTGGCATCATAGTGGCAGCAGGATGAATAAAGTTGATTAACCCCATTGCTGTTCTGTGTCAGAGATGGTTTAAGGTCTTGCAATCACTTTATTCAACATAGTTAGGAGGTGAATTACCCTGGGGTGGGCTTCCTTTCTAGCTTCAGTAATTTGAGTTTTAGTAAGAACCTGTCTCCCCTATGACTGATGCTATTTCTGTTCCTTCTTGTGAGCACACACTTGCCATCTCCTTGCAACTCCCCTTTCTTTGTAGTCCTGGCCAGAAAGTTGAAGTAGAGACCTCTGTCTCTGCCTCTGGTGACACTTCTCCAATCCTGCCATGCTCCTGTAAAAGATATGGCATCCCAAAGCTTGTTCTATATAACAAATCTTACACACATCAGCCAACCATGCCAACCTCCCATCTCCATTTCCTGCTGGCTTTATGGCTTTTGACTCTTCCTCCCTTTGAACTTTGCAGCCAGGTACAGGATCAAGTCATGACTGCTACACTATAACTTAGAGCCCAAAGCTTGGCAGATCTGTTTATCCTCTTCCCTGTGCTGCCCAGCTCTGTGACTTGAGGCAGAGCACATCACTGCAGCAGAAGTCAAGAAACATCCTCCACTGTTAATTATCTGATTAGTGCTGTCCAGCACCAAGAAGTAGAGCAATGATGGCTACTAACTGCTTCTTTAGGGAATCTAAAATCCTAGTCTTTTCCATCCTGAGTTCATTCCCTTCACCCCAAAACTGCAGTAGCAGCTCGAGACATACACGCACTAAGCACACAACCAGTGCCACATCATTTCCCAGCAGAAGTAATTCCTCAGCTTTATTATCCTCTATCACACTGCATTGCTGTAGTCCAGAAATCCACCTGGCTGACTGTCCACATATATCACCCAACAGAGTATATCCTATAGAAAAAATGTCAGGCTGTCATTTCACTCTAGCTGAGGAATCAATTCAAAGTTGGATGATAGCTGTGAGTAGCAAAGACCACTGCTCAAAACTTCACCTGCAAACAAGGCTGAGCAGGAGGTGCCTTAGAAGGCAGCGATACAGTAAATGTAGGATAAATACACATACTGCAGAGCAATGTATCCTTCGGTCCCAAATACTGCTATCTAGGAAGATGGTAACATAGTGCAGTGACAAAGAAGGAGGTAATTACAGGAAGAAGAATGGGATGACAGTGAGCTGTTGCTTTCCAAGTCACTGCCCAATATCAGTTAAACCAGCCAAGCAAAACTGCCTACCTCCGTAAACACCTTGGCCGTTAAGTTTTAGTTCTTTGACCCTCCTCTCTTATTTGCTGAATCTGACAATTTCTCAGGCCTTTTTTTTTTTCTTACCATCTGTATAATTATTTAGGCTACCAGGTTCATAAATACCAGGTACCATGTGCATAAATATATCTAGTGTTGTAATTATTATAATAATTAAACATATTCTTTTCACTCTTACTATCTTTTTTTTCTTCTGTGAAGAGATTAACGTTTTGAGACTTAAATTTACCATGAGATTCAGATGCTTCAAGCTGAAAAGTCTTAAGTACATTGCAGATTCTGCCCTACCATCTCACTACAACTACAGTTATGAGGAGTGTTTACACATGGAAAGGCAAGTCTGTGCATCCTGGACACACAATGACAATAGAAATTAAGTTAAATTAAATTGCAAAATATGTAACTCAGGAACAGTCCATTATTTTATTTAGAACAAATGAACAAACAAACTACCACCCCTGCCCCACCCCATCCCCCTCAAAGGTAAACCAATAACAGCCACACCAGGAATCAAAATAAAATAAAATAAAAAAACTATTAAAAAGCGTGCAGATCCTAAATAGAATTCTTTTTATTTGCTGCCAATTCAGACTAGTTGTGTAGCAGTAACCACTGCGTCCAGCTTGCTGCAGCCCACACCACTACACCCATTTTCTAGGTGAGGACACTGAAGAATATATAAGATTTATAGTGCTCTGAAACCACACACAGGAGATTTTTCATTACCCAGGCCCCAAAGGGGATATAATTGGTTTCAGAATTTATGTGCAATAAATCCTTCTGCTTGGTTATTTGTTAATAAGTTTTGTTTATAATACTTTGCAGTGTCTTCAGTGCCTCCTCTGTCTGTTGTGGCAATGAAGGTCCAAGCTTTGTGTGTTGGACTGTTGGGGCATCAGTAACCCTGTAAATTTAGGCACAAAACGACTAATGTCTTGTGCTGAGGCCAGAAGATAATAGTCAAGGCAGGTCAGAAAAGGTTCTGCACTTCTGCACTTTGCTTCTGTGCCATGGACTGTACATATGGCAAGGCAAAGTTGTTTCTTGTTTTGGGAAGGTCTGTGAGTAGGCAGCGTCAGAAATATCCAGATATAGGAGGAATACTGGATGTTCTGATTTGCCAATATTTCTCCTGACTAGAAAAGTAGATCTGTAAAACAAGTCACATTTTTGCCCCC
This sequence comes from Neopelma chrysocephalum, assembly GCF_003984885.1. Taxonomy (NCBI): domain Eukaryota; kingdom Metazoa; phylum Chordata; class Aves; order Passeriformes; family Pipridae; genus Neopelma; species Neopelma chrysocephalum. Next base: position 10,268,516 of record NW_020897725.1, on the reverse strand, counting down.
CTTTTTGTCTTCCAACATTCATTTTTAATCATATCCATGCAGATCATCTCCATGCATTGCTGTAGATTGTGGAGGGTCTCAGTCATGGGACTTTTAATCACATAGATTTTGAGCAGGGGGCTTGTCCATGGATACAAGAGTCAGGAAAGCAATTAGTCCCTCATCGTATATTGTAAACAAGGTCTTTCTAATCAACTTTGTAATCCAGTTGCAGAGATATTTGGCCATTTAACTTGGGCAGCTGATGATGGTGTTGGGCACTGCAGCTCAGATGAGTTTCTCAGAGAAGTTTTGCTAACACACTGAGGATGGTCTGTCCCAGTGTGAAAATCATTGTCCTTGAGTACATTTTCAGAACATTAATGGGAGCACCTGGATTCAGCATATCTCACACTTGATGTCTTCATCTGTGTCTGTGTGATTGCTATCCATTGATCCAAAAAAGTAATAGTTTCAGCTCATCACAGCATAATTAGATTACATCGTCTGCATCTGGGTAGAGAGTGAAAACCCATGGACCATCAACAACAAGTTGCATTCCCTTTAATGCATCCCAGAGGGAATGCCCGTCATGTGTGTGTTAGCATTAGCTGTCAGAGAATGGTGGAAGGTGCATTGGGAAGAGTGTGGCCAGCAGGTCAGAGGAGGTGATCCCCCCACTCTACTCAGCCCTGGTGAGGCCACATCTGAAATACAGTGTCCAGTTCTGGGCTCCTCAATACAGGAAAGACAAGGAGCTACTGGAGATGGTGCAGTAGAGCCCATAAAGGTGATTTGGTGCCTGGAGCAAGATTGTAGGAGATGGGCTATTTTAAACTAGAGAAGTGAAGAGTGAGAGGGGATCTCATTAAGGCATATAAATATCTCAAAACCAGGTGCCAGATTCTTTCTGTGGTGCCCAGGGACAGGATGAGGAGCAATGACCATAAACTAAAACACAAGAAGTTCCACCTCAACATGAGGAAGAATTTGTTTACACCGAGGATTGCAGAGCACTGGAACAGGCTGCCCAGGGAGGATATGGAGTCTCTCTCTCTGGAGACATTCAAAACCCACCTGGACGTGTTCCTGTGTCATCTGCTCTACATGTCCCTGCGTTGGCAGGGGGATTGGACTAGATGATCTCCAGAGTTCCTTTCCAAGCCAAGCAATTCCATGATTCTGTGATTCTTTGACTCCTGACTCACTCTGTGAAGTCCTAGTCAGTCCATAGGGCACTGTGCACTGCCTTAGTCCATGAACACCTTAGTGTCTCACAGACACCGTTTGCATGCCCAAGCCCATAAATACCTTAGTATTTAGTCTCACAGACACTGTTTGCGTGCCCAAGCACACCTGTGTCTCTTTCAAAGACATGTTGAACCCGAGGTAAACAAACAACAACGTTCATGTGTCCCTAGGTTTCCCAGGTGGGCTAAATAGCACACAAGTCATTCTGTTGCTGCTCTCTCTGTAAGGGTTAGGCAGAGCCACTATCACAGAATAAAACCATAGCAATCACAGGTAATTTTCAGGTGAAGAAAGCATATCTTTGCTGTGGGCTCAGCCTTTTCCTTGTGATGAATACTTTTATCATTACATCAGTAGGGAATCCGCTTGGGGCTCAGACGTGAGCAGTACACAATTACTTGACAAGGAAATCCTTTACCCAAACAAGAGTTTGCCTGAAAGCTGATTTCACAAAGGTTTTGAGATCTTGTGTTACCAAATCACTTCTTCTTTGTAACCTTCTGCTATGCCTATTGCACTCACTTGTCGAATTTAGACTAAATGATCACACATATTTCAAAAGAAGTTATGACAGGGCAGGCAAAAACTGGATTTTGAAACTTATGGGGAGTTTCAGCCTTGGATAGTTTAAAAAACACTGGAAAATAATAAAAAAACACAGCACATCAATCATTGTGGCCCAGCCTAGGAAAAGGGTCTCACTGCCTTGATATCATTCCTTGCAGCCCTCTTTCTCTGGATGCCACACAGCCCCCACATGCAATAGGAACCATCCTCACTAATAAAACAGCAAAAATTTCACTTTCCAGAAATGTAATATATGGATGCCATTGATGCTCTTTCACTAGTAAATCTTTTGTTTCACTTATATTGGAAAGGAATAAAATTATCATCTTCCTGTGCTGACGTCAGTGAAAGAGGGAAGGGAAGGTTTGGGAAGGTTTGGGAAGGTTTGGAAAGGGAAGGTTTGGGAAGGTTTGGGAAGGGAAGGTTTGGGAAGGAAAGGTTTGGGAAGGTTTGGGAAGGGAAGGTTTGGGAAGGTTTGGGAAGGTTTGGGAAGGTTTGGGAAGGTTTGGGAAGGGAAGGTTTGGGAAGGTTTGGGAAGGTTTGGGAAGGTTTGGGAAGGTTTGGGAATTAACTGAAATTTCATCTTTATGGAAGATATATTAAGGAAGCAGTCTGTCCAAGAGGCTTTGAGCCCTTATTGGCATAATATGAAGGACATGTCCTCTCTCATTTCCCAGCTCTGTGTGGTCCCTTAGTCTTCTTTGCTGCCCATTAAGTTTTAGAAGAGACATATGGCAGCAGTCACATACTCTCGTTCAGTATAAAATGCTGTTTTTCCTTTGGTCCTTGAGGCATATATTTTGATTTTTTTTTCCCATATATAACTGAAATCACAGAAATATCACCTGCCACTTCAGTGTGAAGTGGAAAGACAGGTTTTAATCACACCAATGCCAATGGACAGCCAAAGGAGGAAGTGCACAAGGCTCCCATACAAGACTCTCTTACCATTCCTCATAGTTCAATACATTTGGAGGTGAGCTGGAGATGAACCAGAAAGTCCTGACAGCATCCATCTTCATTCTGGAGAAGAGATCCCTGAGGAAGGTCTCATTAACCTGTTTCCTGAGCTGGTAACAAGAGAGTTGCTCCAGCCTTGCAGTTATGAATGAGTATGAGCATTAGCAATGGTAAAGGCTCACAAGAGCCCAAGCCAGATCCATGTAGTTCAGCTGTATCAGCTGACTTCTTCAGACAGAACCTAAGCCATCTCCAACACCTGGTGGAAAGAGGGGAGGGGAAGAGGCTAAAATGGATCCTGCTTTGGTAAAGAAGTTAAATGTTGAAAAAACAAACCCAGAGGTTTTAATTAAACCCAAAGCAGAGGGATTTTCTCTGGACAGTTGTCAAATCCCAGTCCTCTTTCACATCTGCAGCAGCAAAGGAATTGCCAAGTGCGATGATCTGCACTCTGAACCACATCGGTGCCTCCAGGACCTGAACCAAGCAGCTCTGCAGGAAGTTAAAGCTTAAGCCTCTGTTTAATGAGCCTCAGCAGCAGAGTTCTCCATTTCCTTTGGCCATAATCCAGCTTCCACATACAGAAAAACCACTCTGCTTTCAGACAGAAACTTTATCCATCAAGGGTGAGAGAATGAAGCAGATTATCACCTTATTGAAAGAAACAACATATTGCTTCCTAAACAAACCCTTGTCCACATATCACTCTAGCTGTTGGCTGCTAATAGAGAGTGACTCCTTGTCACTGTTGCTGTCCTTTAATGCATGTCTACATTCCTGCTCCACTGTGATGCCACTGTCACCAATTTTGCAGATACCCTTTTAATCTTATTGTCAGGAAAGACGCTTGATCACAAATCCCTAAAATAGATTCTGGCTCCTCACTCAACAGAACTTAGGATGTTACTTTATCTAGTTTTACTCAAGACAACTAGCAAACTTTGTTTATGTATCAGCTAAGAAGCTCAGAAAACTCATGGACATCTGAGGTTAAAGATGGAATGATTTGGTGCTCTCAATTTACAAGATTATTTTATCTGCCTCCCATTCCCATGGTGCAAACAGTGAGAACACAAGATTTCTGTGTGTCCTGGAGTTTATCTACCATCTTTGTATTGAACTTGTACTGAGCATCAATAAAACAGAGGCACTCCTACTTATATAACCTCCTTTTGCAGAACAGGATGTGTCACTAGGATGTGGTGAGTGATCCAGGATCTTCCCTTTCAAAGAATGGCAATGTTTTGCAACCTCAAAGACCTATCTCTGAGAGGCTTTGCTACAATTTCTATAGTAATTAAGACAGGGGACTATACTGAAATTTTCTTCTTGGCAACAAATGTGGACACATTTGTGGATTGTACTTTAAGCTGTCCAGGGATAACTACACCTAGACTAGCCCAGGTATAGTTTCTAGTGATCTGGATATATAAAATGATTTTAAGATCCATCACATTCCTTCCCCTTTGTATATGACACGAGTGCAAGAAACAGGTCACCAAACTTTGATTAAAAGAGAGCATGATACACATTTATCTTGGTTTGGGGAGCTTCGGTATAAAAGTCTGTCACACAGTTGTTCAGGTTGTTGCACCAAGGCTCAACTGTGTCCCTGCATAAGTTCTAAACACCATGTCTGGAGATACAATGAACCAAGAGTTATACAGAGATACGAGCCGCACAAATGTGTACATGCAGATGTATACATTTTTTCCCTGAAAGCTCATTACTTGAGTATCAAAGCATGCATTTCATGAGGATCAATTCAAAGACCTGGAAGGTCTTTGAAGGAAACAGGGAAGAGGAACGGACATTTAAGTGACTTGCTGGGGGACATGGAGAGAGTCAGTAACAATCACCTACTTCTCATATCGTGCCAACAGGAGGATCATCTTAACTGTGAATCTAATATAGTTTGCATTGTATATTAGTAAAATTACACTGTAATTGGAGCAACTTAACCCTGTTCTGATCCAGTGTCAGTATGAGCAGTGTGGCACACCAACCTAAATAAGAAGTGAGGAACTTCCTCTGCAGCCCATGTGCCTTTTTTTTTTTTTTTCCCCACTTAGGAACCTGGTCCACACAGAGTCAGCTGGTCCCAAAGCAGTGGTGGAAGAAACCCTGGCAAGAATTGTAAGTGGAAGATTAGATTTAATTGAACGACATTTTGCTTCGCAAAAATCACACAGATGGAGAGGCCCGTTTTTAAGGAAAGCTAAAGGTCATACACTGCTTAGGCAGAAGTGAAATTTGTCCATCCTGTTAATTCTAAAAATAAACTGTTAAGAATGTAATAAAAATGGACTTAGGACTAAAGGCATTTTGAATATTTTGAAATGCTTATGTATGAGCCATGTGGGACACATGTACCTAATGAAGGAAAGAGGGAATTTGCATAGTAATTAAAAACATGGGCATGAACACCATAAGTCTGCAAGATAGAAACCACGTTGCTGTCCCAAGACCACTTGTAAACTAGGACAATGATTTCACTGCCGTGGTTTGAGAGCAGCAGCAGCATCTGTAACCTTTGAGCAGAGGGTGCATATGATCAAATCACTGAAACTGATAAGAATTATAGGACCTCATTTATTGACTTCAGAGGGTTTAGGAAAAAAAAACCTTTCAGCTTGCATATTTCTTTTTCCTTTTCTAATTAAATTCCATGATAGCTAAGATTTGCAATAAGGAAAGAATTGAGTCTTCCACCTCCAAAGGCAAATATACATCTCCATACGTATACCAGTTTCAATTAGTCTTAACAGGGAAGGTAAGCCCTTCTGAAAAACTGATTCAGGAGCACTGGTTTCTCTATAATGGGTAATGACCATGAAAGAACTCAGAGCTCCCAAAATTAAAGCAGATCTTTTTCTCAGAGAAATATTTACAAAGTTTCTGCAGCTTTTAAGCCACGCGTGCATTGAGTGATGGTATGGATATCTATTTCTCATGCTTCTAATCTTACTTGTCTCCTTCTGAGCCTCAGGATTATTGTCAAAGGTACCAATGACATGAGGTTTGGTGGGAGAGTTGCCTGAGCCACAAATACAGGTGACACATGAGTGCCACATATGTCCTTTCAGGTCCTATAGGAGATGGAAAAGTAGGAGAGCTTAAAACAATTCTCACTCTCATGATAAAATACCAAGCAGGCATCATGTGTGGTACAATTCTTCCTTGAAGGTCATCAATTTAATGTGATATTTTGAGAAGACCAACTGCCACAGAAAAACTTTAGATATACTACATCATCAGAACAGACTTCCACCCTAGGGGAGGCATATTGTTCCCAGTTGTTTGAGAAAAGAATAGCTTTATGAAAAAACAAATACTTTAAGGCTTTTTAATATACAAGCATGAAACGATGTTTCATCCTACAATACTGCAAATAAATGCCAAACCATTTTCATTCCCTCTGGACTCCAGTGAGAGCTGAGGGTCTCAATTTCCCTGAGGAGTTTAGTGTGCATATGGAGGAAAGTCTCCAGTGTGAGGATGGACATGTGCACATAACTGAATTTTGTTTTTTCTCAGAAGCAGAAGACCTTTTCCTACATAAACAGGATTTATCCTGATCATGATTTGATGTCCGGAAACCAAGTGTCAGTGAGACAAACTGGGAAGTACTGTCTTTCAGTGGGGCTTGCACATGTCACTATAGAGAGAAGGGTGATGCTTTGAGTGGTATAAAACTACCTACAGACCTCAAATATACTTCTCTTTCATTGCATCATAATTTTTCTTGAACATTCAAGGAGTCACTTCACCATGCATGACAATAGAGTGGTTTGAATCAGGCTGCCTCAGAAGCAGGTCTGATATCTATCTATGCTTGAGATCTGGGCAACAGAAAAAATATCTTCTTAAAGCAATTGCAAATACAGGTTATCAAAAAAAGAAATTTTACATGAGTAAGCCAAAAGTCCCCCCAGGTTTGCTGTATAACAGCAAACTTATTGCAAGTCTTTCTCTGCAGAGCCCAAGCATTGAGTGAAAGGCAGATATTCGCTGAAAACATCTGGCATCTGAGAAGAAACCTGCAGTAACCCAAGGCAGGGCTCGCAGCCCAGTGGGTCTTTTCTGGGTCCCTGTGTCCCTGAAGACAGAAAGCTCCCTTACACTGCAGTTCATCTTTGCTGTAATCCTGACAAGGACATCAGTCTGGTGGAAAACAGAAGATTGGAAGGCTTTTGGGTTCAGAAATCATTATTTTAATCCTGGCTGTAGCCAAACATTCTAAAACCAAACCCAAAGAAATTATAGCCAACAGGAAATTCTTATTATCAGTTGGCTGTATTTATCAGTTCCTCAGTGTCATAACCCAGACCCTTACATGCAATCTAACAACTCTAGCTGTCATCCTCCAAATAATTATCACAGACAGGATTTATGTGTTTTGCTGGTTTATGGGGATTTGTATTTAATGATAAGCATTAGGTCCTGAATTTAAGTTTATTCAAAGCTGAAGATTCCTCATATGACTGAATTGGTTTAGGGTCTTATCTGTCTGGTTTAATACAAATTGTTCCCTTTTTGATTTGCTTTCAACAAGAGTTTTAGCCCCAGGAGCACAATTGGCTCTAAGGAATTCAGAAGGTGAGCTCCTCAGTCTGTTGGTCAGCTCATAACACACAAAAGAAATGTAGAGTGGAGAAGTAAGATGCATTTCTGTCTTCACCACTCATTAGTGCTGCTCTGGGGTGGGAATAACACCTCACTTGTGCTGTGATAGAGCAAACTGTGAGCTGAAGCAATTAATTACAAAAAGAAAGATCTTCTTGTAAAACAGGGTCATCCCACCTCCTTGTTAACAGCTCCCCACAAATCTCTCCCCTGGGCTCATTGCTCAGGAGCATGACCTGCGTACAAGCACAACAATTGGCAACCTGTTTACTTGGGACTGGACACTTGATCCGCTTTTCCCTCTATTTTCTCACCCTTGTTCCTCTCTAAACCAGTTATATCCCTCCCTTTCCCTGTCTTTGGTTTCTCCCTTAGGCCATCCCATACTAGGTCTGGTGTAAGCCCCAGATCTCTTCATCCCAGTCTCTGCATCTCATAACATGTGCCATACCCAGGCAGTGATTCTTCTCCCACCTGTGAGGTGAGCTGGGGAGCTGCTCCTGTTTCTCTTGGAGAGGGTGCTACCTCCAGCCCATGAAGCTGAGGCTCTCCTGGAAGAGCCCAGGTTCAATTCAGAGGCTTGTGTCTCTGACTGGGACATTATGGCTCCCCGGCTTGCTCTTGGGTCTCTGGGTTCCCTGTGTGTGTATAGATGAGCCTTTAATCACACAACTTAACACTGTTCTTCCAAAATATTTCACGTCGCATGAAATAAGATCCCAAGAACAACCCTCTGGAGCTGTCCTACTGCTTGCTGGGCTCTGCATCTGTGTGTTGCAGCTTTTCCGTACATCTTTGGATAAGACACTTACTTGGTGTGTACCATGGGACATAATACACTGGGTGAGTGGAGGAGGGTGATGATGTTGGGCACTTTTTTAGTGGTTGTGAGATATTGCCAAAGACTTGGTTGAGAAAAGGCTTAAAGAAGGGAATACAGAGGGCTGTGCTTCTTCCAGAGTGTGTTAGAAATGAAAAACAGAGACAGAACTGTTCTGAGAGAAGGGTGCTTTCTGGGCACTTGGGACATCTGGATTCATCTAAAAAACATGTGAAAATCTTGATTGTAGGGAAATGATCTGCAGTCTCTGCATCATGGAATAATCCTCCATTGGGACATGGGACAGAAGACCAGAATACTGGACCCGTGCTATCCTGTGCTGCCACACGCCCTTTATCCCATACTCAACAACTTCCAATACCAGCCCTTCTGCTCTTGAGGGCTGCAGTCTGTCCATCTTCCTCATTTTTGTGCGTTAAATCCAGGTATTGATGTTTGTTTCATCTTCTCCCTTGAGGACAAGGTAAAGCACTACTACACTTGCTGAATTCATGACTTTGTGCAAACTATATTTATATGACAGCAAATCTATATAACTTTCCTATGTCCATTTACTCTGTTGTTCAGCTGTCAAGAAAATGCAGCCCATCAGGTCCTTGTCAAAGGGCACAGCAGTTGCCTCTTTCTCCTGGTTCAGCAAGGATCCTTTGCCCATGAAAGCCAAACACAAAAGCAGAAGTTTCCTTGGGACTTTTTTCCTCAAAGATGAAAAGAAAAAAGAAAAAAAATTAAAAAATAACCCCACACAAACAAAAAAAGAAAATAAGAACTCTATTCTAATAAGTGGTTATATTTTTTTTCCCTGAATAGTTCATCTTTAACTTTTAGCCATCACCCTGGTCCCCCTCTATATGTCATGTTTTCCATAAACCATAAACATATATAAACCAGGCAAATTAAAGGAATGGAAGAAAAAGATAAACCCCAAGAACAGTTAGTAAAGCGAGGGAGGGAGAATCTTGGTCTATCTGTGCCTTACAGTCAAGAGATGATGGTAAAACACCACTGTGAAAGTAGGTTTTGAGCAGTCTAACAGAGCATTTGGAGGGGAATGGAAATAAAAGTAGTCCCAGAATAGAAATCTAAGACTTCCTGATAGTTCTAAATTGAAAACAGGACTGGTGGATCTCATATTAGTCACTGAAGACATTTCTGTTCCCAGAGTATTCATAATACCCTAGAAGATTTCCTAATTTTCCTAGTCGTTGGTCACTTTGGTCTTTTCATACCATAATGTAGACTTTACAAGGATATGGCTTAGTATTTTAAATTGAGTACAACCGGGAGACAATAAAGATGATGCCGGCTATAGAACTGAATTTTGTTAGAAAATTGCTATTTGAAATATGCATGGGAATGTATTCATTGCAGCAATCTTTCATTAAACTCTAATCTTGCATGGAATCTTTGAGTTTGGAAACCACAGAAGGTCCAGGGCTTTCTACTATACTGGTGGTTACCGAGGTCTGTAATCAAGCATCAGTACTCACGCAGTCCCAAATCCTTAAAAACTTAATCTTGAATTTTGGTACCACTCCCAATTCTATCATAAAAGTTTAGAAAACATGAGCACTGCAGGTTGACAGGGAATTTTCAGACCTTCTGTATTGTCTGAGGTGGATGGAGGAATCTGGAGATTAAGAGACAATATTCCAATGCTAGGAGCTCTGGAAAAAAACAACCAAGCCATTCAGTGTCCTCATATAACAGACATTAATTCTTCCCATGTTGCCTGACTTTAGGCTAAGCTCTTCAGAAGCACACAAGCCCAATGTCTCTAGGCAGCCTGAGAGGAAGAACTGTCCCAGGGTCACCAATGAACTTATGTGCTGGTCAGATCTGACTGGCTGGCCACTGAAGGGCCTCTCTTTCATGTACGCCAACTCCCAGAGCTTTTGAAATTAAAATGTCGTAATATCCCCTTATGCCCATTTTACTTTTGTTGAGTCATTCCTGATGTCATGATTGGGGAATGATCAGCAGCAAAATCCAATTAAGCTGGAGTTGATTATCCTGAGCATTACCCTGATAATTATATTTATTATGTGGCATAACACTGCTGAACCCTTACACTGGATTGCTAAATCCATCCTATGCACAGGTCAGAGTTATTTGAAACAGTTAATTTTTATTAATTTTTAGTAACCACATTTTTACAATTTTTCTAGTACCACTTTAAGAGAGAAGATGCTGGCAGGACAGTAGATGTTTGGTTGTGGAGTGAAAACAAACAGATGTGACCCAACAGGCTGCTGATCCCTTTTTCCGCTCCTTGTTATCTTGCTCATGTCTCACAGTTCATCAAAGAAGTCCCAAATGGAAGGGATGAAGCAGAATTTTACTGTTGGCCAAATCTCTTCTTATGCAGTGAAGAAGACTCAGAGATAGCTTTTTAAAGCTGATTTTTTCAGTGTAAGTTTAGTATCTAAACATCCTGAAAAATTTGCCCTAAGCTAGTGTGAAAAATGAGTCTCAGTGAACCCAAGTGTTAACCTTGGCTTTTTGCAGCATATAAGGGGATAGTGAAGTCTCTAAATGATTTAAAGCAATACTGGAGTCCCCAAACCTCAGTTCTGCTCCCAGCATCCTCCTTACTCCTGGGTTTCCCATTCTGCCCATTTTCATGAATGATTTTCACCACTCATCTCACAGCAGCAACACTTGCAAGTGTTGGGGAAAGTGCGTCTGCACAGAGGCAACACAGCCCTGAATGATGGCACTGGACTTGTAAGCTCTTGTCATTTAGGACCAAACAGAAATGTGGAGGCTGAATGGATTTGGACAATTGGACCCTTCCCTAAGGCCCTTATGTTTAATGTAAAAATTTAAAAAGTGTGCAAACATGATTTTTTTTAAATTGTGTTTGTTTTTTGTTTGTTTGTGGGTTTTGTTTGGGTTTTTTTGTACTTCATCTTATGTTTGCCATTATGGTGACCCATCAGCAATGTAGAACCACTATGCTATGTCACCCCATCCACTCCCTCTTCCACCCCTCCTTTTAACTATTACATAAAAAAAAGTTCATATCTCCACACATACAGGAGGCCAGAGCCACACAGGAAGTGGGAGAGCCCCAATACCCCAGTCAAAGGCACGACCACCTGCCAGGGCAATCCAAGAGGAAATTTGGCTCCATAGGCTGAGGGTGGTACCTACTCTATGGGAGAACACAAGCAGCTTTCTGGGCCTCCTCTAATTGAGGAGGGTCTCTGCACGGGGATGGAGGGGAAGATCATCTTTGGATTGTGTAAGACTTGTTAAGGGGTGGCTAGGGAGGTAACCAAAGACCAGGGAAAGGAAAGCATTAGCAAGGATTAGGGAGGAACAAGCGTGGGAAAATAGAACGATAAGGGGATAGAGTGACTGGTCGGGCGTAAACAGGTTTCAGGACAGTGTGCTTGCCCGGCCATGCCCTCATGAGTACTATCTGTCCTGTCTGCTCATTCGACACCACTTTAAACCTAATTTAAACCCTCTTTCCCTGTGTGAGAGACTCTCTGCTTGCACATGAGGACAGCTCTGAGTGAACTGAGCTGGGATGGGATCAGGAGCCATGGGGTCCCCATGTCTGTGGTGCAGCAAGTGGAGGGAGTGTGGGTGCGCGAGTCTGTGATCACTAGTGAAGATGGAGCTGGACCAGCCAGTGAGTAGGTGACATGGCCTTTGAGCAGGGTGGTCAGTGAGTCTCTGAGGTCAAGACCAAAGAAGACTGGAGAGACCAGGGAAGTCCCAGACAGATTTCTGTGTGAGTTGGTCTGTAATAGCAACTGAAGTGGGGCTGTGATCTCAGGAACTTGTATCTCCATGGCAGAAAAGGCCAAGGAAAGAAGGGAAAGCACAGCTATAAAACCCAGGTTGTGGTAGCAGCTGCATCCATCAGTCATGAGTCTGTCTGATCTGTGGGTTCCATAGCCCTTCTTCCCTTCCTTTCTTTTCCATTTGCATCCCACTAATCTCCTGTCTTCCTAAAGGAAAATGTGTAATTAATGCTCAAATCTAGCCAATGCTTTGTGGCCTCCCTCCATCCTGCCTTTTCAAACCTAATCTGTGATCAAATTCACCCACCAAACTCAGATGTCTTTCCAGGGATGAACTTTCACACAGTCTTGGAAGCAGTTTTCTAGTTTTGTGGTTGGTGAGAATAAAAAATTAATGCGACTTGTTCCATGTAGAAGCATCAGTCACGCATTGTGTGTACACTAAATTCACAGGGACATAGAAATTAGAGACTGGAAAGCCCAGGGGAGAGAACTGCTCTTGCTAAGGAGTTGTGCAAAATTGTATTCTGCATAGCATTAAAGTAAGGAAGGGCTTTGGGCATTCCTGAACTGTCATGTCATCCTTGTTTTCTTGTCACCTTCTTCATGAAACACAGATGTGGGTATTGTCTTTCCCCGAGAAAGTAGCTTATTAATTTTAATGAACAAGGAAGATGTGTGCTGTTGAGGAACAAGCTCAAATTAAAATATTATTATTATTACATAATCAAACATGGGCCTTTCACAGCGAGATTTAAAGAGCTATGTCCTTATTTTTAGTTAAAACCTGTACTGAGCTGGCTTATGATCCATCAACATCCCTGTCTGAGGATCTGACCCAGATTAGATATATTTGATTCAATTCTCAGGCTATTATATACTCTTCCATTATGGATCAAGTCTTAATGCCAATCAAATGGTATTGGATAAGCTCCAAATGGTTTTAGCTGAGTAGGAATGGCCCTGTTCAGACCATGTGCTTAAGGTCAGTGTCTGCTCTCAGGTATAAATCCAGCAGAATGCCACTGAAATCAATTGAGATATAGCTGATGTATAGCAATGACATTGGCAGCAAAAATCGACTGCCTCCAAGAACCTGTCTGTGGCCTCAGTCCAGAGCTCCTGGGATACTCACACAGATGCTGAAGTCAGTGCACTACAGGACCTGCTGTCTAGCTATCTTCTGACTCTCTTTTGAGTCCTTTTGGTTTAATTTTCTGATAAAACTGATTCTGGGATGGAACATCATGCTGTCATTGAAAAATGTCATGTTTGCCATAAAATCATTGCCATAAGTTTGCCAATCCCAGTGCAAGTGGGAGCAACAGGAAGAAAATATTCTCCTTCCCTTTGCCATCCCAGCTGAGGGTCAGCTAAAACACTCCTGTATTTCTGTGTGAAAATCAAGACTTGCCCTGTGGTGTGGCTATGCTGCTCCCACTATCCCACATCCTCTTTCAGTCCCCGAGGAGATACTGGAGATGCCCTCAGATGTTCCTTCTGCTGCATGATGCCTCCTCCAGACTTCCCAGTGTGGAGTGTGACTTTGCTGTTCAGCTTGTTTATGTCCTGAATTCACCCCCAGCTTTGTGGAATTAAAAGTTCAGTAAAGGGGCAGCCTCATGCAAAGATTTAGGTACCTATGATACTGCTGCAACAAATCTTTTACTCCCACTACTCGAGTAGTGGAAGTCTGGACACAAGAAGAAATCCAGAAGGAGCAAGAAAAAAACACTTTCATTAGCAGTGACTTGCTGTTGATGTGGTTTCTCTGTCAAAACCAGTGACCTGAATTATCACTGCCTGTGCTGCCTGAGAGATTATTGGAAAATGGATAGGTTTGCAGGCAAAAGAAATCAGGCCTGTGGACAACACATTTTTTATTAAATAAAAGAAAAAACACCACTTCCTTATATTGCACATAAGCAAAGAGGCCATGATCAGGACATTCTTGATGATGAATCAGGCTGCAGAGTTCAGCTGGTCCATGCGAATCACAGGTCAGGGTTGTTGGAAATTACCTGCGAGCCCTCTTCAGCTAAAGCCCCCAAAAAGACATTCTCTAACCTGTAGTTATTGGGATGCAGTTCTAGTTTCCAGTAAGCTGAAGAAAAAAACCCAAAGCAGCAAACAATCAAAGACATGCCATGGATAAGGGTTGTCCTCATACCACCTTCCATTTTCTATGAACATCATACCAATGGATTTCTGGAAAGGTTCAAGGCTGCTGGCAGCCTGTAGCCCGCACTCAGGTGATGTTCTCAAGTCACTGCTAAAATATCAGGGCTGGAGGAGCTTCTCGGGCAACTGTAAGCATGACAGCCTGTATCCTGTCCTCCTTCTGGATGGATGCACTATCAGGAGGACAATTAATAGGCCCAGACACACAATCCCTTTGGTGGTCTGGAGGACAGACTTGGGTGATCTCCTGGACAAACTCAAACACAAAAAGTAAGACTACTAGAGTGGCCAACAAGGCCAAGTGTGAGGTCCTGCATGTGAGTCAGGGCAATCCCAAGCACAAACAGAGGCTAGGTGAAGAACAGATTGAAAGCAGCCTTGAGGAGAAGGACTGGAGTGTGTTGGTGGATGAAAAGCCCAACATGACCTGGCAATGTGCACTCATGGCCCAGAAAGCCAGCCATGTCCTGGGCTGCATCAAAAGCAGTGTGGGCAGTAGGTCAAGAAAGGTAATTCTCACCCTCTACTCTATTCTCATGAGACCCCACCTGCAGTACTGCATCCAGCTCTGGAGTGCTGGAGCACCCCTTCTATGGAAACAGCTGAGAGACCTGGGGCTGTTCAGGGAACCTTAAAACCCATAACTAAACAGGGCCAAGTGGTAATGTCTTTAAACTAATATCTTTAAACTAAAGATATTAGATATTAAGAAGAAATTTTTTCCTGTAAGGCTGGTGAGGCACTGGAACAGGTTGCCCAGAGAATTTGTGGATGCCCCATCTCTGGAATCTTTGCAATCAGCAGCATATTTATCACTGATGCCAATACTTCTGTTCATCATCATCTTCATTCTTTTTAATGCTGTGGTGGGTTGATCTTGGCTGGATGACAGGTGCCCACCAAAGCTGCTCTATCACTCCTCCTTCTCGGCTGGATAGGGGAAGAAAATAAGATGGAAAATGACTTGTAGGCTGAAATAAGGCAGTTTACTAAAGCAACAGCCACCTCCCGGGAAGCGGGGCCTCAGCAGACATAGTGGTTGCTCCAGAAGGCAAATATTTTAAATAATGAATGCACCCGTTCCTCCTCCTTTTCTTAGCTTTTATATCTGAGCTGATGTCATATGGTATGGAAGATCCCTTTGGTTAGTTTGGGTTAGCTGGCCTGGTTGTGTTTCCTCCCAGGATCTTGCCCACTCTCAGCCTTCTGATGGGGGGACTGTTGGAGAGACAGTGCTGATGCTGTGCCAGCTCTGCTCAACAGTAACCAAACACTGGTGTGTTATCAATGCCTTTCTAGTTATCAAGGCACAGCACAGCACTGTGAGGGCTGCAATGGGGAAATGAACTCCATCTCAGACAGATCCCATACAGATACTTTCTTCCTTCTGACACCAAAGTTCCTGGACTAGTCAGAATTTCCTTTTTATAACACTTCTGCAAACTTATGATTAAAGGGGAAGTCAACCCACTGCCAGACACAGACAAGTTTAGTGAGTTAGAGTGGCCAACAAACCATGTGCTTGACTGCTCCACTCCTAGCAAGGCTATCTTTAAGTCAGGTTGGATGAACCAGAATTTTGTACCTGTGTTTGTCCCTGGTGAGTATGTTTGTTTCATTTTTTAAAGAATAGAGGCTGGGCTTTTGGCAACAAAATGAGGATCCCAGCCCACCTTAGGTAAGATTTTGTTTTCCTTGTAAAGAACAATTACATCTTTATCAATATGGAATTAATATACCTAAACAAACTTCATTGGTGAGAAGGGGAATACTCAAACCTGCTAAATTCTTCTATGAAGACCTCAATTTTTGAAATCTCGTTACTGAAGAGGCTTTTTCATACTTCTGTTGGTCCTACATGGCTTAGTGTAGCGCTGTGCAGAGATGCCCAAGCCATGTCTGAACACACAAGCTCAGATATGGAAAGTGGACTAACCATATTAATGAAGTCTTCCAACCAGGCTATTAGTCCCTGAAAAGCAGGATAAACCAGCCAGGAAAGCCTGACTGCCTTATTCAGAACTGTTGGAGTTTCTTAATGCGCTGTTGCACTACTCTGCATAAATACCCCTTGACTTACAAGCTTCATTTATTTTCCTGAAATTAATGCAACAGCATGCAGTTACTATGGTGATGAGGGATCCTTAACTACCTTAGGCTAAATCCATACCCATGTGTGAGCTGGTTCTTGCTGTGCCTGAAGTTTGCTGGCTCCTGAGTACAATCAGACTGCAAGTCAACATGTAGGAATGGCTGGACGATACAGAGAATGTGGATATCCCTTAAACAGAGACATTGGCTCTTTAGTAGGTGTGGGCTTGTTTGGTGTCTCTATGTACCTGTATGCTCCATGCATGGATAGGGGACAAGCACAAATGACCTATGATCTTCATGAAGAAAGCAGTGACACGTGTGTCTCCCAGCCTCATTGCTTGTACACTTTGCAGTCTGCTTTCATTTTGCCAGGTTCCTGCCTTAAAGACAGGAGATAGAAATACTTCTGTGTTATTCTCTTGACTGCAAAAAGCAAGTCTTCAAAGCAGGTGGCATTCACCCAGTGACAAGGTCCTCAAAGTGTCTGAAATACCCTGAATGCTGTGACATCCTCTGTCTCCAGGGCTTCAGGGCATTTCACAAATGCACAGTATGCACATTGATCTTCTGCATAAAGGGCTCAATTTGTTACTACCAGAAGCAAGTAGGGAACTTCCAAGAGCTTTAGCAATTTGTCTGTGGCTGGGAAAAGGGTGAACAGTGGTTTGCTGTGAGTTACCCACTCAGCTGTTGATGGTGTCTGGCTTTACCCTGCAGCTTGTTCATGCTCTCTGGAGCCTCAGATACCTGAACATTGCCATGATGATTTTATCTTGCTCAACCTTTTCTTCAGAAATAAATCTTTGTGTCCACTGGTGGCTCAGTCAGCAGGTTTGTCTACCTGGTGCAGATCACTGTGGCACACAAAGTTGTGCTCCAGCGTATTCCAGAAAAAGAACAAAGTAGCTCAGGTTTGCCATAACAAAGATGGCCTCCCTGGTAGGATGGCATAGAAATGTTTAATCTGTTGAGAGATTAGAGAACATTTGCAGAGCTTTCTGCTGACAGGAATGTGTCACTTCACAGCCGGTTGTTTCCGGAAGTGCCCTGTCATTACCCAACCCAACCCACCTGCAGCTGTGGGGTCCTCAGAATAGGAAAGGGAAGTGGAGCCCATTGCATGGTTGTTGCTGCAAAAGAAACATAAACATAGCTCTGGGTAATTGTAGTGGTGTCAGGAAGATGTTGAGTCTTCCTAGCAGATGAATTACCTGCTGCTTGGAGCACCAATCAGTGCCAGAACAATACAGACTGTCAGGCTGGAAACACATTTATAGATAGAACTTGAAAAGTGTCTGTAGATGCAAAAACGTTGGCAAAATTAGGAGGAAAGGAAAAGGGAAGGGGAAGAGGAAGGGGAAAGGGGAAGGGGAAGGGGAAAGGG